>NC_057360.1:52818047-53133464 GCF_016509475.1 Prionailurus bengalensis
TGGCTTCACTGCTTCTAATTTCACAGAAATATTTATGCATGCATCTTTCCCTCAAAATCACACTTCCTTGCAGTGTGACATGTGTCTTATGTACACCTTCATACCATGTCAACCACCTTTCAATGATTACCAAAGTTGTATCTCTTGGTTGGCAAGCAATTTCTTTCATTAGCTGGAAGAGTTATTGAAACAGTTTTATTAATTGCTTTTTCCTTGTGTTTCAAGTGGAAGATGAAATTGCTCTTGTGATGTATTTTAGCTGCAGGTAGCTTTGATATTCCCCTATTTAATTTTTACAACGCAATTGGGTTTTACTAGCTTTATTTGGCTTTAGTTTTTAGATGTTATCATCCAAACACCTACATTCCATGACAGGAATAATTGAGTCTACCTTAAATAACCCCCAAATTCTTGTCAGATACAAATGAGATATGTTTGTTTCTAAATGCCAATTTGACATAAAATTAAAGTTTTGATAGTCCCCTACTATACTGCATCTTGTTGGCCTGTTGTTTTGAAAATGTAGTTTGATCTTCACAGTCTTTTATACAAGATGATGTTCTTGCTGGTTCAAATGCCTGCACAGGTTGCAGAGAAGCACAAAAATTGAGTTTCAAAGTCACAACACTAGTTCTCAGGCATTGTTTCCCAAAGCACAGTGCTGAGACATGTTCCCTTTTTCCTAAAGATGGATTTCTCTCAGTAGATAGATAGATGATGGACGGGAAGATAGATAGATAGATAGATAGATAGATAGATAGATAGATAGATAGATGATATATTTTATTGCTTTTGCATTATATACATTATATCTTACACATTATAAAAATACATAAGATATATGTATCTTCTTATAAACTATATATATTTTTTTCTCTCTCTTCTTTCTTTTCTTTTTCAAACTTAGGTGCTCTCTCTTCCAGAAAAAGCTTTACCTCTGTGAACTCTTATGCTCATGTTCTAAGCTCTGATTTTAGCCCATACAACCCCTTTCCTAGGTAAAAGGTAATTTTCTATTTCAGTGAATTCCTTGCTTTACTCTGCCAGTGAACTCTCAGTGGGCCCATCCTGGTCCACTTTGACAGCTCTATATAACTTCAGATCTCAGGAAGCAGGGCTTGGGAAAAGATTTTTACCTCTAAGATTTTGCTTATATCCCTTCTGTGACCAGCTCTGCAGAGAAGAGCACTCAGAAATGTGAGGCAAATAAAAAGGATAGTAAGAGATGGTCTGAGGAGTAGGGGTCAGGGAAGCAGATTAAGAAAGACCAAATAATATATTTGGAAGGTAATGATAATATAAGTTTGCCTGGAACATTTGTACAGAGATATATTTGGAGAGCATTTCAAATAATAAGATAGACACTAGGGTGGGATGATTCTGAAATATGGTAGAACAAACTGAACATGCTGTTACCATAGCCCATGGTCAAAGGAGAGTCCTAGAGGTTAGAGAGAGCTGATTTGTCCATTGCTTCAATTGTTGTATGTCTACATGAGGGGGCCCTAGAGAGAATACAGGAAGATGACTGTGCCCTTCATGGAAAATGTTGAGAGTTATTATTTTGCAGGGTGAACATAGTGTGTATGTGTGTGTGCACGTATATACTCTGATAGAGTTACCAGAAAAGATATTCTTGAGGGTTATTTTTAAACTTTTAGTCAAATTTATAAAAACACAAAACCACTTATATAGTCCCTGGCCATATTCTTCATTCCTATCAACACCTATTCTACTCATAGCCTCCCTGACCAGCTCCATGTAGGCAGAGGCAACAGAAACTGAGATCAGATGTGCCTCCCTCAATTTATGGAATTACTCTAAACGAACCAGTTGAGAAAACCATTGACATTTCAAGGGATCCTCAGTTTTTAGCAAATGTAAGATCCCAGAATGAATTGGGAGAAGGAAGAGAGAGCCTTGGTGGTGGTGATGGTTAAGCAAACAATTTTCACCCCCATACTCACGCAATGAATGTACAGCTTTGGGGCAATTATAACTTTTGAAAAAAGTGTTGAATAAAATTTATCAGGGTCCAGAAAGTGTTAGAAATTGAGACACACTTACATATGTCTATTCCTAAAACAACCATTGATAGAGGAAATGGGATTACAATTAGACAGATCTCTAAGGTCACGTCAGCTTTACTTGAGATAAATGCCTGTGGATGATGGGTCGACACCTGAATAATGTCAGAATTTTAGGAAAAAAGAGTTAGAAATGGATATTAAGCAAGAAAACATCAGCTCATGCTCCTGAGTCAATACAACTATTCCTATTTTACAAATGAGAAAGCCAGGGTTGGATAGGATGATTGAATTGGCAACAGTCTCACAGTGTCCCATATAGAGTCAGAATTGAAACTAGGTTTGTCAGACCGAAAAACCTCAACTAGTTTCATTGCCACTGAAAATGATGCTTTTAAAGAGAACAATAGAGTATCTGACTAAAAAGATTATATTCAAATCCTGTATGTTGCCTGCATGTTCCATGAAAAATGGAACTTTGTACTTGAAATTCAGAGGAAGGTAAAAACAGCTGACATTTGTTATTTTCTTCATTGGAGAGACAGAGTAATAAAACTGATGGAATGAGAGTCTCAGAAACTACAGGTGATTTTAAAACAACTAGAGATGTGTTAATGAAAAACCTAGTACCCAGATTCTAGGCAATAAGACAATATCTATGGAAAATAGTTTGAAATTATGTCAATACTTCTCTGGTACAGACAATCCACCCTGATGTTTTCTAAGTAAGAATACCTTTTAAATAAAGTTTTAAAAATGGTCATGGTTCTTGGCTTAGAGAAACATATAGCAGTGTATATAGCAAGAGGTAAATTTTCTGTAAAACCATTCATTGGATGATTAGTTATTCTCAAAACTTGTGCTGTGTGGCTTTTCCCAGAGTACACAGATGAAACCATCCATCTTTTCATTCATACAAAGGGTCTTTACCTTAGCATAACTTTTTAAATTTGTTTTATGAGAAGGAATGCTGTCTTGGTCTATTTGTGCTGCCACAGAAAAATCTTATAGACTGGGTAGCTTATAAGCAACAAAAATTTATTTCTTATACTTCTGGAAGCTGCAAAGTTCAAGACCCAGGCACCAGCAGATTTCGTGTCTGGTGACAGCCCACTTCCTCATACACTGTCATTTTCCCCTATAACGTCACATAGCTGGAGGGACAGGGGGGCTTTCTTGGGCCCCCTTTTTAAGGGCATTAATCCCATTCGTGATAATTTGGCTTTCATGACCTAATCACCTGCCAAAACCCCCACTTCCTAACATCATCATTATGAGGGTTAGGATTTCAAAACATGAATTTGGGAGGGAGGTACACAAACATTCAGACCATAGCTGATGCCTTCTCTCACTAAGGTAACAAATGGTTGGGATGTAGTTTTGTTTTCAGCATCCCCATGAAGAAAGACATAAGCCAATATCGCCTAGAGGAGAGCTAAGTAACTTCAGCACCAAAGTTCTTGCAGTGTTGCGAGTGGCAGGGAAGAGGTCTGAACAGAATTTCCTCCAGGAGCCATAAATGAAAATTGCAAGGCACTGTACTGGTTTATAGGAATGTGGAAATAATTAGAGTGGACCTTTTCATTTCTGTAGTTGTATAGAGAGCTTGAATGGGTGAAACAATTGAGTGATTATAATGTGGTGTGATATGAATTGTAGAAGAGAATATAGGAGGAACACTCAAGATTCAAAAAGAGATATGTGTGTGAAATGAAATCTGTCTGGAAAGAAATGTTTGCATGGAGTTTTAAAGAAATCAGGACAATGAAAGGAGAATGCGTACTCCAGCCAGTGTTAGAACATGAGCAGGAGCGCAGGGAGTCTCTGGGCAGCGTGGCAGGTAGCTTAGCATTTTGACATTTATTTTTTGTAACACAGATGGAGTTTGGAGGATCTGAGTTTTGGAGAGATTGTCTGGGTCCAAATACCGAAGAACCCCAGTGCCAAGTTAAGGTTCTTTTTATAACTGAAGAACATGATCAGATTTGCATTCTTAAAGACAATTTTAGTAACACTGCTGAGAATGATTTGTGGGGAGATTATGAGCTAAGGCAGGAGAAGTAAGTATGGATTTATGCAGCTTTTTAAGTGAGAGATGATGAAGGTCTGAATTAAATCAGCAAAGAGAGGAAATAAAGAGGAGAGAGTGATTAATTGGATATTAGATATAAGGGAAAAGTCAAAGATATATTCGGTTTCCTGCTTCAGGAACTTGAATAGATAGCAATGCCAGTATACCAATAATGAAAATACAGGAGGAAGACCCAGATAAAATGGGGAGGGGGGAAATTATGAGTTTGGTTTGGCATGTGCTGAATTTGAACAATAAATTCATGTTTATGAAAGAGACTCAGTAAGCAGTTGAAAGTATAGACATGAAATTTCAAAGAGAAGTGCCATTTGGTGGAATTTGAGAATTTTCAAAGAGTTGTAATTCAAAAAGGAATAAAGTGTCAGCTGAACCATACGGAACAACTATTAAGAGTCAAGTAGATAAGGGGTGCCTGTGTGGCTCAGTCAGTTGAACATCTGACTTTGGCTCAGGTCACAATCTCACATTTGTGGGTTCAAGCCCCACGTTGGGCCCTATGCTGACAGCTCAGAGCCTAGGGCCTGCTTCTGATTCTGTGTGTCTCTCTCTCTGCCCCTCTTCTGCTCATGCTCTGTGCTCATAAAATAAAATAAAATAAAATAAAATAAAATAAAATATGTTAAAAAAAATTTTTTAATAAAAATTTTAAAAGAGTCAGATAGATGAAGTATCTGGAGAGTGCAAGATCATACAAAGTAGAAGGAAATGAATTGGGGGAGACTATTCTAAGACAGGATCAAAGACAGAAAACACACAAATATGGAAATTGATTTCATTCAGGCCACTGCAATAGAAGAGAATTCCAGATCTGAAGATTTGCCCTGATATCTATGTTTAAGGTACATGTAATCGTAAAGGAGATTAGGGAACGGTAGAATTATAATGGCATTATCTCCAAGATCAAGGTAAATAGAAATTTTAGGAAAGAGTAGGTGCTCATTAGTTAGATCAACTTAATGAAGACTGTAAAATCCTTTCTCATGTTAGAGAATCAATAGCAGGGCTGGAATGAGTAATTTGAGAAGAACAGTGAGTACACAAGTTAGATCGCATGTGATGTGTAATACTAGTGTTAAGTGAAAGATAAGGCACGTGCTTTCTTATAAACGCATGCAGTAAATAGTTGGTAGGGGATACAGTAGTTAAATGTACCAGAATCAAGGAAAGATGTTGCCATGTTTTGTAAGCAGAAGGGAAATATATAGTAGATGGAATAGAAGAGATAAAAAAAAAATACTATCACAAAATTTAAATTTTCCAATTATATAATCAAAATTTTTATATGGATTAGAAAGATATATATACATAGATATATGAAATTATTTATAGATATGTTAAGATGTCAAAGGTATGATTAAGACAATGGAAATATTTGGGGAAACAATCAGATTTCTGGGATATACATCTAAAACAATAATAACCTTTTTTTTTCTTTTTTTTTCATTTTTTATTTATTTTTGGGACAGAGAGAGACAGAGCATGAACGGGGGAGGGGCAGAGAGAGAGGGAGATACAGAATCGGAAACAGGCTCCAGGCTCTGAGCCGTCAGCCCAGAGCCCGACGCGGGGCTCGAACTCACGGACCGTGAGATCGTGACCTGGCTGAAGTCGGACGCTTAACTTACTGCGCCACCCAGGCGCCCCAATAATAACCTTTTTTAAGGAGATTAATTGATGCATTTTCCTTATGGATCACAAATTAGGTTAGGATTTTTGTAAGTGAAACCAACATGGAAAGTTAATCTAAGTGATAAAGCATAAAAAGGCTGATCTCTCTGTGAGTTAGGGAGGACATTTAATAGCTTAAAGAAAGTGTTAACAATGGACACACTTGTGCCTCAATCATACAGGTCCTGCTCCCATTTAAAGTAGTAACATTTAATTGTCACCACATCACAGCATGTGAAACACAAAAGTGCTCAGAAAAGAAAAAGCCCACAGGTAACAGGGCCATGTAAACAGGCAGTGAAAGATCCCCAGGGTTATAAATGATTAGTGGGAAAATTTGGCAAACATACTCAAATTGTGAATGTCCCCAGAAGACTCAGTTTTCAAAGTAAACTTGGAGGAATTGTACGTCTACAGACACTCTTTCATAAGCAGAAAGCTATGACAGAAAAGAGCAATATCTCAGCCCAGACACGGATATTTTTATTAGCACCAAATTATGCAATTTACACAGAAATATAAATACACACCACAGATATTATATAAAGCTCTCAAGTTTCAATTCCCTTCCCACTTAATGATTGTGAAATTCTTAGCCAAAAATAGTTATTATAATCACAGCCTGATTTCATGTGGATTCTTTTAAATTATGTGTCCAAATTCTACTATCCATCATGCTCTGTGTCTTACTTTCCTTTGTTTGCTTGTTTGCTTTGCTCTGTTTTGCTACATGCTTGTCTGAGCCAGGCTCTCGTCTGATTGCATCAGACATCTTAATAATATTAATAGAAAATCAAAGAATCTTGAAGAAAATGTTACAAAAATTATTTTTTTCATCTTTGATGGAAAATGTGCTTATGTCCACTTACTCATTGCTGTGAGAACTACAAATGGATTTTAAAGCTCTCAGAAAGGAATTTGGTGATAAAAACATAAAACCTTTAAGAAAGTCATCCTTTTGACAAAGGATTCTGAAGTCATGCATTTATCTTAAAGAAATTAATTCAAATTATGCAAGAAAAAAAAAAGATTTGTGTTCAAAGATATTTCTGAAGAGATACAAATTAAAAAATAAGCCTGGGGAGTCTGGGTGGCTCAGTCGGTTGAACATCTGACTACTGACTCTTGGTTTCGGCTCAGGTCATGATCTCATGGTTTGGTTCATGGGATTGAGCCCCATGTCGGGCTTTGTGCTGTCAGCTTGCTTGGGATTCTCTCTCTTCTTCTCTCTCTCTGCCCCTCCCCGACTCTGCTCTTTCTCCCTCAAAATAAATAAACACTAATAATAATAATAATAATAATAAGCCTAATTTGTAACCATAGGGAAAGGAAGTCTATGTACTTGATTGAATGTACAGACATTCAAATAATGTGTACTATGAGTTGGATAGCAAGATAAACTGTTAGTGTTAACTGACAAAAGAAGAAAATACTATTATACACACATATGCCCACAAACATATTAAAAATAACAAAGTGGGGCACCTGGGTGGCTTAGTCAGTTAAGTGTCTGACTCTTGATTTTGGGTCAGGTTGCAATCTCATGGTTCCTGAGTTTGAGCCCTATGTCAGGTTCCATGCTGACAACATGGAGCCTGCTTGGAATTCCCTCTCTTCCTCTCTCCTCTCTTTCCCTGCTCATGCTCTCAATCTCTGTCAAAATAAATAAAACTTAAAAAAAATAAAAAAGTGACAAAAAGAAGTATAAGAAAATGTAAACTATAGGTGTCTTCTTTGTAAGATGTCTGCCATTTCTCCTACATTTATGAATTATACACATTTTCAATGATATACACATATTATTACATAAACAGAGTAATAAATAACAATGGTAATAAAAAAGGGTCTCCCTCATAGAGCCCAGATGAGGGCATATGGGAAAAACCTGAGAATTGCTGTTACTGACAAACAATTGTTGGTCTTAGCATGTGCTCAACACGGTCCTTGAGATACCTATCATTAGAATCATACTCTTGGGCTTCTGGGCTCCAAAAAATCATTGATAAAATGCAAATATATTATGTTGGTCCATTAGCACAGAAGCCATTATTTTCTGTGAAGTTATCAGGGCTGGTATCAGTGTCTAATTTGACTAATCTACATAGAGGAAGGCCCAGGAGAAACAAGAGTCTAGGAAAATGTGTTCTATAATGGATATGGGAGAAAAAAAATTTCTGATGCATGAGACTTGATTTAGGAAATCCACTTAAGAAACAATGTATCACATAAAGTCCTAGACACTATAGGTTGTTAGATGCACTATTACTTAATGTACCACTACAAAATTTAAAATTCTGCCAATTAAACCATGACACAATGTTACCCTACAACTTGAAATTTGTATACAGTTTACTCATTTTAAAACTATAGTGGACTTCCTTACACATCAATTTTTATTTGTGCATGTATAAAAAGGAAAATGGAAAGCAAAAGAAATTGGCTGGAATGTTTCTAACACTACTTTCTGAGTTCAACTCTTTTGAATAACTTTGCAACCCAGAGCCATTTATGTCTGTGTTTTTCACACAATATCATTAAATGAATTGGCAATGGAATTTTCTTCCAAGCTCTCCAAGTTTTGATGCTGTCACTTTCTTATACCAGAAGGTGTCAATGTGAGACATAGTGTATTTCTTGAAGTGGCTCTAAAAAGGTTTGTGGACTGAAACTCTTGAGTGTCACTGTCTAATCAGGAACCAAGTTCACACATATGATAACAACTAAACCATAGCTGTTGGCTAGCCAGGAGTGATTAGAAGTCCCCACACATGATAAAATAGATCCTAATTTCACAGAAATGAAATTGGTCTTAAAAATGCATTTCTGAATCTATGACTAATATAGCAAGGTATATTGTTGTAGGCTAGTAAAGAATATGTGGGTACTGGTAAGTGGGAGTAGGGGCAGGGGCCAGTTCTTCAGTGGGGGCAGGTTTGTAAAGGAAGACTGACATGGCCACTAGTGGTCTTAAATACTCATCTTTCCCGAGTAGGCATAGCTGGGAATGCTATTTCCATTTTACAGTAGTGGAAATATATAGTAAATAATGTTTCAAATATAGTAAATAATAGGCAGAACTAGAATCTAAGTCTCCTGATTTCTGGGATAATCTGTGTTACTCTGTCATATAAATAACCACTAAAAGAAACATAAAACTAATTCACATATACATGTATGTTAATTAGATACATACTCAATAAAAGGAATTTCTTATTAGATATACATTCACAATAAAAATTAAAAGGATAACAGAACAACAATATCTAACACAAGGGATATACAATTAATTAAACTTGATATTAATGTTTAAATATTTCATTAAAATATGTAAAACAGATGCTAACCATATCTCTTTTGGTTACCCTGAAGACACAGTTATTCAAAATGCAAAGCTGATGCATATATTTACCTACCTGAAAGATGTATTTTATCAGGACACTGTATAACTTCTCTCTTCTTCTTTCTTTCATCAGTTCCCTTTTTAATTTGATTCTTCTAGGTGTATTTCTTTCCTCTTATTTTTACTTCTCACTCTCCTCTGTTTCTGGCTTGGTTGAGGCTCTTTTTTCAGTCATTATGCCCACGCTTATGTTCTACTAATTAAGCTCAAGGCTGAAAACCTGGCTGACTCTTAAATTAGAGGCTAAGTTTGCTTTTGAGTTTTCTGTAGATGTTGTGTCTTCTGTGATCTTGATGTAATGATTTTCTGTTTGCATTTTAATCACTTGCCTGAATTTGGATTTTAACACATATACTTTTATCTCTACACAATCATTACTTTGTTTTCACTATCACTACTCTTTGAATTTTCTCTTGCAATGTAATAAAATTAATGAAAATGCCTTACAAATACATTATACAATCAATCGTCTTCCAGGTGTAAGTCTTATAGTATTCACCTTTTAATTTCAAGAAATGCAATATCATAAGGAAGCAGAAAGAGTATTAAATTGCTTTGTGGCTAACAAGAGAAACATAATAAGAACAGACTAAAACTTTAAAAATCGAACAGTGATGTTCTTTTCTTTGTTAACTCCATTGATCTACCCATTATGCTGCTCTTCTTCCAAGAAGTTGGGAGAAAAAGAACATTTGTGTAGCTATTTGGAAGATTAATAAAGCATAGCTTGTTATTCATAATCAGGGTCCTTGTTGGCTTCCAGATCTATTTCGATAGCTTGTGCAATTCAGCAACCATGAGTGATGCCAGCAGAATATTTAACAAAGAAGGTCATATTCAGAATACGCTATATTTTCCTACTTCCTGACAACATAAATTGGATTATCCTGAGCAATTAAATATTTGCACAAAAGGAAGACAAGAATTCCTTTGACAGGAAAGTTAAAGATTATGATAGCTTAAACCTGCAAAGGTGACATGTGTTATTTTTCTCTTGGCTGTAATTTGTTCGGGTGCTTTAATCAGGCAAGGGCATCTAAAATACATTGTAAATTGAAGGATTAGCAAAATGTACAAAAAACAGGATTGTGAACCCCCATGAAGATGAAAAGCAAAAATACATACCACTAGCACATAGAAAAAAAAAATGTAGTAAGAAGATGCAAATCATATATATTTTTCTTTCTTGAAATCCAAATTGTATGATTTCAACTTGTTTTCTAATAAGACTTGAAATAAATGTAATTAATAAAATATAAATGAAGAGTCTGGTTTTAGAGACAGATATGCTTATTAAAAATGACCATTCTGAATCAATTTTCTGAAAATTTTATCATTTTTGTTCTCATGAATATACAAATTCTATAGATTTTAATGAAAAAAACACACTCCATAAGACCCTACTAGAACACTGCCTTCATAGCTCATATACAAAAGTAAAATGTGGTTTGCTAAGAAATGCAGTAGTCAAGGTAATTAGATTTTTTTTTAACTCCAGGATACATTTCATCTTGAAATCTTCTCTCTGAATTAGTATTTGAGCCTCTGCTGAATATAAATTATCCTGCTAGTCCTTTTTACAGTATATCAATTTATTTTCAACACAGACGATTCTATCTGAACCCAGACCTGCAAAGACTGGTGATGATTTCAAAGATGCTCTCCAGAAAGGCTTTGTTAAAAACTGGCATCTCTTCTTTAGAACACTTCAACTTCCCTAGTGATGAAAAATAACAATACAAAAAACAATTTGAGTGTTTCCTGGGTTTACTTATCTAATCAGTTAAAAATTTAAATATTATTTGTGAATACAGGCTCTCCAGTTTCTTTTTTGTACACATCTTAATTTCATCACCTTATCAATCTTGCTTAGCTCTTTTACCTCTCTTAGAATAACCTTTTAAGACATCAAGAGAGGCAAACATAAAGAATTCCACATTAAATACTAATTTAATACAGGTGCCTAGCTCAGTCATAGAGCATGCTACTCTTGATCTCAGGGTCTAAGAGTCAAGCCCCACATTGGGCAGAGAACTTACTTAATAATAGCAAGAAAAAAATTAAGAAGCACAGCTCAATGTAAGCTCTCATTATTGACCTATATTTTGCATGAGGTACACCAAACTATTTGTCACTGTGATAATTATTATTTGATATCATTTTAAAATGTGTTTTAAAGAATGCAGTTATGTTATCACAAGATAAAAAATGGTCATTTGGAATGATACATTAATTTATTAAGAGGCATTCAAGTTTTCTGTCCCTTGGCTTCTGAAGAAGATCATTCTAACTCCTTTCAGGGTTCCACACCAGTGAAAAATATGGTGACGCTCACCTACTAAGCTAAGCACTAAATTGACTAGAGTCTCCCCCCATGATGCAGTTGCTCACGGATAAGGAGTATTTTCCTGGTGATCCATGATACTGCCCTATCTCTGCTCATCCATGTTCTGTCTGGTTCCAGCAGAAACACTGAAAAAAAATACAGGAAGTTAGCGACATATCCAGCCCTAAGGGGAAAGCTGGGGATGGGCTGCAAGAATTTGGATAGCTTAATCCAACAAACTGACTGGTACAATTTTGACTCCACCATTAACAAGCTGCGTGACCTTAGGCAAGCTATACATCCTCTTTAAGCTTTAGTTTCCTTTCCTGCCAGATAGAGGAAATAGTAATAGCCACCTCATATGTCATTGTTCTTAGGACCAAATGAGATAATGCATCTTCTACAGAGGAAGCACTCAGTAAGTGTCAGTGTTTAACGTTAATGTTATTCCCCCACCCCCCACCCCGCCATGAGTCTTAGAACATTGAAATAATATTCTTTCATATTACATGTCCTTTGTGTACATGTTGCATTTATTGGAATATACTCTGATATAGTTAACTTTTTGAGTCAATAGGGTAGGTAACATTCCTTTGTTGCTCTTAAAGGAGGTATGTCTTCGCGCCAACAATAAGAAGAAACTAAGGGGAAAATAAGGAAAGGAAACCTCTACCCACTTCTGGATTCCCCCATTCGGATCTGGTCTTTGAAGACTCCCTAGTATGCTTCTAAGGGACAATGTCTAAACACATCCTCTGCCACATGGAGGCAATCAGGGAACCAGGGAGAAAGCTGAAAATGGACAAATTAATTTTAAACCAGATTATTTACGTTTCTATTGTTCTCTGTATTATTTTTTCCATTGCTCCCTAATCTTAATAAAACAATATGTAATTATTCTAAACAGAGCTAGGCTATGCCATGAATAACCAAGTAAACCAATGAGAGATCCCAAATGTGGAGGAGAAACATTGAAGTTAAGAGTAAAGCAAAATCCAGCCACCCCTCCTAAAAGAAGTCACTTTGTCCATTGCCAAACTTAAGAGTCTGGGATTTGATTTTATAAAAGTTTTCAATACATTTGGAGTAAACTATGTAAAGCCTAAGAGATGCCCACAGGCTGTACTCTGATCTAACTGGTGGTCAGAAGGAAACCCTAGCTTTAGGTTCTAATGATCCCCTGATGTGTGGAAAAATTCTAGTTCATCAACTCTATCAAGGCTCTGAGAAGTGTCTTCTAACATCCTGATAAGGGCATTCTCTCATCAGTCGCACTGGAGACATAAACAATACCTGATGAGCAAGAGAAGACCCCACTGCAGTAGAAATATCCCAAAGCATTTTTGAACATTGTATTATGTCTAACCCACACGTTAAAGGATTTTTACTAACACATTGAAAGAAAATTTGTATAAAGCATAGAAAACACAAAAATATGGAATCTAACTTCATGTTACATTTTAAATGTATCAGATTTAGCAATTGAACTGTGGCTCTCCCAATTTGTAAACAACACATCTCTTTCTTTATCAGAAGAGGTATCACATGAGAATGGAGGAAATATTTTCTCAAATACTTGAATCACAGCTTTCATTTAAAGATGCCATCAACGATATTTCCATTTCACCCTCCTTTCTTAAAACACACTTAAATGGATATAAGAATTGAACAACATAACAAAATTCCATCTTCAGTGAAGCAGAAGCAGAAGCAGAGCCCCAAACAAGAATGTCAATAAACAAATCTTGGAAACCTGTGTTCTAAGAGATGAGTATACATTCTATGTGCCAAAACATGGCATGAATGTGCATCAAATCAGTATAGTCTTAAAAGTCCTATCCAGTCATCCTTCAATTAGGACAGAAAACAGGACAAAACTAGAAAGAGGAGGATGATCAATGGGAGAAAGAGAAAATGTTCTTGATAAAAGCTAAATTCAGTATAACAAAAAGATAGAGCAAGAAAAGCTAAAGAAACAAATCTTGCTGACATGAAATTTCTGGCTAAAGTCGACCACCAGGCTGAGGGTTGAAGAACTGAGGAATTGTGACTTTGCAAAACTCCATAATATGGAGTTATTAGCCATGGAGACTTCATGAACATCCAAACCAATAGAGGACTTATCCCCGGGGCGGGGAAATGTATATAAAAGATCTTCTGGCCCCACTCAGATTTGTAGCCAAGTATAACCTTTGAAATAAACTGGTGAGGGTGCCTGGGTGGCTCAGTTGATTAAGCATCAGACTTCAGCTCAGGTCATGATCTCAAGGTTCATGGGTTCGAGATCTGCTGTCAGTGCAGAGCCTGCTTCAGACCCTCTTTATTCCTCTCTCTCTCTCTCTCTGCCCCTCCTCTACCCATGCTCTATCTCTCTTTCACTCTCTCTCAAAATAAATAAGTAAACATAAAAAATATATATGAAATGAACTTCTGGCCTTATCTACCCTTCCCCAAACACACACACACACACACACACACACACACACACACACAATTCTTGAGCAAATAGCCAACCCCACTCAAATATAAGACATAACCTGAAAGAAAAGAACATAAGAAAATTTCTAAATGAAAGGAATAAACTTAAGCAAAATAAGTTTAACAACAAATGTAACAAAAGAAATTGCTCAAGGACACTATAAAAATGATCAAGCATCGTCACAAAAAATAAAGACAACATTTCTATGAAGAGAGAGAGCTCAAAAGAGAGGAACAATGGCTGTAAAACAAAAGGAGGGAATTAAAAATGAGCCAGCAGAGCTCAGCATGAAGTTGGAGAAAATAATAAAAAATATTAAAGAGATGAAAGTCATTAGAGTATTATGTATAAAATAAACAGTATAAAAATATGGGAAATGATGGCAAGATTGGAGAAATCACACAAATGAGATGCAAAAGGGCAAAGATATAAAAATGATTATAGAGAAGATCTTAGTAAGTTAGAAAAACGAAGAGCAAACATCAGCAAAATTCAGGATCCTGAGAAGAAAAACAGAACACAAATGAAATTTAAAGAGAAATGTTCAAAGACATAATAAATTCTGGATCCTGCAGCTGCTAACTCTCCATGTGAATGTGCGATCCAAAGGTTTTTTTTTTTTTTAACTAAAGACATATTTTAATGACCAAGTAGTAAAAAAAAACAAAAACCAAAAAACAAATAACAAATAACAAGATACTAGGGGATCAAGATAAGACATAGCAAACATTAAAATCTCCTGCACTAAAATATAACCGTTATACAAATATACTTAAAAATTGCAACAAAGACACACACCAGTAACTCACAAAAAATAAATAAATGTTAGTTCCAAGTGCAGTCTATGTAACAACCAGAAACTGCTTGGCAGGCTAACAGGTATTTGCACACTCATATTCATAGCAGTGTTATTTTCAATAGCCAAAAGCTGGAAGCAGCCAAAATAGCCATTGACCAATTAGTGGATTAAAAACTATGTAAATACAATGGGTAATTTTTCAGCCTTAAAAAGAAAATTTTGACACATGCCACAACACAGTTGAAACTTGAAAACTATGCTAAGTGAATAAGCCAGTCACAAAAGGGCAAATACTTTATGATTCTACTTACATGAACCTAAAATGGCCAAATTCATAGAAACAGAAGGCAGAATGAAGGTTGCCAGTTGTTGGTGTAAGGGGAAGTGGGGAGTCTTGTTTAATGGATACAGAGTTTCAGTTTTTCAAGATAAAAAAAGCTCCAGCGATTGTTGCACAATATGAATGTATTTAATGCTACTGAGCTGTACACTTAAACGTGATCAAAATGGTAAATTTTGTGTTATGTGCATTGATACTTAATAAAAGTGTTATTAAGTCATGAAAAAAACATATATGAATCTTAAATGCATATTTCTCAGTGAAAGAAGCCAGCTACATACTCTATTTTCATTATATGAACTCTGGGGAAAGAAAACCTATGGAGATGATAAAATATCAGTGGTTGCCAGGAGACTGAGTGAAGGGGAGAGAGGTTGAATAGGTGAAGTACAGCAGATACCTTATTTTATTTTATTTTACTTTTTATCTTATTTTATTATTTTAGTTTAAGATTATTTATGTATTTTGAGAGGGAGAGAGCAGGGGAGGAGCAAAGAGAGAGGGAGAGAGAGAATCCCAAGCAGGCTCCCCACTGTCGGCACAGAGCCTAATGCAAGGCTCAGTCTCAAGAACCATGAGATCATGAACTGAGCCAAAAAGCATGAGTCAAATGCTGAAACAATTGTGTATGATACCGGACGTGCCACAGGAAGTTCTTCCCACGGGGAAGTTTTCCTTTCACTTGTGTTTTTCAGAACTTCTCCTGAGTGGGGCTTCAATGGAGGAGTCATCCACTTTTAGTTCAAGCCAGAATATCATGCAGATGCATCTGTAAGTCAGGCCTAAGTTTTTTTCTTCTTCTGTTAATTACTCATAGGTAACTCCCCATTTGATCAAAACCATGAGTTAAGGAAGAACCCACAACAGTGGGAGCAGCTATGATGGAAGTCTAAGCTACCTACCAGTGCTATTTACTCATTCCTTCCGATCCTGCTCAGTCCTAGTCTTTTACGTACCATTTCCATTTTACAGGAGAATGCTGCTGTGCACATCCAATTTTATGGTTGGCTAGACTAGATAATACTCAGTTTATAGTGGGCAATTGGGGGTGCATAGTCACTTTGTGTTCCAGTAGCAAAACAAGAGCTGATTTTCCATGAACAAAATGTGTTGTGAGAATAGGATACAGCCTTCCTAAAAATCACTAGGAGTCTGGCTCTTAGGCTAATGTAGAAGCTTGCTATTTAGCATCTACCACAGACTTTTGGGACTTCTGACTTATAATGCCTAAGTGTCTGAGTAGCTTGTATGGCACCCTGTGTCTCATGCAGGCCCATTTCTTGCTCCAAGACATATAAAAACTAGCAGCCTTTGGAATGCACAGAAAATAGGGTAGAGTCATACAACAAATGATATATGTATCACATCTAAAATCCACAGATGCCCATTAGCTATTGTATCTCTTTTTTTTGTGGTGGATGATTGAAAGGACACGAAATTATCTTTCACTTTGGAAGGACATTTCAACATGCCACAGACTATTGGACCTTTAGAAACTTCACAATTGTGGCACGACCCTAGATTTTCATTGAGATTATATTTCAACCTCTTGCACACATGTCTTAGTAAAGTATGTAGGATGTTTGTACTTTCCTGCTCATCAGCTCCAGTTGGCATAATACCATAAATGTAATGAACCACTGTGATGTTCTATTAAATATCAAGATGATCAAGATAGCACTTAACCATAGTAAGAAAAAAGCCAGAGAACTGACATAGCCTTAAAGCAAGTCAATAAAAGAAGACATGTCTCTATCATATGAAGGCTAAATGCTTCTGTTTTCCTTTTATGATAGATGAGAGGGAAAGACAAAGGATTTAGGATGAATACATCAGGTGTCAGAACTGATGTTGATTGGCTCCAGTAAAGACATCACATCTGTAACCACAAACACTGGCATTACCACCTGATTAAGTCATTTTAAGATACAGTCATTCTCTTTGACTCATGGTTTATGCACAGACCAAAGTGGCAAGATTAATGGATATGAGATTGGAAACACCAGTCGTGTACAATCTCATCAATTCCTCCTGGGATGTGGTATTTATTTTGTCAGGAGCAGAGACAGTTCCAGGAGCATCCACTTAGCAATTCGTATTATAATACTCACTCACTCCATACATAAAAGAAATGATATGAATATTTTCCTAGAAAGGAAGTACATCTTTTCCCACACAAAAAAACTCTGGACCTAGAGAACAATCAGAGACTGAAAGAACAGTCCTACTGGAGGCACAGTAAGGATAAACCAGAAACGAAAAAAAAAGATGTGGGAATGAGGACAAATGCAATAGAAATGAAAGTGAAACTTCTCTGAGTATACTTTTTTTATGCCTTTCAAAATTTTAAGCCATGTATATATTCTACACTTTAAAAAGTAAATGAAAGAGAAAAAAATAGAAAATTGAATTCAGAGAGAAAGAAATTAAACTAATTCTACACCAAAATAAGATTATAAGAACAGAAAAAAAAAAAACTTTAAATCAAGTAACTTATGAACAAATACTCTGAAGCATTCTAAAGATAAATGGAAATGCCAAAAAAGAAACATCTTGAACTTAGTAGTTTTGGGGGAGTGGGGGTGGTATTTGTGTAACAACTCTAAAATTATTATATTGGTAAAGTAGGATAAAGTATATATATTGTTTTAAAAAAAATTTAACGTTTATTTATTTTTGAGACAGAGAGAGACAGAGCGTGAACGGGGGAGGGTCAGAGAGAGAGGGAGACACAGAATCTGAAACAGGCTCCAGGCTCTGAACCATCAGCACAGAGACTGATGCGGGGCTTGAACTCACAAACCGTGAGATCATGACCTGAGCCGAAGTCGGACACTTAACCGACTGAGCCACCCAGGTGCCCCTATATATTGTTTTAAAAGCACCTTTCTCCTTAGAAAAGAGGCACAAATACACAAATGTGGAATGGCTTAGGTGATAAAGAAACCTATATAGTTGAATTTGAATTAGAGGTATCAGTGTAGGATGATGATTAATAATAACAATAATGATAAAAATAACAATAATTTTCTAGCTCTATTTGCTAAAAGGGCACAGAACCAATGTTACCTGAACAGCAATGATCATATGTAGGATTCAGAACTAGGTTTCTAAATACAATTCGCCTCCCAAAATTTTACTAAGGATTCACAAATAGACCTGGTAGTATTACACATTTCAGCATTAATATTGGATGATAACATTAAATTCATTGGGATAATTCAATTTTCTAATTTTAAATAACATGTTGGATATTGTCCACTGGTGATTAGAATTCATTGTTATTTATCTCTATTCTCTCTTTGTATTGCAAGGACTGGGACCTTGGGATATATATTTCTAAATTCCCATGGTGGAAGAATTCTGAAGATAATTGACTTTTTTCCAGGGAGGTTGACTGTAATGAGTTTTGAATGGAGGAGAGGGCATTTCTTGTCTTGTAGCAGTTGAAGCATAGGCTTTAGCAGAGGTAAACTTTCAGTGGACAGCTGAGCTCTGCATTCTGTGACTCCATTAGATTTGGGACTATGGGGTAGCTGTGATGTTGGGTACCACTAACAAATTTCTGTTGCAGTTCAGGTATGACATTAAAACCTACTTGTAACAACCCCCCTTCCTGCCAACTTCTTTATGCCAAACCTCCCAATGTATTTAGGTAGGTACCACTTCCATTTATTAAATACCTTTCCAATTGAAAAATCTAGAGGAGTTTATGTATTCTTACACAGAAATCTAACTGATATAAAAAATTTGCAATTATTTTTTTATTATTCTTTGGAGAATACCTTAAGACATTCAGAAGCTATTCATGTAATTGTAATTGTAATTATCTGAAATTTTTTTCTGACCTAATCTTGCAAGTTCATAATAATAAGTGTATTTCCTCTAAAGAAAGAATCACTGTTTATATTCATACAAACATCAGTTATCATAATCGAAAGTACCCACTCAAATGTTTCAAAGATCATGCTCATATTAGAAGGTAGTTTTGGGGCACCTGGGTGGCTCAGTCTGTTAAGTGTCTGAGTCTTGATTTCGGCTCAGGTCATGATCTCACAGTTTGTGAGTTAGAGCCTCGTTTCTGGCTCCACAGATGGTGTAGAGCCTTCCTGGGATTCTCTCTCTCTATGCCCCTCCCCTGATTTTGCTCTGTCTCTCTCAAAGTAAATAAATGAAACTTAAAAACAAAAAAAAGACGATAGTTTTAAAAATATTCCATGGTCTGGGCACATCAAATTCTAGATAATTCCTTTTGTAAACAACAAACACCACATCATGTGGTGTCTCCGTTCTCCTCCAGCTGCTGCTCCTCACAGAACCTTGTCCTATGGTGCTATTACTGCAATTTGTACCACTGCAACCACCACATGAATACCTTCTCTAATATTTCTGAATGCTGGCAGTATCTTGAATGTATCAACTTCTTTGAAATCCGTACTCACATGTGTCTTACACACATTCACTCTACTGATCTTTGAGGAATGAGGGCTTCCCCATCTTTGCAATCTTGGCATACAAGGCAATGTACAAAGTAAGACTTTTATAAATGCGCTTGATTCATCGAGTCATTATGTGCCGTTTCCTCCACCTGGAAATCTATCCTTCCCTTCTTCCATTGACTAACTTATTTGTCCTCTGCAATTCAGCCTAGATAGCAGGCCCTTCGGGTTCCTCCTCAGCCTCCTGCCAGCCATGGTATTACCTGTTCCCATAGTTCCTGCCCTTGCTTCTATGAAACCACTTCACACACTTCTCTGTTTTCCTGCAGAAGCCCTGATGTCCTTAAGGTCAAAGGAGGAGTCAAAGGTCATTATTTATCTGTCCTAATTCAGGGTAGAGAAAAACCTGTTTCCTTTAAATACCCTAAAAATTACTTAAAAACAATCTAGTAGGCAGAGTAGAATAGATGAAGGAAAAAGTGAAATACATTTGGCCATGAATTAATAATTGTTAAAGGGGGTGATGGGTACATATGAGTTCACTACACTTTTTTCTGTGTGTGCATCTGTTGTTTGAAGTTTTCCATGGCAAAAATTTCAGCGTTCACCATAAACAAGTCAAGGAGTGATTAAGGAGTGTGCTGTAATCTAGCCCCCTCAGCTCCAGTATCTGAACTGGGTCTCTGAACTGCTATGGGGCTGCCTGCTATTCCAGCTCATGCTCCAAGTGGTAGCTGGGCTGCTGATGCTTGCCTAAGATATGCATGCTGACGACATGGTGAGACACGCATGCTTAAGGCTGTTGAGTCCTGGTGTCCTTGTATCCTGGTGTTGGAGATGATAATGACCGGGCCAAAGACTAAGGATACCATCTCTACAGATCCTTAAACAACCTCTTTTTAAATAATGTTAGCACTCGTGATTGACTCCTGGTCCTACAGATGTCCAAGTGACATTTCAGCCAAATAGCTTTCTTTTTTACTTACTCTCTTATGGCAACCACCCCCCCTCCCCCGCCCCCCCCCCCAGAGGAGAATCGAGGTTTCTCCTAGGACACACGAGATGATGGTGACTGGGTTAAGGAATTATCTGATGTAGAGGTGTGCAACCATATTCAGAATAACACTGCCATTTCCTCTCTGACACTCACTTTTCTTTGCACCCAACTTGTGCTCATCTGACCTGCACACCTCCTATAAGTTGACCCTATGATTGGAAAATATACTTTTTAAAATTTCTATTTCTTCACTAACTAAAAATTATGTATAACACTGTCCCAGAAACTATGCATGTTATTTAAAAATTCAAGTATATAATATTTAAAGGGAAGTGTGTTTTAGTGCATTATAATGTAAAAGACTGTTATTCCAGACTGTTATTCCAATACGGTATTTAGTCGGACTCTATCACAAATCATCTGGAAAAGCCTATAGGGAAGAACTGGGATAATTACTATAAATCACATTTGTTGTGCTAGGTTTTACTGGGGCTTAAACTAATCACTCATTGGAAGTTTGTACCTTTGGAAGGATCACTAACTTATTCAGGCCACCTATGTACTATTTGCTGCTTTTATTACTCCCTGATCCCTAAAGCTAAACAGGTAATAACAAATCAAGAGAGGGTTTCATTTATGCTCATCTGCTATAAATGATTTTACTTTTGATTCTCTGCCATTACCTCAGGTAAACACAGAATCCAAATGTGATAATGCTTAGATTTGTTTTCTAGATTTTTGAAATGAATTTTAATTTTTATTTGTTCAAACCTGTCCAATGTAACTCAACATTTGTACCCAAGCTTAGATAACTTTAGAAAGGGATTTTTCCTTTTTTAATGAGTGAAAATTACATAGAGCTAGCAAAAGTAGATTTGCTTTTTCCTTTGTGGCTTCATCGTATGTGGCTATTGAGTTCTTGAAATGTAACTAGTGCAACTAAGGAACTAAACTTCTCATTTTATTTAATTTTAATTGAAATAACCATGTGGCTAGTGGTTACCATATTGGACAGAACAAGAATAGAACCTAAAAGAGCACACCTTCCCACGGTGATAAAAGCGGTTCTAAAAGCCCAGCTATGCTGCAAACTTGCTGTATGGCCCTAGAATGAGGATTTCATGATCCAAATAAGAACAAGGTTGTGCCACAACAGGGATCCCTAAGTGTTACGTTTTCAATCTTCTTGTAGCTGTGGCAGTCCACACTTTTCCCTTGTTTTCTAGTCTCTTTATTGGTCTTGGGATCCTCACTAGAAAATGTATATGGTTTATGAGGACATAGCATCCACTGAATGGCTTATTGTCCATGGCAGCTTCCACATTTACTTGTATTCCAATGGGTAGAGCAACTGACTAGTACTTGGTATCATTGCCTTTTCAAAAACAAATAATGGAAAGCTAATACATAAAATTCAGACCTTTTAAAGAAAATCACTTCTGCTTTTTTATCAAGAGAAAAACATGGGCTTCGTCACTGTCTTGATGTAATGACATAGATTTGTCCACTGAATACTCAGCAATGTAGATTTTTGTTTTGGTTTGTTTATTTTTTGGTTTGTTTTTTGGGGGGGTGTGTTTTGTTTGTTTCTTTCTTTAGTAATAGCATGGTAAATTCTGACTGTTAACAAGAGTGGGGGATTTGCTAACTTCAGGCAACAACCTTTCATTAAAGCTGTCCTCACCATAATTGTCATGAAATGCTACTATTATCACTTCATGGCTGGGCCAGCTGTTGTTGAGACAATACAGATTTTTCAAGTACATCAAACATGTGAAGCACAACTGAGATCCAAGGGCAAACGATATTAGAAAAGCAATTGTGCTGTACAAATTGTAGTGCTCTATCAAGGGTATATATTTATTTTATAGCTGTTCACATGTTTCTTAGACCTTTTAAATTTGATAGCTACTTACACACTGGGACAGTCTAGGGATATTAAGTATTTTTATATTTAAAAGTCCCCAAATGTTTACATCATAAACATTGTGCAATACAATAGTTATAATCATAAAATTAATTCGGTAATTAAATAGTCAAGTTTAACACAGTCATGTCAAGCACAAATTATAAATGTTCTCGTTAGCCTTCTAAATTGGTACTTCATTAAACAGCATGGAAAATCTGGGTAAACTAACATTGCAACGGAAAGCCAATAGAAATTTCTGACCTTTCCCTCCTTCTATTCTTGACGTGGCCAGTTCAATCAATATGCCCCTTTTAAGACACCCTGGTGTTTAAAGGGAAAAGAATGTAAAGAAAACTTGAGGGAAATAATCGGAGAATTACTGAAGTGGAGCCATTAGGTTTGCAGCTTCTAAGTATTTGCAACCAGATTTTATTTTATTTTTCTCAGTAATTGTGTTTCCTGATTAATTTTTTTTTCTTCGTCAGACATACACACTGAATTAGTAGAGCCAGTGTTCAGCACCTGATGTTTTTTAAGTGTGAGTTTATCTTCCTTTTCATTGTTAAACGTCCTGAATGTGCCAGGCACGCCTGCCTTCTCTTTCCCTTACTAACTCATCCCCATTGAAGTCTTTGTTCTTATTCCTTGGCGATGTGCTGCTTCTCAGAGGTCACCTCTTACCCAATATAAGGGATAAATTACATCAATCTGCTTTTTCCCTAACCTCTATTTAAAACTTAATCACTCTCTCCATCTTAAATATCTTCTTACAGTGTTTGTGATGCTAGACCATCCAGGGTCATTTTGTAATCTCTCTAATATAACAAGAATAATGACTTGCAGATGGGTAACTGCGCACTTTATTTCTTTTAAAGTCCTCATTTCCTAAGGCTTTCTCTAAGGGAAGATGAGGGCAAATCTTACTAAAAGACACACACCTTTGGTCAGCTTTGGGTTAGCTTTAGGGGAGCAGGAAAGGTATTATTTCTGGACTTCTTCAGCAAGATGATAGTCGTAAGACTCTGGCTTTTGTAAGAGAAAGGATTTGTTAGTGCATGAGCTCTTGTTTCAGGTAACAAACACTTGGACTGGATGAGGAGATCACTTGTGTAAGGTGAGTAGATGGGTCTCAGCAGAATGAGTCCGAAGGAGGTAGTTTGAAGAGGGAAGGAAACAAAGGGGAGATATACCTGGAGACAGCATCACCTAGTGGCTTGAATGAGCATTGAATCTGAGCTTCAATAGTTATCCTGCCCATGACCTTAGGCAAATTATTGTGAACTTGGTTTCCTCATTTTCAGCCTTATTATTATCTGATGATGATGGTGCTTGATGATAATAACTACCTTTTAAAATAATTTTCTCATAAGGTGGTTGTCAAGATTAAATGCTAAAGTAATCTAAAACAAAGCACTGAAAACCACGTTTGGTACACAGTAAATGCTTTGTTAGTGTTTGTTGAATACATTTGTGTCTACATGTCTCTGTTTTCTGCGCGTGACTCCTGGAGAAGGAAGGTCTTAAATAAGCTGCTTCCTACCTAAGACTCTGGGCAACTGCTTCAGAGGCTGCTCTCACACCAACCTGAATCTGCAGGCTGCCACTTCAGAGGAATCTTGGCATTACAGCATGGTAGTCAGGGGCGGGGTGGGGTGGGGACAGAGTTTGGTTTATTCTCTTGAGGTGACTTTAGTCCCAGATATGGACGGCACCTTGGGGCGGGGGGACATACACTAAAAGAAGGGAACATAGAATGAACTGAGGTACGGACTGGGGAGCTGGCTCCAGAAGGGTCACCACCATGAAGGTAAAGTATCTCCTATCAAAGATCACAACCCAACTTCAGAGGGTCCACACAGCCAGCAAGAGCCAAGGAGGGCAGCAAGAAAGATGACTAGCTGGGTCCTGACTCTTCCAAGAGAGAGAACAGGTCATAAGTTACATTAGCACTAGGTTAATGTAGAGGGTAAAACAGAGTGCTCAGAACTAGGGACTCTTACATATACACGGGGCATCAGTACCGGAGGAAGAACAAGGGAAGTTAGTGATCATACCGCATATTGAATGCCAAAAGCTCCAGCCTTACTTTCCTATTAGGTTGTCAGAATCCTGAATGCAAAATCATCCAGGCAGAAACTGAAAAACATTTTCTTGGGCCAAGAAACCAGGCCAAGATTAAATTGAATATATTGACATTGGTCATTACCTGAAAAAAATAATAATAACCTATTCAGAATACTCCATAAGATCACATTGAAAACAGCCCCAACCACACACATACATCCATATCACATGACATATCCAGTCAGCTTCTTACATATTCTTAAACATGAAAAGGCAACAAAATATTATCAAACACCTTAACAAAACATGTCACATGTAAATTACCCCAAACAAGTAAACAAAAACCATAATGCATCTTAGAAAGAAAAAACATTATCTTCAAAAGGAAGAACATTATTATTAGCACTATCAGTGAGATAAGAGATGATAGTTTATGCATGGTACAGGACTGTGTGGTATAAAGAAACAAAAACATCAAGAGAATAAGAAAAGGCCTTTTGAATTTAAAAACATTATAGTCTAATTAAAATTCTTCTACTAGATTAGGAAGTTAAAACCGAGGAGATCTCCAAGAAAGAAAAGCAAAAAATCAAAGAGGTAGAAGAAAAAAAGGGAACAAGTAGAGCACCGCAAAAAAGTTCTAGAAAGACAGGGGAAAACGAAGGGAATGAAACTTGTGCAGAACTGATGGAACAGTAGTTGCCAGATTGAATCGCTACAACAATGGATGAAAATAGACCTATATATTGTGGTTTCTTTTTTTTTTTTTTTTTCTGAAATTTATTGACAAATTGGTTTCCATACAACACCCAGTGCTCATCCCAAAAGGTGCCCTCCTCAATACCCATCACCCACCCTCTCCTCCCTCCCACCCCCCTATATTGTGGTTTCTTAACACTGGGAGTAAAAAAGAGAATCTACTAGTTGTAGAGAGGGAGAAAGAAACCACAGAGATCATATATGCGGTATCAAGAATCAGAATGGCTTTAATTGTTTCATCAGAATCAAGAAGATAATGGAGCTTCAAATTATGAAGAAAATTCTATACCCAAAAAAAGGCAGTAGTCAAATAATACTTTTAAACCTTCATGGTCTTAAAAATTTTATCTCCCACGTACCTTTTCTTAAAAAGCCATTGAGGAAATATTACACTTGAACTGAAACACAAACCAAGAAAGAGGAAGACATGAGCTACAAGGCAAGAGTCAACAAAAAGGATATAGCAATGGATTTCCATCTTCTTCTTTTTTTATGTTTCTCCTTCCTGGATCAGCTGACGACCCCCCATTTCTCCTTCAAAGCAAGGAGTTTTCTTTGATCTATATTTAAGAGCAGGAAGTAGACCACGGGAGCTTAGAAGCAGGGAATTCCATATCACCCCACAATTTCTAGTCATATTCTAGGCCTGTCAGCTCACTCAATTTTACCAAGTCTTTTGTTTCTTAGGATTGTTTCGTGTCCTTACCCACTGACTTCCTCAAACTCTCAAAGAGGCTGAAGTCAAACTGTGATCCAGAGGCTCTGTTTAGCTTAACTTCTTTTGGATCCTTCTTCTAACATTGGTGATATTGTTATTCCCTTTTGCAACCAGGTTTGTCTTTGCTACATGTTTTTCAAAATTAAACACTGCATTATTTAAAGATATGTACATAGGTAGAAACACTACAAAGGAAAGAAAAAGATGGGAATATTTTGGACAAGAGCACATGAATGCTCCTGAGATACTGCAATGATTGATTCTTAACCCAAGTACAAAAGATGTTGAGTGTATTACCACTTTTACTACTACTATTAATTTGTAAACTGCGTGCATACAGTGCACTACATACCAAAAAACGAACATCAATAACAACAATAAAAAAATAAGAGCAAAAAGGAAGAAAGGAAGAAAAGAAGAGAGGGAGGGAGGAAGGGAGGAGGAAAAGAGGGAGGAAGGAAGAAAAAAAAGGATTAATGGCACTATAAACATCATCATTCATTCTTTCCATTTTTTAATGTATACATATTCACTACGGATTATTTACAAATAGATTTTTTTTATCAATCTCTGTAGTTTCTTTCTTATATAAATTCCAATTTTCCATTGATTCGACATCCTTCCAGCCTCTTGGAAATTTTACCCTGCTATATTTTAGCTCCATTATTGAAACTTACATCAACCTGACTGAATGCAGAGTAAAGGCATCTTTTAAGATTTTGGTGAAGAACATACTACACAACTTGCTTTACAGTTTTATGTTTTCAAGGATGTGGATATATGGAGAAGGTTTAATAACTAGGGTTTCCATGTACATGAATTTGATGTATCTACACATTTAATTTTAAAATATTTTGAACAGAGCATTTTATACTTGTTTCTGAGAGAGAAAGTGAGAACTCTGGCCAGAGCCAGATTTACCACTATATATATGTATACTGGATGCTTATAATTGATCTCTATTAAAAGTAGTAAAAATTTAGAACTACATAGTGTTACTTAAGTTTTGTCCACAACATTAAAATATATCTCCTAAATGTCCTTAAACGCAATGTATCAGTAACTTCATTAGATTAAACATTTCATTTTTTTAAGTGTCAATGTCTATGGAAATGAATCATTAACAGTTCAGTATAAATTTTTACAATCAGTTTATGTTCCTTCTAACATAAAGGCAGCAGAATTGTGGGCAGATCGTATCATCATCATTGTTTAATGTTAACTGACACCCTAATATGTTCCATAGATTGTGCTAAGCTTTTGATCTATACTCTAATTAATTCTCAAAATATACTTCAAAGATAGGAATTATTTTTTTAATCTCTGGGGGAAAAATGAAGCCCAGAGACACTGTTACCTTAGTCGAATGTTACCTTAGTCGAATCATAAGACTAAGCCAATAGCATAACATGGGTGTCTAAATAGATCAGTTGGATATGATGTCTAAGCCCTTTCCAGGGGAAACAGAGACGCAGGAAGAATTTCCAGCATGAGATGACCCAGGATAATGAACCATAATGAGGAGGTCAGGTAGCATTAGAACCCTGTGCCTGGAAAAACTAGAGACAGAAAAAAAAAAAAAAAGAAAAAAAGAAAAAAACCCTTAAGAAGGGAGGATAGGAAAGGAATTTTAAAAATCACATGTTTTTGTCTATAGTCATCCCTAACTATGAAAACTATAAGGTGTTTTAACATTTTTCCAAATACTTATCAATTCTGAATAATAAACAATTTAACCCAGAGTCTTCCTGGCATAACCCAGCTTTGATTATGTAGATTCAAAAACTTGTCTAATTTTATACCCACAGACAGGCCTTCAACTTTTCTGTCTACCCATCCTCATAAAACTCCAGTAAAATGAAAAATAACTTAATAACTTAAATAAAGTAAATGCATTATGAAAAAAACTACAGTCTCACCTGGTTTCCCCATATTGTATCTACCTATCTAGGGAGATATGTCTTATGAAATGCCCTATTTTGATCAAACTTGAGAAACTCTTCTTACCCTCACTGGCAACTGAATGATATAGTTTTGATTTCAAATTTGACTGTTTGCTTTATGCTACCATTTAACTTTCATCTGTGCTGCTCGCCACTGGTTCTGCTCTGTATTTCTAACTGCAGCCCGTTCAAACCTCTATGGGGATTTCAGCTGAGTCATTTGGGGCTTATACTTTTACACCTTCCTCGGTGAGTTCAGTGCTGCTAGATCTCTTGAAAGCCTTTCTAAGCCTTGTTTTTAGTTCACTAACATTTCTGTCAATTGACCAGTCCCTATGTCAGTGACAGATGTATGGAGCACATTAGCTGTAGGCCCATCTCTACATGAGAAAATACCTCTTTTTTTTTTTTTTTAACAGTGCAACACAATGTCTGAAAAATAAGTCTGATAACAAAAGTTGATATGTGCTTTCATGTTGAACTCTCCTTAAGTTCCTTAAAACAGTTCTCTAAAATATCACAAAATTCCCTCTATCCAGGGTGAAACAGACTACAGAGATGGGGTCATGTAGTCACTTTCCACAAAAGAAGAAACAGTGATATCTTTCAACTTAATCTCTTCTTCATAGATATCCAGGACTTGTGAGTCATAGTACCACACATTCATGATCCTGCCATGAATGCATTATGAGTCTACAACAAACAGTTGCAAAGTATAAAGCCCACTGACATCAACTGTCAAGAGAAAATTTATGTAACCACTCTCTGAGATACATTATCAATAAAATGGGGACATTAACAGACCTGAATTCAGACTGCTGCTGTGCAATGAATTGAGAAAACGTATGCAAAGCAGTGACCAGGCTGGATTTAAGTTTTCTATAAATTTAGCAATTATTTAATTTTTACCATTAGATTCATGCACACAAATACTGAATTGGTTTAAATTACCAAAAAAAAAAAAACCCATGCATTTTTATGTTTTCAAAGAGTAATGGCAATAGAGGCTAACCTAGGAAAATATTTATAATTGATTGGTTTTAGATAATACTGCAAAGAATAGAAAGATTTAACATTATAATGGAAGGGTTCTATCAATGAGTTCAGAAAAAAAATTATTTGTTTGTTTAGTAGACACGAATGATTCCTGACATTCCACGCACTGACTATAATTTTCTTATAAGCATTGTGGTAAAGGAGTGCAATGCATAGAATTGAATTGCCTGGGTTCAAATCCTGGTCTTGCCCTTCACTGGCTGGGACTTTAGAGAAGTTTCTTAGTTTTTGCTGGAGTATGCTCATGGTTACTTGGGTGGGCAGAGCTAAAAATACGTATGTATTTAGATCCACATATATCTATCTCTACAACTTGACAGCATGAATTTACACCAATACCATGAATTCCATTCCAATACACAGGGTTCACTCAAGTTTTCACCATTTCATATTTGTACTCCCCTTCTCCAGTGGTGAAAGCCTGCCTCCCATTATCTTCAATATATTTATGTATTTATTCAATGTTCCTCTACGTAGATAATCTCCAGACTCTAGCAGGTGGCCAGCCATGGAGAAGCTTTCCTCTAGTGAACTGTGTACTTGCCAGGTTATCATGCCTTTGCCTTGAGCCAACACAGTGGTTCTTCTTTTTACATCATGAACTGCTTTGAGAAGTTGATGCAAACTACCTCTCCTTTCCCCAGAAAATGCATATAAGCATTTTCTGTATAAAACAATGTACACAACTCCATACAAATGCATATACAACTTTCATTATAAATACAATTATGAAGTGTTTGTCCTTCTGTGACTAATTTCATGTGGCATAATACAGAGCATGTTGGTTTATTGATGCTTCATGATCAAAACTATCCTTAGTAAACCTGGAGTCAAACTGTCTAGGTTAGAATTGTGGTTTTAGCAGATAAAGGCATAACTTTGTGCAAATTACTTAGCCATTCTATGCCTTGGTTTCCTCATCTGTAAAGCGGAGAAAATAATAGCATCTACTTAATTTTTGTTTGTGAAAATTAATTTTTGCAAAGTGTTTCAAATCATGGCACAGATTTAAAAAAAAAAACTGGATAAATTTCAGCAAATTTTAAGAAAAGAAAATCAGAGACAATATTTCCTCACTATCAAAAAATTGATATGCTCTAACAGTCTATAATCATTTCAATATCAAAACTGTCTATACAAACAATAGTAGAAACATTCTAAGGATATTCTGATCTTACTTTGAACCAAATTACCATCTTATTCTAACACCGGCAGGGGGACCAAAATGGCCACTTTGCCCCCATGTCTGCACAGGCTTTTGTTACATGGCTGTTGGTACTAAGAAAAGTCAGCACGGTTCTCAGAACCACATTGTCGCAAGTGTATGATCACAGATTAAGATCTAAACCTCAAACCTAAAGTCAGTTCGGTCAAATCTATGAAATTGGAAAATGGTATCCATTTTGACTGAATCCTCTTATCTTTTCAATTGGTTGTCTTGGCATTCGTGGTGGCTTTAACTACAAACACTTAAGAAGGGAATACAATACTTATCTCCCTCACCACTCAGACTGACTATTGTAGTTTGACAATCTAAGATGAAAGATCTATTCTGAGTGCAAATAGTTATTACTAAGCGATGTGAGCATTTTCAAAGATGAACACAATGTACAATTTGGGGGCCATAAACAAGTTTCAATTACTACTATTCTCATGTGAGTGTTTATATTTCAAAAGTGTTTGGATCAAAGAATATAATTTTTTAAAAATATCAAGGCCATTTGTGTTCCTTTGGGTTACTTCTGAAGTTTAGATGCAGTGTTTATCAAAATTGTTTGTCTTGTAGAGAGGTACGAATGACATTTCTAGCCTACTAGCTACATATTTAGGAATGGTCTGTCAGATAATCAGGCCTATAAATAAGAACTGGAAGCAGCTGGAACAGAATTGAATTCCTCTGGATAATTGGCATATATGTCACCCAGGGAAAGGCAGGTACTCTGTCTAAAATAATGTTGACTGATAAGACAGGACATGTCTTCCCACATATACTACACATTTTCACAGGGGAAAAAAAAAAGCCCAGTGTCCAGAGCCATTTTAAATTTCATGACTATGTACTTTAAAATCAAATGGACCAGTATCTTGAAACCTTAGCAAAAGCAGGCAAAATGTCAAACATTCTTATAATCAATCCCAGGTTCGTGTTTTGGAAACTGCCCTGTCCAGTAAGTACAACAGATTCTAAAATAAACAGTTCAAGTAGAAAAGGCTCAATTAAACATATTTATAAAATGTCTGCCTTTGAGCTAATTACATAGCACTATTCATGGTTAGCAGTGGGAAAACTAGCCACTGGTTTCCAAAGGATGTCTCTTCACATAAAGGAAAACAATGAGTATATTAAGAAAGGACTTTGGAAAGTGGTAAAGATGTGTCAGTTAATCAGAATTATCTATAAAATGACCTTGACATTCACCTTTATAAAATTAACCATAAAGTTAAACCTCATCATGTTATCAGTTTTTGGTGCTAGTATATTGGTGAAAAGGCACAATCACTCCCTCTCATACCTACAGAAAAAAGACAAACATGTTACATCGTAAGATAATACTGAGTTGAGGGAAATTATCCCATTTGAGAAAATATGTTGCTATATTTAAACATTGTCTATTTCTCTTTGTCATTGGGATTACAAATAATCATAACTAAATTTAGTGTTAATTTCTATTAGTCTGAGATGCTAATTTATAAGCCACAGTGATCATGGAATTTAATTTTTTTTTCAACGTTTATTTATTTTTGGGACAGAGAGAGACAGAGCATGAACGGGGGAGGGGCAGAGAGAGAGGGAGACACAGAATCGGAAACAGGCTCCAGGCTCTGAGCCATCAGCCCAGAGCCTGACGCGGGGCTCGAACTCCCGGACTGCGAGATCGTGACCTGGCTGAAGTCGGACCCTTAACCGACTGCGCCACCCAGGCGCCCCTGATCATGGAATTTAAAAGAGAAAGCAGAATAAAACTACAACATGATGCTAAAAGAAAAATACTAAGAACATAAATTTTGGACATAACTCTAAAATTATGATTTATGACCAAAAAAACTTCTTTTTTCAAAAATTTTTATCAGTTATGAAGACATGGGATACGGAGCATAAAATACCACCTGAATTCCTTTTATTCGTTTATTCAGTAAATAATTATTGCATACCTAAATTATTCATTATAATTAATCCCTATCCAGAGGAAACAGTGAGATACATATACAAATAAGGAAATAGAGCAGCTAATGTGTGCCAAGCATTAAAATGGCCACTGTATGTTATCTGAAATCACTTAAAAATGCTGCCTGGTAACGGTTAGGACTCCACTTTGCCTGTGAGAGAACTGAGGGTCAGAGAGGCTCCCTAACTTACTCAACACCCAGAATTCACACCAAAGTCAGTGTTGTTGCTAAGCTTTTTCAAGTACAATGATACTTCAGGAAGAAATATATCTAAATTATATAAATATATCTAAATTCAGTTTAACAAACCTGTTTCCAGAACTGAGAGTTAAAAGAAATATTCTGTGTTTCTCTATCCCTGTCTTTGTCTTAATCATCTTTTCAAAATACAGCTGCTCAGGATAGATCATTGGCCAAGATTTCACTCTTAGCAACTGGTTGCATGGGCTATTTTCTTTAAATTAACCATACACATTAAAGCAACTTATTTTAGAGTTTTCATGAGTTTAGAGAACTAGCTATAAGAGTTGTACTTGCATTTTTATATAAACTATTGTCACTCTGAAATAACATGGTTCTTACACATTCAAAATTTAAAACCAGCCCAATAGTTGTGGTTGACAGGCTCTATATGGACATTTCAATAAAGATTTTAGTTTATAAAGTTAGAATTGTAGTCTGAGGGAGGGTTGCAGATGGCACCATGCAGGGTATCTAAAACTTTGATAGTAATAGTCTTTCTGCCCTTAAAAACCAGAGGACAGAGTTCATGACAACCAAAGTCACTGGAAAGTGGGGGGAATCCCAGAAAAGAGAAGGCAAGAGGGGGAAGCCCAATATTTTGTGTATAAAATCTGCCAAAATATGTGGCTGATTGTGAGACTATGCATGATCTAAAGTTAAAGCATCCAGTTAAAGGTAAAAAAAAAGACTGAACTTTGATATGAGCTGCCACACAAAAGGCAATGTTTGCAGTTTAAATCCAGACACATTAAGTGCACACTAAAACTAAAATCAAGACTCTTCAGAGTATTACAACAGCATTCTCAGCCTCTATCATATCACAGTAACTCTGTTCATTATGTAGTCCAGGAAAATGTTACTCATTCTCAAAAGAAAACACAATAGGGGCGGCCGGGTGGCTCAGCCAGTTAAGCAGCTGACTTAGGTTCAGGTCATGATATCAGGGTTCATGGGATTGAGCCCTGCATCAGGCTCTGTGCTGACAGCTCAGAGCCTGGAGCCTGCTTCGGATTCTGTGTCTCCCTCTCTCTCTGCCCTTCTCCCGCTCATGCTCTATGTCTCTCTCTCAAAAATAAGTAAACATTTTTTTTAAAGAAAACACAGTGAATGGATATCAACAGTGAGATTATCCAGTTGTTGGAATTAGCAGACAAGAATTTAACTTTTAATTACTAAACTCATCAATATAAATGAAATTATGGCCCTAATGAATAAACAGATGAGAAACCTCATCAGAGAAATAGTAAATATGCAAAAGAATCAAATATAAATTCTCAAATTGCAAATACAAACCTCTGAAATAAAAAATCCACTGGTAATGTTTAACAACAGAAAGGAGATGAAAGGGAAAAAGAATCAGTAAATTTCAAAATAGATCAATAAATTTAGACTAGTATAGACATGTGCTATTTTCTTCCTTTCCCTCTTTTTTCTTTCTTCTTTCTTTCTTGTTCTTTTCTTTCTTGTTCTTTTCTTTCTTTCTTTCTTTCTTTCTTTCTTTCTTTCTTTCTTTCTTTCTTTCTATTTTTTTTTGGCTTTTTAAGATTTCATTTTAATTCCAGTTAGTTAACATGCTGTGTTATATTAGTTTCAGGTGTATAATATAGTGATTTAACAATTTCACACATCACCTGGTGCTTATCACAAGTGCCCTCCTTAATCCCCATCACCTATTTAACCCATTCTCCCACTCCCTCCCCTCTGGTAACCATCAGTTTGTTCTCTATAATTTAAAGAGTCTGTTTCTTGATTTGCCTCACTCTCTCTTTTTTCCTTTGCTCATTTGTTTTGTTTCTTAAATTCCACATATGAGTGAAAGCAAATATTATTTGTCTTTCTCTGACATATTTTGCTTAAAATTATAATCTCCACCTCTGCCCATGTCATTGCAAATGGCAAGACTTCATTCTTTTTTATGGCTGAATAATATTCTGTCATATATACTTATACCACTTCTTTATCCATTTGTCAATCAATGTGCTTAGGCTTTTTCCATATCTTGGCCATTGTAAATAATACTGCTACAAACATAGGGGTGCATGTATCCCTCTGAATTAGTGTTTTCGTATTCTTTGGGTAAATACCCAGTAGTGCAATCGCTGGGGTGTAGAGTAGTTCTATTTTTAACTATTTTTTAGGATACTCCATACTATTTTCCACAGTGGCTGCACTAGTTTGCATTCCCACCAACAGTGCACTAGTGTTCTGTATTATTTTTTTCCTATCAATACATGCAGCATAAAAATGTCATCAGCTTTGGATACTATCTGAGAAAATGATTTCATTATTCTCTCCTATAGTGTGGTCTCTAATGTTAAGGCAAATGTTATAAAACTGTCTTAAACAAACAAAAACAACAGCAACAACAAATTTGTTTTTCCTCTATCTTATGGGAAGAGTGCTTAGTTCTACATGCTGACATTTTAACAACATTACAATCTATCAAATGCATTCTACAATATATCTTTTGTTCCAAATCATGGGATGATGTTAATGTTAAATGTTATTTTGGGGGGTTGTTCAGAGTGTATGTGGTATGTTCATCTTTAGTCTAAGTTCCTATTTATCTATTATTCTTGCATCCCATGTGACTCAAGCTTTGTTTCTCATCAAAGTCCACAAAGACTTGGGGGCGTTGGTGGCTCAGTTGGTTAAGTGACTGACTCTTGATTTCAGTTCAGGTCATGATCTCACGGTTTGTGAGTTCAAGCCCACATTGGGCTCTGCGCTGGCAAAGTGGAGCCTGCTTCGGATTCTCTCACTCTCCCCTTCTGTCTCTGCCCCTCCCCCACTCTCTCTCTCAAAATAAATAAACTAACTTTTAAAAACAAAACAAAGCAAAAGTCCACAAAGATTCATTTGTATATCAAACTGACAACTTTTTGAATTTATAAAGAAAGATATACTAGACTCAGGAAAATGGTCATTTTTTTCCTGTGCTGTTTATTTCCTAGTATGAAGAAAATAATTGAAAATCAGAATACTTTATGAGTATTAGAAGAAGAGCAAAAGTGTGGTGTTAAGGGAGATATTCATGAAGCAAGCACAGCCTAATAATTGTTCCTTCCTTCAAAAACTGTAACTTCTTGGCATAAAATAGTCACTTATTAGCCTTAGTTTCTTTAGCATGATAATCTTTCCAATTTATTTAATATTTACATTGGACTATTGATCTAAAAGTTATCTAAAGGCTTCCATATTTCTTTCTACTCTCAAGAAATTTGAACATGGGAATTCAAAAGAATATAAATTGGATACAAAAGAACCAGGATCAATAATCTAGTATTGGTACATACTCTCCCTCATAAAGTATGGGAATTTTTTTGGTTTTTTTTTTTGTTTTGTTTTAATTTTTATTTATTTTTTAAAATTTACATCCAAGTTAGTTAGCATATAGTGCAACACTGATTTCAGGAGTAGATTCCTTAATGCTTCTTACCCATTTAGCCCATCCCCCTACCCACAACCCCTCCAGTAACCCTCTGTTTATTCTCCATATTTATGAGTCTCTTATGTTTCTGTCTCCCTCCCTGTTTTTATATTATTTTTGTTTCCCTTCCCTTATGTTCATGTTTTGTATCTTAAAGTCCTCATTTTAGTGAAGTCATATATTTATCTTTCTCTAACTTTGCTTAGCTTAATATCCTCTAGTTTCATCCATATAGTTGCAAATGGCAAGATTTCATTCTTTTTGACCGCCGAGTAATACTCAATTGTATATATATATATATATACCACATCTTCTTTATCCATTCATCCATCAATTGACATTTGGGTTCTTTCCATACTTTGGCTATTGTCGATTCTGCTGCTATAAACACTGGGGTGCATTTGCTCCTCCAAAACAGCATACCTGTATCCCTTGGAGAAATACCTAGTAGTACAACTGCTGGGTCATAGGGTAGTTCTATTTTTAATTTTTTGAGGAACCTCCCTACTGTTTTCCAGAGTGGCTGCGCCAGCTTGCATTCCCACCAGCAGTGCAAAAGAGATCCTCTCTCTCTGCATCCTCACCAACATCTGTTGTTGTCTGAGTCGTTAATGTTCATCATTCCGACAGGTGTAAAGTGGTATCTCATTGTGGTTTTGATTTGTATTTCCCTGATGATAGGGGATGTTGAGCATTTTTTATGTGTCAGTTGGCCATCTGGATGTCTTCTTTGGAGAAGTTTCTATTTATGTTTTTTGCCCATTTCTTCACCGGATTATTTGTTTTTTGGGTGTTGAGTTTGGTAAGTTCTTTATACATTTTGGATACTAACCCTTTATCTGATAGGCCATTTGCAAATATCTTCCCCCATTCCACTGGCTGCCTTTTAGTTTTGTTGATTATTTCCTTCACTGTGCAGAAGCTTTTTATTTTGATGAGGTCCCAATAGTTCATTTTTGCTTTTGTTTCTCTTGCCTCTGGAGACGTGTTGAGTAAGAAACTGCTGTGGCCAAGATCAAACAGGTTTTCACCTGCTTTCTCCTTGAGGATTTTGATGACTTCCTATCTTACATTTAGGTCTTTCATCAATTTTGAGTTTATTTTTGTGTATGGTGTAAGGAAGTGGTCCAGGTTCATTTTTCTTCATGTCACTGTCCAGTTTTCCCAGCACCACTTACTGAAGAGACTGTCTTTATTCCATTGGATATTCTTTCCTGCTTTGTCAAAGATTAGTTGGCCATACATCTGTGGGTCCATTTCTGTGTTCTCTTTTCTGTTCCATTGATCTGAGTGTCTGTTCTTGTGCCAGTACCATAAAGTGTGGGAATGTTAATGGGGATGTTCCTTCTCCCCTGTTCCTACACTGCTGGATTCAGCAATGGTCAGTGATTTTCAAACTGCATTTGATTTCTAAAAATAAAAATTAAAAAAACAACTTATTTTTTCAATCTCTCTTCAATGTAAAAGACTGAGGTCAATTTTGTGGCAATGTAGCTCCATGTAGTATGCATGTACATTTCTATCTGAAGTATTTTCCCCGTGGGGCGCCTGGGTGGCTCAGTTGGTTAAGCATCCGACTTCAGCTCAGGTCATGATCTCATAGTTCGTGGGTTCGAGGCCCGCCTCAGGCTCTGTGCTGACAACTCAGAGCCTGGAGCCTGTTTCAGATTCTGTGTCTCCCTCTCTCTCTGCCCCTCCCCCACTCACGCTCTGCCTCCCTGTGTCTCAAAAATAAATAAACATTAAAAAAATTTTTTTTAAAAAGTGTTTTCCCCTTATTTCATCTTTGCTCTGAATCACATTCTAATGATAAGAAGATGAAGAACATTGGATCCTGTTATCCTTCTAATGCTCAACCTGATGCTCACCTTAGAGATCCATGCTTATAATGACCACTGCACCAGTCCTTCAGGATTTAAAAATACTTTCATTTCAAAAGCTTGAACAGAACATATTCTTGTGATTAGAACTGAGAAAGTAGCAAAACCTAAAAGCACTTTTATCTTGTTTAATGTTTCTAGAGCTTTATTTTACATGACAGGCAAATTATCTACTTCCTTTTATTTTTGAACAAATGAAAACAAAGAGCAGAGATTACCCATTTGAGCAATAGTAGTTTTACATCACATTTTAACTCACAGTAACCCTAATGAATTCTCGTTATTGAAGTGATAGATGATCAATTTTTGAGTCAGAGAAGCAGCTCAAAACTAGCTCTTCTCCTCTCAATTGCTTCCCTAAATCTCCATTATGATCATTTAGACTTTCTCCAACCCCCCCCTCTCCTAGGAAGAAATGAGGGGTTTTTTTGCACAAAATAATAATGACATGCTTTATTCTAATAAAAGAAGTTTGCATTTTGGAAGCATGGGTATGATAATGATGGAGACTAAATTAAATATGCACTACCCATGTAAATAGCCAGCATTTCTTCTACAGTCTTCCTAATGCCATAAGCTGAGCATTCACAAAGACTAGATTTCTCACGGTGCTGACAAAGTGAAGCTGAGCAACAGAAACTAGGAAAGCTCTAACAGCAGTGGTGCTTTATACTCCATGAGTACTTTAAGATTAAATATGTAGTTTTATCTCAGTGTGAGGCCAATGTTAATAACTAGTCCTATTCAAGGGAAGCGTCAAGAACTCTATAATTGAAAGTTGCCCAATTGTGCATGGACTAACCTAACTTTTGAGTAGCACAATTCATCTTAGTCAGTATTTCACTTAAATAACAAAGTTTTGGTAAAGCAGCAAGTGCTTTTACTTTATGTATTATCAACTTTGATGCCCTGAATGTGTTTCTGCTTTTGCAAATGATGGTACATGTAAATAGCACTCTGGCAGATTCTGATTACAAAGTCAGGCAGGCAGAAAAATTCATTTATGGCTAAAAGAACAGCAAATGTTATAATACTCGATCTTGAGCAAAACAATGATCATTTTACCTACAGCTAACTTATCCATTGTCAGGGCATACATTTCTACAAGTTAATTTTTTCATGCTTCTTTTGATTGATTTTTTTTTTTACCAGAGCACTATTTTATCAGCTATCTTCATTTATGTTCTATTTTTTGATTACTGAGATTTTTGTCTGTTAAACTAATTATGTTGGAACACCAAGTTCACTTAAAAAATGAGAACTGCAACTTCCATAATTGCATATGTATATGAATGATGTGAAAACCCCCAGCCATGATCCATGGGTGTGTGCATTATAAAAATTTCTTTTGACTTCTGACAAATATCCTAGGGGAACAAAATAATAAGATAGGGTCTCCTTCATTGTTTCTCACAGTGGGATTCAGCTTTATGTCTACTTCTTTTTGATCTACTTGACAAAACATAAATCTGGACTCTAGACTCATTTAGGCACAACTTGCAAATCTCCATCAAGGGGAAGTTAATAAACGTTTGCATTCATGGCATCATTTAATGTCTCTCCTTCAGTTATTTGAGATTATCTTGAAGCTAGTATTTATCTGACACACTTGGATTTATTATATATGCATGTCCAGATTGTGTAATTATCTTTTTTAAGTTCACTGAGACAGGTCGACTTAAGCATACAGGCTATTGTCCAACATTGTCACATTCATGTTCTTGAGCAAAAATTTCTTATTAGCTATTGAAATGTAGTGTGCAGGTTGGAATCTTGCCGTGATTGTTCTCCTTCCCATCTGTCATCATTATTTTGCCCATTCACATTGTGATATGCCAACATGATCTGGAAACAGAAGCCAATAAAGGTCTGAATGAGGGATCTAACCTTTTGGACACACAACATAACTTATTTTTCCCCTGTAAAATGTTTCTAACAAAGAGGAAATCAATGAGATCTTTTTAAGAGATTTTCCTAATGGCTGTCTTTCAAAATATTGTAAGCAATGAAAAACTTGCTTGGATTTGTACTTTGGTGAGATTCATATCCCATAACCAGATTTACAACTTCTGTTTTCATCTTAGATTATGGTATGCAAAAATTTTTGCAACCTGCTATTTATTAGAAATTGTAACCAGGGACAGCTTGGGTTATCATTTAGGGACATTCAGTTTAACAAGAGTATGAGTAGAGTCTGCAAGAAATATCATAGCACAGGGAGTTCATACAAAGAAGGTGAAAGATCCACATGAAAGTGAGAAGATAGTGGAGAGAGTAAAAACTTAAAGTCCAGAGATGGAACCAAATGGAACCAAATTATGGACCAAAGGGTAAATTCAGATGCCTCATTTCAGAGCAGGATAGCAAACCTGGAGAAACCTAGATGAATTTTTCCCAAAATGCATTTCCATTTTGGTGCCTCAAATGCACACTGTTAAATACTCTGACATTTGCACTCCCAGGAGGTAGGTATTGAATTGAATCTATTCAATTGAATTGAATCTATTCAAACCTTATAAAATTCTACAAACAATGCTGCTTCAGGCACTGATAATCACACCAACTTAGTAACTAGATAATCTGGAGAAAAATTCTCCTTTTAGCATTTGTCCCAGGAGCCTGATACAATCTACATAATAAACCAATTGCTGAGTGCATGTACAGTGGAAAAGACGGAACATCCACAACTTCTTCCCAGTTTTAGTACTTTCAAGGCCAATTCATATAGCATTAAACTGTGAGAAAAATTGTCCAGGGGGTGGATACAAATTAACAAGGATTCAGGACTTTTCTTTGTGAAGCGATCATTTTGACTCTTGAAGGTCATGAGTCAAAATGATCGCTGCACAAAGAAAAATTATATCCTTGTTGATATTCTCTATTTCCCATCCCTAGGTATACACTGAAGCACTAAAATCCCCCCTTGAATTTACACAAAACTTGTATCAGGACTGCTTATTCTCAGCAAGAAAGATAATCTAGAGACAGAAGTAAGGGCTTTTTCTCTGGTGACCACCTAACTTCAAATTTAACGACAGGCTTTCATTTCTTTTGCATATTGTGCTAAAGTACATGTAATGGTCTGAATATCTGTGTCCTCCAAAAACTTGTATGTTGAAAGCCAGTTAGGATTTCAATGAGATGATATGAGGAGGTGAGGCTTTGGGGAGGTGATTAGGTCATGAGGGTAGAGCCTCATGACTGGGTTCAGTTAGCACTCTTGTGTAAGAAGACCCAGAGAGCTCCCTAATCCCTTCCATCATGTGAGGATGTACTATAAAGAAGGCCATCTATAAAACAAGAAGCATACCTTCACGAGACACCAAATGTGTTGGTGCCTTTATCCTGGATGTCCAATCCTTCAAACTGTGAGAAATAAATTTCTGTTGTTCATAAGCTGCTCAGTCTATGGTCTTATGTTATAGCGGCCCAAATAGACTAAGACAGTAGGTACTTTCAATTCAGGATCTCAAAGTGTCTGTAGATAGAATTAATTCTCAATATGTTTTGTTTCTGTCATAGTTTTATGCATTTTACTCTACATATGTAAAAAATATCATTTAGAGAAGAACCTCATATCCTTTATGAGATTGCCAAAGGGATCTAAGAACACATAGGAAGTTAAGAAGACAAGTTCTAAAGGCTAGAGAAAACACCAGCTCTACTGGTGAATGCCAGAAACTTCTCGCTCAAGATGTCTACTTGATACTAAAGCAACAAGGCAAATCAAGTGAAACAGGCAGTGAAATAGTACTTGATTGTATTTTTTCAGTCTACTGTATTGTCATCTGCAGATACAGATCATTAATAACTAACACACACTGAGTATTTCCTTTTTAGATCTGGGGCCTAAAACTGAATTCAGTTTGTCACACACTACAAACAAAGTAAACGAACAAAGTGCCATCCAGCTCCAGTGTGACAATAAGATGATGCCATAAATAACTCACTGAGTATCTAAACTATCTGCTGAAAATACCTTAAAATAGATTAATTGATAATTTTCAGATACTTGTAGAAAACATGTTAAGAAGGGGAAATTAACTATGCATATTTACCCAACAAATGAACTTATGTGCTAGAGACAAATTACAAATTTCTTTCCATGAGTTATGTGAATGGGGTTCACAATTCGGTGTTTTGTGTCTCATAGTTTATAGGTCTTTCATGTTTTATTTTATTGGTACTTTAAATTCCATCCTAAGAAATATTAGGCCACTATTTTAAGAAAGATAGAATCTGTTTATGGTTTGATTTCTCTCAGGCTGCAAAACATGCTTTCACACCTTTAAAAATACATCATTCTACTTCATTTTCTGAAGAGTTGAAATTTATGATTATCTTCCATTGCAGGCAATGACTTCAATTTACAAGAAGTGTAATGGAGATTCTTTTTTCATTTTTCAGAACAGAAAAGATCCAGTCTTATTGTGTAAGTTTTGACTCCCTAGGAAACTTCACCAAGGTCAACAATCTTACATAAAAGTGATAAGTATAGTCTTTTAAGACTCAAATCTAAATAGGTCACATTATCATCATTAGAAGTAAACTTTTATTACAAAAAGATCTATAGTGCATTACTCAATTAATTATCTTTCTAATGGTTAGTATCTCTTCAGTGTGCCATTTGTCATGACATTTATCCAACATGGTACTTTATGTGGATAATAATGAGGGGAAATAAAAATACACATCTAAACTCTCCTTAGAGGTAATTATGTTGTCAAATTTGCAGGTAATGGGAAAGTTTTTCTAAGCTCTGAACACATTCTAACATGGACTTAGAGGTGGTTTTGTTTTTGTTTGCCAATTTTCTCAACAAACATTATTTTTACAAGTGAAGTTTCACACAAATGACAAATCACAACGATAACCCAGGATATGTTTGGAAACAAAATAAAAAATCCAGTGTGAAATGATTGATTGCTGAACTTGGAAGAATATTTTATTCTGTCTTAAAAAATATGTCTAATATTATAGGGCATAACCTGTAACTGAAGTTAGTAGTCAGCAGAGTTTCCTATTATGTGAAGTGACTCACCTGTGAACATCTGTGGATGTTTTTTCCCCAGAAATTAACCTTAAAATATATAGCCACTTTTGTAAGTTCTTGGAGTCTATATCAATACAACCCCTCTACTTCAAGACTTCAAGAACTTGAAAATAAAGAAAATCATGTTGCCCACTGAACATTACAATATGGAAATAAAAGGTAATTAATCAGACTGTAGGAACTGTTGTTATGGGCCATGGTTGTAGTTAGGGTTAATACGACTAATACACTGTCCAGTTAGGGTTAATACGACCAATACACTGTCCAGTTGTGTAGGCCAAGGACCTCGCAGTCATCACTTCCTCTTCCTACTATTCATATTTTACTTCTAATCCTTCAACACATTCTGAAAGCCCAACCATCAAAATCTGTAACCTCTATGGTTTCCATTCCTTTCCAAAACGTGAATTTCTTTTGGAGGTACTGTTGCAATAGTCTCAGCTGGTCTTCCTGACTCTGCCTGGTGTCTCTCCAGCCTATTGTCAACACAGCGACCAGAATGATGTGTTAAAATGTATATTAGATCAAGTGTTCTTCTTGAACTCCCTCAAAGGCTCCCAAGTTATTCAAAGAAGTCAACATCTTTAGAATGACTTAAATGGCCCAGTAGGATTTCACACCCTCCATACCCTACTTATAACCAATTCCCTCATAACCAATTCCCATTTCATCTTCTGTTACTCCTCTCTTTGCTCACTCTACTCTGGCCACAGGGTATTCATGAGTATTCACACACATATTCATGGAACTCCAAAGGCCAAGCCCTGTTTCAGGAACACAGCACTTGCTGTTCCCTTTGCCTGGAGTGTTCTACGCCATTGAGAGTCTTGCCAGCTTTCCTTATTCTCTGCAGATCCTGATTCCATGCCCTCTTCTCAGTATAGGCCTCCCTAATGACCCTATTCAAAATGACGTCACTGATCACCCCTGACTTCTTCTAACACCCCATCATCTTCTTGGTTTATTTGCCTCCATAGCACTTACCATCTAACTTACTACATATTTTATTTTTTTTTTGTTTATTATCTGTTTCTCCGCATTAGCAAGATCCAACAGAATAGAAATAGTTGTCTTTTTTATTCACTATGGTATCCCATCACCATGCCAGTGCTTTGCATGAGGTAGAAACTCTAGAATTATTTGCTGAACAAATAAAGGAATGAGTGAATCATAGAAGAAAGATTTATAAAGGAACAGATATGAGAATTCCCTGAAGATACGATACAGCTTCCATATCAAGGCAAGCCTAAATTTAATAAATTCACATATGTGAAGAGAGAATATATCAGAGAGAAGGAGAAGAGGGAACAGCAACATGAAGGCATAAAGCATCAATGACACAAAATTTATCAGTGCTCTCTGCTTTATGAAAGCCTTTGCAAAGGATTTCCAGCTTCACTGGTGATTTGGTGAGCTAGATGTCTCAGGTTATCTTAGCCTAATGACATTAATATTAAATTTTTCTGAGGGACATCTGAATGGCTGAGTCAGTTAAGCACCCGACTTTTGATTTCTGCTGAGGTCATGATCTCATGGTTCATGGGTTCGAGCCCCACATGGGGCTCTGTGCTGACAGTGTGGAGCCTGCTTGGGATTCTCTCTCTCCCTCTCTCAGCCCCTCCATCACTCTCTCTCCCTCTCTCTCCCCACTCTCAAAATTCTATACATAGAAATTTAAAAAATAATAATAATAATAAATTCTTCTGCTGAACTTCTTTGGGCTCTCACTCTGACCAATCAACCTCTGACTCCTTCTTAGGTCTGCTTACAAGTTAAAAATGATTGCATGGAATAGGACTTATGATTCAGATTTAACTTCCTATGTAATAAATATAGTGAGAGAATGCACTTATGTGGAATCTGATGAATAGTTTAGAGATTAATAAATCTTATTCTTCTTCTATTTATTTCTTCATTCAGTAAACATCCTGATGTAAGATGGCCAATTATCCCAGTTTGTCCAGGACTGAGGGTGCCCTTTAGATGTGGGACCTTCTCTGTTAAAACTAAGAAGAAAGTCCTGGGTGGACCAAGACGGGTTGGTCATCCCAGCTACTACATGTCATACACTGTAATAAATGCTAGGAATAAAAAAAAAAAAGTTGTTACTGCATAAGATCTTTGAATATCTGAGAAATCTCTTTACCTACTACATTTGCCAATAAGGAATTGATTTTTATTGTCTCAAGTGTATCAGTTAAGCTCAACAAGTGTTTACACACAATATCTACTCTCTATAAGCATTTTGGAACTAGTAATCTATTTCTAAATGAAAATAATTTAGAGACTAATTAGGGAAATAGCACAATAAAAAGTATGGTAAATTTAATTTGGTATAGTGGGGATTTATTGAGCATATATTATTTGCCAGACATGATTTAGGTGCTAGGAACATATATATTTTTAAAATATGATCAGAGCTTAGCAGTCTCTAACTGGCTTCTTAGCTCTAGTTTAAATTCTGTCTGGGTCTTTTTGCAGGACATCTGCCCATTGGAACAGACTATCAAGGGGGAAAAATTTTCCCTTTAAATATGTAACTTACCCTTCATGCATTTTGGGAGCTACAAGAATCACCCATTATCTGTTTTTCCTAGTATCCAACCAGAGGGTCTAATTTCTCTAATAATTCTAGATGCCATCACAGAACTCTAATTGACTGCATCCATTTGTTTCAGAAAGACAGAGTTACTTTTATCATAAGCATTCAAGAGTTAAATCACCTACAGAGACAATCTTGTGCAACGGAAACCAATTGAAACTCTGGTTCTCTGCCTGTGTGTAGGTTTCTTTAGTCTGTGCTGCAGGTGATTTAAGAAGTTCTATTACTACTATGGGTCCTGTCTGGCCTTTGACGAAAATCATTTTTGTTCAGCAGCATTAGTTACCCAGTATCTTCTGGAGAGGCATGAGAGCCAGGGTCTAAACTAAAAAGAAAGACCATCACATGTCTTTATTTATCCCAGCATTTAAACACTTGAAAATATCCCTCTTAGCAACAAATCTACAACAGCAGTCTTCAGGTAGGAACTGCAGCCTTTCTTTAGATCCAGAGAGAAAAATGCTTACGCAGTCCTCTGTTAGAAATTCTCCATCCCTCGCATTATTAGAGACAACCTGGTGGTAAGTCTTCAAAGCTAATACACTAGTAGCTACATCTCAAGTTTTCTTTCAGTCATTTCTTCAGTCGTGACCATCACTGTTCCTATGCCGCCTTGGAGAGGGTTTCAGTCAGCAAATTTAAGGGCTAGTTGCCATGGGAAAGCTAGTATGCCACACCGCTTAATTTGAATCTCCAGTTGAAAATGGGGCAGAGAGATAGCAAGAACGAAAGCAGCTTGAGAATTAAGGGATTTAAATAACACGTATGCTCAAATGAACCCCCTCAAACAAAACTGTCCAGAATGAAACTTTCATCATCGCTGCACTGACCGGGGTTTTAAACGGGACATCTCAAAAGTCTTCAAGCTCCACATGTCAGAAACGAAACTCATTATTCCCATCCCTCAATAAGCTCTTCCTGCTTCATTCCAATTAATGGAGCTACAAGTCATTTATACCACGGGCCTAGGAGCTATTTCCAATTCTTGTATCCTCACCGCTGCCACACAATTACTCACCAGCGAGCTCCAGCAGTGAATCCAGACTGGGGAGGCTGAGACTGAGTTAAAATTTACTGTCATTTCACTTTACCTATTAAACAAGCAACAAACAGTGCAAAGGTTACGTACACAAGTAAACTTAAACCCAAGTAAGTGGACTCAGCTGCCCAATAGCCTCCTTAATTTCTCCCAGTGCTGTGCCAGGAGAGTGACAGTCAGTGAGGCCACACGGAATTACAAAAATCCACCAGCTGAAGGAGCCCAGATCTGAGGGTTGTGTGTATCTGGTAGTATCTGGCTAGTGGAGGGTCTGTGACAGTCCTCAGGCTTCACCATACTCCAGAAAAAATGAATACTTCCATGGAATTTTTCCCACTCACCAGCAGCTCTACTGAGGCTTCAACTCTGCAGATGGGTCCATGCCCACCATCACACCAATGCTGTTGACTCCACTTTCTCTCTTAATTTTTTGCATGTTTATTTGCTTACTTGTTTGAGAGAGAAAGAGAGCAAGCCAGGGAGGAGAAGAGAGAGAGCGAGAGAGAAATCCCAAGGAGGCTCCATGCTGTCAGCACAGAGCCCAACGCAGGGCTCAAACTCACCAACTGTGAGATCATGACCTGAACGGAAACCAAGAATTGGAGGCTTAACTGACCGAGCCACCCAGGCAACCCTGTGGACTCTACTTTCAAGAGCTGTGACATGATTGTCTCCTATCCAATTCCCGCTTCAGGGAAGAGTCTGACCACCTCTTACACTTCAGCCTCACTTCACTTTAACTCATCATCTGCAGGGCAACCAGTTACCTTTCTAAAATGCAGACACGTACACATCACTTGTGGTTTAAAAACACTTTATGACTCCATGCCAGGTAAAGTCCAAACTTCTCACTGTGATACAAAAGGCCTTTCGTGCCCTAGCCCGATTTTTTTTTCTCTGCTATTATTTCTCACTATTGTCCTATCAAAACCTCCTTTCCTGCAAATGCCCATATTACTGTTCTGTGGCTCTGTCATGCTATGTCGCTCCATTCCTGCCTTCACACATGGCATCCTCTCTCCATGCCTTTGTTATTCAATGGTTATGTATTTAAAGTCAACCTAATGCCCAGATGCTAGTCTCTAAGGATCCAAAGTTAGGTAAAACATGCTTTTCTGCAAAGAATTTGGTATTTGGGAGAAATTCAAACATATAAATCAACAGAAATGACAGCAAGTGATAAATTTTCAGTAGGGTCATACAAAAATTATTATGGGAGCCCAGAGAAATATCCACTAAAGGGATGATGGGAGAAGGTGGGCACTGAAGACTTCTTGATATTTTTGTTAAATTTTACAGAAATTTTACACCGTATGGTTGCTGGGAGTTTTCCTATTTAGACTGCCACCCTCACTTCTAGGTTGATGGGAGCCCAATTTTCTAGTCTAGGGGGATTAGCGAATGGTCTGGATCTCTCAGAAAAGGGGTTTTCTTTCAGTTGCGATTTGGCAAAGCCTCAGAATACAATGGGAAAAAAATTGCGAAGAAAATGACCAGTGGGTATCACAGGAAAACCTCCCATGAAGGCAAAAGAAAGTCAATGAAGACTCTCAGCTCTCATTACTGATAAGCTGCAGGTGCTGACTTAGCTATTGTGTGAAGGACAGTAGTGTGGTGCCTCAGTTTGTCCAAGCTGCTATAACAAAATACCATAGACTGGGTGGTTTAAAAACAAAACAAAACAAAACAAAACAAAACAAAACAAAACAAAACAAAACAAAACAAAACAAATGTCTCACAGTTCTATAGCCTGAAAATCTGAAATCAGGGCGCCAGAATGGTCAGGCTCCAGTGGAGACCCGCTTTGTGGCTGCAGACTGCTGACTTCTTGCTGTGGTGGAAGGGGGAAGGTATCTCTGTGGGGTCTCTTTTATAAGAGCACCAATCTCATCCATGAGGACTCTACTCTCATGACAAAAGCACCTCCCAAAGACCCCAATTCCTAAATCCATCACGTTGGGCATTGGGTTCCAACATAAGAATCTGTGGGGCAACACAAGCATGCAGACCATATGCAGCATATGGGATGGAATGAAAGCGATCAGTATCTTTGTATTTACAGAATCCTTCACCTGTTACTTTCAGATCTTGACTCATCATAATGGTTACGTTCCAGCTTTCTCCAGCAGTGTGCCTTATCAGCTTTTACTCCCCACTATCCACCTGAACAACACCAACCCAATCCACCTGGGAGTAGTAATCGTTCTTTCAAAGTAGGGACACAATGATAAATGGGTGGATGGATGGATGGATGGATGGATGTCTGGATGGGTAGTATACATACATGAACTACCATTTATGGTATAATCTCTGTTCTACTTCCTTCTGCTTTAATAGTCCTTATTATTCCTGGGGTAATGGATAATTGACTAGATGCAAAAAGGAAATCAATGGGGGAAATATATATAAACTATTATTAAAACCTCCATGTTTTATATTCCTTTCTTCCCTGGTGAGTGTCTATTACTCCTTCCAGACCCAGTTTAATAATCTCTCCTCTATAAAGTCTTCCTTACTCCCACCTTATTTGATTATTCCCTACTCAATAATAAAAGCATATTTGGTATACACTTATAGTTGTAGTTGCCATGCTATTATTCTTCTCAAGTCCCATCAGACTGTGGGCACCTAAGCACTGTAGCCTATGTAACTACAGGTTTTCTCATGCTATAGTCCTAATAGCACAAGGCCATTTTATTTGTTTGACTTTGCTAGGGGAAACTTTGTTCCAGATGATACAATCTTTGATACCTGAAATAATTTGAATCATGTTTTTTTTTTAATTTTTTTTTCAATTTTTTTTTTCAATGTTTATTTATTTTTGGGACAGAGAGAGACAGAGCATGAACGGGGGAGGGGCAGAGAGAGAGGGAGACACAGAATCAGAAACAGGCTCCAGGCTCTGAGCCATCAGCCCAGAGCCCGACGCGGGGCTCGAACTCCCGGACCGCGAGATCGTGACCTGGCTGAAGTCGGACGCTCAACCGACTGCGCCACCCAGGCGCCCCTGAATCATGTTTTTAAGTCCAAATTGTTATCACTCGATCTTCCTTTTTTCATGTTTTTAAAGTTTACTTATTTATTTTGAGAGACAGAAAGAGAGCAGTGGAGGGCAAAGAGAAGGGGAGAGAGAATCCCAAGCAGGCTCTACACTGTCAGTGTAAGCCAAACATAAGGCTTGAACTCACCAACCTGTGAGTTCATGACCTGAGTTGAAATCAAGAGTCAGATGCTTAACCAACTGAGCCACCCAGGCGCCCCCACCACTCTATCTTCTTCAAGTATACTGAAGTTAATTTTACCTGTCTTTGTGACTCATGTTTATTATTTAGAACTGCTGTTATAGACGCATTTTTGAGGTCTATCAACGTATAGGATCATGCTTTCTTGCATTTTTTACAAATATTTAAAATTTCCTCTGTAGTATCAGTCAGCAGGGTCACCAGGCATGAATACTGCTGCTGGGTGGGGGTGAGGGGGCATCTTCCCAGGAGCTGCTCCTGAAACCGCCAGGGTCTTTGGCACCAGCCGCCAGGATCTATGCAGTCATTGGGGTCTGGGACATAGCAGCTGCTGTTGGGGTCACCAAGGTCACAGGCATCATGGCTGCTGCAAAGAGCACCAAGACTGTCAGGGTCCTGCAAGCCACCACTGCTCCTAGAACCACTGAGGTTATCCGTGTTACCACTGCTGCTGCTCCACAGGATGCTGCCATTGATCCCCCAGATTCGCCACCACCATGAGGTCCAACCCACCTGCACTCAGCTCTACAGATGTGTGCATCATTCTGGCATCCTAGTGGGCTATGCAGAGAAATATTTGTTGGCTCATGGATGTCCTAGTGGCTGTAAACTGAAGGAGAGAGTCAAAGGGAATGATTTACACTACCATGATGCCCATGTCCCTCCCAAGGGGACTTTCTAACAAGTAAATTACATGACTTACATTAAGACTTGTGTTTCGGCTGTCCTAAGACTTGAAAAAGAATGAATAATTATTCTTCAGCCTCAAGTCTCCAAGTCTATTCTGGATGAGTGAAGTCCTTCAGAAAAGTAAAGCCTGCGAATGGACAGTGTACACTTCAATGTGGTAGTAAGCAAACAAGATAAAAAAAAAAAAGTAATATATAAATGGTAAAAAGGTAGCCCCAAATTTCCCCACTGATAAAACTGTTTAGAAAAAATGTTAATTACTGGACTTGAAGCAATAGATATAATCTTCTTAAAGCCTTACTTCTTTGGACCCAAATTTATTCAATTAATTTGCATCTATAATAGTAACCTTTCAATGGTGGTGGTAGTATGTGGGTGTGTGTGTGTGTGTGTGTGTGTGTGTGTGTGTGCACGCACACACACACACACTCTCAAGTGGCAAGTACACATGTAATCAAGTAAATCTTCTGCTGCTTTGTTGAGGCAGGAATCCGTGAAAAGGCACAGATGTGGAAAATGCGGAGGGCAAGTAGCAAGCATGTATGCCCACAAACTTAGCAGGTTCCTAGCTGGAGAACACAGTATAATTTTTACTCAAGCCATTAAACATTATTGGAAATTATCTTTTTACATGAGAGGAGACATTTGTTTCCTGATCTGTTGAACAACTTCTATGAGATTTAAGCTTCTTAAGTTTTCTTAATTCCTATTAAATTAATTCAAGTTTTAAGCTGCAAAATGTTCAGATGTTCGTCCGTAGCTGTTTCTCAATACAAAACAAATGCCACCTTATTGTTTAGCAAACATATTCTAGTTTTCACCAAAGCACAGGACACACAAAAATCATGACACAGTGTAACAAAAATTATTTCTTGTTTATAGAGTACTTTAAGCATTAACTAATATGTTTTTGTGCCTGATTTTGGATACTTTGAATTTTCTTAATAGGATCTGGTTTAAGTGGAAATTGTCGCTGGAACTAAAAATTAAATCCTGTTCTAAAAACTGTAGACATTGCTATTTCTCATTAGTACAATTAAGAATAAGTCCATACAGGAGTTTAACTGTAAGTGATTCATAATTTAAGAGAATAGCAGATTGTTCAGGACTTAATATTTCATCACCATAATTTTATAATTGCCATTTGTAATAGTAGAATTTCTATAAAAGGTAAATAGACATTTGTTAACACATTAGCAAGTAAGCTGGCTGCTGAAATTTTACTGTAATATCTGATGAAATTCAAAATCAGCAGGTATTTCAACAGTCACCAAAAAGTAAAGTTACTTTGCAACTGCTAGGCACTAAGAGGGAGAGGGACTGTTTATGTTGTGATTATTATTTGTGTAGTTTCGGTAAATGTTATTGGACACTTCGTGATGTTATTTACTTGCCATTATGATTCCTATTTTTACTGGGTTTTTTTTTCCTTTATTCTTTGATGACATACGGACATCATATAATAGAACCTGTAATCATTTTGCTTTATTTCTATATTCCATAGGGCGTTTGTTTGTTGTTTTATCTAGAGCCTTCAAAGTCCTTTTCAAAGTACAGTCCATGAACTAGAAGGATTAGCATGACCTGAAAGCTTCTTAGGGACATAGAATCTAAGGCCCATTGGATCAGAATCTATTTTTTAACAAGATCCCCAGGTGAATTCTATGCACATTATAAAGAAGCACTCTCCGAGAGCATAAAATTCCACGTGCATGTTATTGGACTTTGTAACATAAACATTCAATATTGAGCCCGGGAACTGTTGCAATTGAATTTTTAAATTGAGAGAAAAGAATTATATCAAAATCGTGCTAACTTAAAAAGGTATGTTGAGGTTGGTAAACTTACATCCCTTAAATGTTTTTTGTGATAAATAACCATAAGTGAACAAAACAATTTTAAGGCCAGTGAGGTATCGAAATTCTTATTTCAAGTGTCATTTAGAGTATTTGGCAGAATCTTCATTCAATCAACAGTGCCAGACACTGACTATAAGAAAGCAAAATGTCATCGATACAGTCACTGTCCTCAGGTAGATTATGTTCTGGTGGAAGATATGGACCAATAAGCAGCCATCTGTGATAAATAAAATTTTAAATCATATGCAATCTGAGTGTGCATAGCAAGACACATTATTCTGAAATATTAATACTTTCTCTGACATTTCCATCCACACTGTGACAGAGAGAATTTAGATTGCTGTATCAAAATTACTAAGAGAAAGAAACAATAGAAAGAAGGTCGTTGTTATTGTTGTTTGTTATCTCCCAACTAGACTCCAGAGAATAAAACATGAAAGGTGAAAAGGGGAGTGGATCACAGAGATCACACCCCCTCAACAGACTGCAAAGAGAACACAGAAGAGTAAGGGTCTGGGCCTCCAACAGTCTTTCAGCCTCCACATGGGCACAAGTAAGAAGGCAGGTGTGAAGTGTAATCAGAGAGACAGAGATAAGAGGTCTGGACAGAGAGACCACAAGGAAAGGAGGATGGTCAGCATAACAATCTTGGAACAACATTCATACTCAACACTTGGTAGCTGAGGGGAAGCCAAAACCTGCAGAAGAGCTGAGGAACTACTATCTTCCAGTAGCTGCTTGGGTGAGACCCCGTCATCAGTAGTTATCAGTAAGTGACCCCAAGTTTGGCTGAGCAGCACGCTGTGATTTTCCTTTTTAATGGTCCAACACCATCATACCACCCCCCAAAATAAATAACAACAAATAAATAAAAAAGGATGAATCACTTAACACCTGAGCAGTGGACCACCAAAGTGGTCCTGGAAAAGCCCCATGACCTGGTTCTAGGTGGAACTGAACACGTACATGTTTACTATGTGCCAGGCAAAGGGTACCATACTATATTTTATACTCCCTCCAACCCTGTAATGTAGGTATTATTATTATTATTATTATTATTAGCCTCACTTAAAAATGAAGAAACTGATTCTCAGGAAAATGTCACTTGCTAAAGAATATACAGAACTCAAATAGCAAATGGCAAGCCCAGGATCTGACTACATGATGGTACTTTTAACCTCCATGGTATAGAAGTAAATCATAAGAGACAGGAGCACATTATATTAGGAAATTATTATGTAGAAGGTTTATCTAATTTTGACTTTGGAAGAGAGAAGAAACATGCTGGGAGATGTGAAATCTGTGCTCAGTCTTCAAGATAAGGAGGCTACTGAGGCAGAGACCTGGCATTCCAACAAACGGGAGTTGGAGCTTGAAGCATGAAGACAAGTTCCAAGGTGGGACACAATCTGGTGCATGGAGGTGGGGAGGGGAGTAGATGAGCATTCAGTGTGGCTGGAGCTGAGCAGCGTGTAGGAGGAGGTGGAGTGAGGAGGTTGGAGACACGAGGGCTGGGAGCTGTCTTACAGCATGTTAACTCCTGTGAGCTTTACACATTTCAGAACAGATATGAACTGAAGACTTTTGCACAAGGAAATAAACCAGATAAAAATTAACTGCTTCAAATAAAGTAACATCACTTCAGAGCCATAATAATTATAATATAATATTGGAGACTACTATGGTTCTAAACAGCACCTTCTGTATAGCCATTATTATGTATGCCATTAGTATGCTAAGTGGTTTCAATATTTACTGATTCCATCCCAACCCTCCTCAAAGTAAATGTTTCCACGGCTGTCCTAATACTTGGTACATTATAGGATACATTAGTTGGACTGAATAAAAATACTAAATGTTCAATATACTTGAACAGATGTTTTTCAGAAAAGGAAACATAAATGGCCACAACAATGTGAAAATATGCTTAACCTCATTCACAGTGAGAAAAATATAAATACAAGCTGTAAGTGAAGTAGGGTACTCTGTTACCCTGTCAGACAGTAAGTCAGAAAGTCAGGATTTGCTGGTGGCAAATTTGATGAAATATGTCAATATGTAAAATTCATATACCCTTTGATACAGTAATTCTACTTCTATGAATATATTTGGCAGATATACCCAATATGTGTGAAATGACACGTTCTCAAGAATCTCCACTTTGTCATGACTCTCTCTTTGCCATATGTTCAATCCCTTGTTTTCTGGATCCCTCTGTTTCTCATCTTATTTTCCCATCTTGTAACACAGCCTATGGGGCACTCCTAGGAAAGACAGATTTTTTTTTATTCATTTCGTGTTTTAAATGCCTTTATTCTATGCTCAAAATTGTAGTAATTTGGTTGGGTATAGAATTCTAAGTTGTGCATAATTGTCCTTTGTCTTTCAGTTTCCAGGGTTAACAATAGAAAGTCTAAAACCTTGTAAATCTGTGTTTCTCTTCTGAAAAGTTTCAGAATCTCTTGTCTTTTTTCCCCCCTCGTCTTCTGGAGAGATTTCACAATGATGTGCTGCTGTTTTCATTTCATTTTTCTCTACTTCATAGGTCGATATTCAGTGAGCCCTTTCAACGTGAAAGCTTTAGTTCTGGAGAATGCTTTCATGTTATTTCCTTAATAGTTTCTGGCCCTCCGTGACCTCTGCGCTTATTCTCTGGACATTTTTTCAGTTGCATGTGAAACAATCAGGAATGAGTTAGTGTTCTATTCTTTCTTTTTTCTTCTTATTAAAAATACCACACTGTTCTAACCATGTTGCTTTTGTTAGCCCATTCAGTCCTCACAAGAATACTATACAGAATGCTTACTATTATCTCACTGTACAAATAAAGAAACTGAGGAAGAAAGATGGTAGATAGTTTAGATGCCTACAATTTGCACAGCTGGTTATGTGGTGGAGCTACTTCTTAACCAGTTTTCCTCTTTGAAACAAACTGCTTCAACTCGCTTTACAAATCTTCAGTTGATTTTCCCCCCTGTGGTAATATTGTATTAATTTCTAAGGTTCTGTCTTGTTCTCTCATTTTATCTCTTGTGTAATGACTTGTTCTGTTTTTCACATATACAATATCTTTGTTTTTAAAATTCATTATGGATTTTTGGAGTGTCTGGCTCCATTCTATGTTGTTTTGGGGAATTTCATGTTGTCATTTTTCTTTTGGTTTTTGTTTCTTTCACATTAAATTTTTCTTTAACTGCTTAGTGATAAGGAATGAAGCCTTCAAGACAAAGTGGCAGGTGCATATAATAATCAGATTTGTTGACTGATGGGCCTCACTCTGGGGCGATACTTCCCAACTTTGGCTGCTGGGTATTTTTAAAAAGAATGCTATTTCAGGGGCACCGGGGTGGCTTAGTTGGTTAAGAGGCTGACTCTTGATTTCAGCTCAGGTCATGATCTCATGGTTCCTGAGTTCAAGCATCCCCAGCTCTGAGCCTCCCTCAGCTCTGAGCCTCCCCCGGCTCTGAGTGTCCCCTGTCAGCATGGAGCTTTCTTTGAATCCTCTCACTCTCTCTGTCCCTCCCCACTCACAAGCACTTACAAAAATGTTTTTTTTTTTTTTTTTTTTTTTTTAGTACTGGTAGTTCAGTCTATCCCCAGATATTTTGATGGTTGAGTGGAGGTGAGACACAGGATTCAGAATACTTAAAATCTCCCCCCCGGGAGATTCTAACATGCAGACAAGGTTGAAAATGACTAATCTTGGTGGACCCTTAGCATCATTTGGAACTAGGTATTCTGTTTGGGGAAAGAAGCTTTACAGTCTCCTTGGATTGGGAAGTTGAGGTAAGACAGAGGACAAGAATATCAAGATGTCCATATGCAAGGTATGAAGATGGGGAAAGCAGTGAGATGGGGTTTTATTATATGAGTAAACTCATACAAAATCCTATGCTTTTAATAGCAAGTCCCACCCCCACCCTCAAGTGTCCAGTGCCCCAAGTGAAGAAACCCTACAAGTTCACCCTTTCCAGAAAATAAAAGTCCAGTCTGTTGCCAATGGGAAAAATGGTGTCACTTGACTGTGAGAAGTTGGAAGGGGAAATCTGGGAAGTTTAAAAACATAACATGAACCCCAGTTTCAGCTCAGATGTCTGATCATTTGAGTTTCAGAGTCTTTCCGGAATTTTGTACTTCAGCAGGGGAAATCTGCTCATTTGTGGGTTGCCCCCACCCCCTATAAAACAGTCGGGCTTCTCTTGGTTGTTGAATCAGTTACCATGCATCCTCTGCTTTATAGTTCCTAGAAGGTTGACTTCTTTTGTCAGCTAATCTGTGCCATTCTTTTGTTTTGGTGTATTTGTGCCTTTTATGCCTCTTTATTATCATTTTTTAAATGTTTTAGATAAAATCTAAAGGCTTAACCATAAATCTCCCTCTTACTGTTTCTAAATCCAGCTAGGAATTGGACTAATGAAGAATGTGAACCTCGAAGTCACAACATCAAAATATGGAAGAAGAGAGCTTAAATACGGGTGAAATATCAACAGAGTTTCTCAGGACTTGTTTCTCAACAAGTCCTGAGAAACTCTGTTGATATTTCACCCATATTTAAGCCACAGGAAAATATGTTAAGGAGCTGTAGTTCCAATAATACCAGCACACACGGTTCCTCTACTATGCCTTGGGCTAGGAGTTCTTCCTGTTTGACAATTAGTATACCATTTTATGAAGTTTATTGGAAACATTTCTTTACATGTTTGTCCCAACCTCTTAGCAGACCATGGATTTCTCAGTTTGAAGTGACTAATAGACCATTACCTAATGGATGGCCAATTAATTTTTTTCAGACCAAAGGAAGAAGGGAGGAGGAGAAAGGAGAGAGGAAGGAAAAGTGATACCTGTTCTCAATAACTTATCGGAGATTGAGAGACACCCGACCAATGAGACTACAGGTTTGACTTGACCCACTGTTACTGCAGACTTGACATGTGCTAATCACTATGTATGACACTTTGCATATATTCTCTTTTAAATTGCTTGATAATCAGGGGCACCTGGGTGGCTCAGTCAGTTAAGCGTCTGACTCTTGATTTCGGCTCAGGTCATGATCTCACAGTTTGTGGGATCCAGCCCCATGTTGGACTCTGTGATGACAGCATGGAGTCTGCTTGGGATTTTTTTTTTCTCTCTCTCTCTGCCCCCTTATCTCTCTCTCAAAAAAATAAATAAAAAATAATAAAGTAAATAAACTTAAATTGCTTGCTAATCCTAATAGCTAGAAGGTATCATCTCCAAGTTCAAATTGAGAAAACGGAGTTTATTTTTTAATTTTTTTAATCTTTATTTTTGAGAGAGAGAGAAAGAGAGAGGGAGAGAGAGAGAGAAAGCATGAGCAGGGGAGGGGCAGAGAGAGAGGGAGACACAGAATCTGAAGCAGTCTCCAGGCTCTGAGCTGTCAGCAAGAGCCCGATGTGGGGCTCGAACTCACGGACAGTGAGATCATGACCTGAGCCAAAGTCGGAAACTCAACCAACTGAGCTACCCACACACCCCGAGAAAACTGAGTTTCTGAGAGGATAAATAAATTGTCAAACTCACAAAGTTAAAAAGGCTTTGAAATGGACTGTTTTTTTCTGAGCCCCGAGTCTATGCTTAGAACCCAATGCTGCCTCAACTCATGAGTCAGGAATGAAACTCAATTCAATACAGTTGTCTTTCCTCATCAACAGAGTCATTCAGAACATGAACAATATCCCACAGCATGGAAATAAGCTTGTGGAAAGGAGGATCAACATCATTTGCAGGCCCATATTTTCATTAATTCATTTTAAATGAATCCTACATACTGACCAGATCTACTTAAATGTAATAGCCCCATAGAAACAAACTGTATCTAGCCCCAAATCCTTCTACTCCAACTTAAACCCATTTCTTCTTCTTTTATCCTCAAGAGAAAAGGGAGATATCTGATAATTTTGCTTCTAATAAGACTGCCACACTTTTGAAAATTGTAATTTATAGTGTCTCTTACACAGTAGCAGAAAAGAAAAACCTTCTCACTATACTCAGCATTGGCCAGCCTCTTATTATTTATGTATTCATTCTTTATTGGATTTATATAGTATCTTTCCCCTGAAGAGCTCAAGGTTCTCTTCGAGAACTTTTAAGCAGCAAATATTATTTCAACATAATAAGCCCGACTCTGTCTCCTACAGAAAGAAAGCAGAATATCATAAATTTAGCCAGAAAAGGGTCACTAATCCACAACAAGCCAGGCCCAATTTGTAAATGCAAAGCACCCAAAGAGGGTCAGCGTCACTGGGAGTAGGAGCAGAGCCAGAAGGGAGAGTTTTCTCTGAAAGGCATCCAGGTAAAAGAGGAGTATCAGCTTTTCTTGCCCGTGAAACTCATCTCTTGCAGTGCCTGTGGGAAAGAGTGGATGGGGAGGTCCTGTGGGTGGGAAGGAATAGCAATGGATGGGAGAAGAAATGATATGGGAAGGGCAGTTCCTACGGTAAAGACAGTTAGCAGAGAGGAGAGCTCAGAGTGAAAGGTAAGAGAAGTTAATAAGCTTTAATGGGGTACCAGGGAATAGGGGTTTATAGCAGATCCTGACCCTGAAGACATCTGTGCCACTGTCCATGATCTAAATACAGCCACCAATGGTCCTGGGGATAAACTACCTCAGAGTGATTCTTTTAAACATATATCTTTACACAAGCTTTGTTTAAACATACTGTGATGGTAAAGAAATTAAATAGATCATATGGTTAAGGGTATAGTCTCCTAACTTAAGAAAAACTCACACCTTTGAAGAATTTCATTGTTAGTTTGTGTGTGGTCTAGCTAGGAGGTTTGGCTATCCAGACATGAAAGCATGGGTTTTTCTCCATGTTGTTTTTCTCTATCGTCCAGAGCATGGGAGTCTACTTATGGGATACGTATGCCCTGAGTAGATAGACAACCTTATCAGACCCAAGATCTTGAGCCGCTGTTGCACCTGGTGTGGTTAATTCTGAAACAACCAGATTAAGAGGCAGAACACCCAGTTAAATGGCCCATAGCAACTCAGAATATGCAAGAAAAAAAAAAAATTAAGACACTGAACTGATATAACTCCCTAACAAGAAAATCTGATTCCATAATATCAGGGAGAGAACTATCAGAGTTGGAAGGAATATTTTGTAAAGCTACTTGGAGAGAGATAATGGGGTGAAGCCCCCAAAGAAATGCTTGAGTAATAAAAGACAGTCATGACATACCCTTCTGGGAAGAGTGAGCCTCATCTTAGAAGGACAAAGCTTTTGTTTTAATAATTACTGTTTCTCAGAGCTACAGAAAAAAAGCAGAGAATTTCCCTCACTATTCTTGCCCCAACAACACCATTACAGGGGTTAAGAAATTAAGCTCTAGAAGGACCTGATTTTGCTTCCAGGCCTTCCTGCTTAGTTGTTGGATGACTTTAGAAACTCAAACTCTTTGAGCCTCAGGCTTAGCAGTAGGAAACGGGACTAGTAATAGTATTTGTTTTATAAAATATGTCTGTTGATTCAATGAGATAATGCATGTACAGTGGTTCATGTAATGCATGATTACTTAGCCTATGAACACTCTACGAATATGTCTTTATCGACATCATTATTATATTTTTATAGATTCAAACTTTTTTTAAGTTTCTTTTGAGAGAGATAGAGAGCATGAGCAGCGGGAGGGGCAGAGAGAGAGGAGAGAGAGAATCCGAAGCAGGCTGTCAGAACAGCCCAGCACCCCACGTGGGGCTAGAGCCCACAGACCATGAGATCATGACCTGAACCAAAATTAAAAGTCAGATGCTCAACGGACTGAGCCACCCAGGCGCCCAGATTTAAACTTTTACCTATCAACCAATAAAAAGAAATAACCACACTTGAGTTCTTATCATTCCCTATGCATAAACTTTCTTCAAAGTTTTAAATTATTTTTCTTCTTGACACAAATAGTTTATTTTTTCATAACAATTACAGTTTATTTCAGTTATTATTTGACTCCCCCACTGGAATATAAGCACCAAGTGGACAGACCCTATATCCTTCGCCAGAACCATTGTAAGTACCAACCCAAATCTGATGAAGGGGACGCACAGGCTTGGCACATGCAGCAGGATCTGTAAACCTTTATTTGGGTAGATATGAATATAAACCAATGTGTGGGTCCAAAGAGTGGTTGGAAACAACTCCATCTTTGGTGTCAGTGGCTGTTCCGCTCTGTGTAACCTTTCTTACACGGCAGGGAACACAGTGAGTGGCAGCTGCTTTATTACTGATTGAAAACTGGTTAATGAATTATGACTGCTTAGCATAACAGAGAGGTGAGTAAATTTGAAGAGGGCCAGGTTGATCAGCAGAGTGATTTAAATGTTCAAAAATAGGATTTAGGACGAGAGGCTGAGGGAATTGGGGTTATTTAGCCTGGAGAAGAATATGGGAGAATGTTGTACAGCAGGCTAAGGCCAGCTGTTCTCCATTTTTAAAGACTAATCCATGTAATGAAATGCAGGAGGTGATGTGTTAAAATAAATTCATCAAGGGACTGAGGATTTTTTAAACATACATTTATGTTCCGACTTTGGGGAACTCTCAGATTTAAATTATACCAGAGAATTAGAGATGGAAAAAATCACAATGGAAATAGCTATAATTAGTCAGAACACGAACCATACAAACAAACCTGACTACCTTAATCGTATGTGTAGCCCTTGCTTACTAAATTTGTTGTACACTTATTATTTCCAAGAAAATGGTTTAAATTCAGTAAAATTTTGATTCACATATGATTCATCACAGGGTTTTCCCCAGGAAATAAACTAATCTAGAACTTTACGGGTAAAAGAAATATGCAAGATAATTAATAGCATAAAATTTTGCATAATCTTGATTCGGTAATAAAAGTACTAGGATTTGATGATCTGGAATAATCACTTAACTTTCATCTCACTTTATGTAATTTACTTCCCAAAACATGTCAATTGTATCACATTATGAATGCATTAAAACAAATTACAATTTCAAAATGTGTCATTTTAGGAATCTCTTAGTAAGGAATTATTTTGCAACTTAAAAACTAATCTTCATATGAACAATTCTGTCGCTATCTATTTAATGACTATTTCAGAGTTAACAGACCTGTACTAGAAATACATGTTCTAATTTTACTCAAAGGATGTTGCCTTAGTCATTTTTTTTCCACAGGTCTTTCTTTCCTCTCTGCTGACTTAGAGTTTACCTATAGAAGGAAATCAGATTTTTTTAGATATCTTCTGAAAATAATTACTGCCACATAATGGGTATGTACTAAATATAAGCACTGTACGTGCTTCTGTTTTTCACAAGTCTTTAAACTCACCAGTATTGCATTGATTTTCTAGATGAAGAAAATCTAGTGAGTAGCATTGCTGGCATTCTGTCCAAATACATAGGACTCCAGAACATATGCCTAACACTTTCAAATGTGCTTACGAGGGGCGCCTGGGTGGCTCTCTTGGTTAAGTGTCCGGCTTTGGCTCAGGTCATGACCTTACGGTTCATGAGTTCAAGCCCTACGTTGGGCTCTCTACTGACAGCTCAGGGCCTGGATCTTGCTTCAGATTCTTTCTCTCTCTCCCTCTCTCAAAAATAAATAGACATTTTAAAAATATGCTTATGAAAAATAATTGCTCAAAAGAGTAACAGTAATCTGGGGAAGTTTAAATAATACATTTTATAAATATGGATTCAAATTGTATGCAACATAGTTATAGGGCTGTTACAGCATACTGGTTAAGACTACGAATTTTGAAATTAGATGGATTAGGTTCAAATGTTGGCTCCAAATGTTTGCCATCTCTACACAAGCTTCACTCTCCCTCTGTGCAAGATGCATCTGATAAGTTACACCTACTCAAAGCTGTTTTGAGGATGAATGTACATCCTGAATGTAAAACACGTATCACAATACCAGGTATACAGTAGATGTTCAATAAATGTTATGGGTAATGCTAAACCACATGTCTTACATAGACATAGAAAGCCCGGTGTTCATTTTTACATAACAAAACAATGAATTTCTGATTTTCAAACTAGCATATATGCCTTTAACATATTATTTCACCATTTCCTTTTTTCTGCCACTCTCATACTTCCCTTCCAGCTCTGTTGTTGGAATGGAAGACAGTAAAATGGTTGCAGGATCCTGCATTTTTCACAAGTGTTTTAATTTGATTTGTTAGCTCTCTTGTGGATGGCTGCTGTTTAATAATACATTTTCAAAAAAAAGCATATCCTTTAAATTAAGTTGTTTACATTTCAAATGCAATATGGTAAAATTCAAGTACATTGTCATTATTCCACAGCCTTGGAGGTTTCATACCATCAGATTCTTTGAAAGATGTTTTTTCTCTTCCCAGCTGCCTAAGTGGTACATGAGCGCCATCTGTTGGCCAAAAGGAGTCATGAATTTGACTTTTTTTCATTAACCGTTGTTCTCAACTACTGTCTTGTAAGGCATCATTCTAAAATTGACCCAAATGAAGATAAAATTAAAACAGTTAAATTGTCCATTTGTAAAGTGATTTTAACCTTGAAGGAATGAATCAAGAAACTTCTTTCATTTCTCCCACAATAACTCAAAAAAATGAAATAAACAGCAAAGATATAGTTTAGAAATAGATTTTGTCGATCCAGAATCTTCTTAACCATTCTGCCCCTAACAGGCACGTATCCAAAAAGGCCAATTCACAGAAGAGTACTGACTCCATGACTGCTGTGTTGTGTGTGCCCGGATCTCATTGCAACAATCACCCAGCATCTCTGCAGTGTTCCCAGGTGATGCTCCGCTACCTACCGGGGCTGCTAGGCCAAACTTACTCAGTTCTAAGGCTGGATGGACTCTAGCCCTCTGCCTTTTCCGGGTGTGGGCCACTCTCGAGATTTCTATCGGCCATTTTACTAATGTGACACTATTTTTCCACTGTGACATTGTGAGGCCTTTGCTCTTACTGTTCCCTTGACAATGTAATATTTTTTAATCAATATATTAAAAAATTCTGAATATATATTTATTCAACTTCTGAGAAGACTCTGAGTTGCACAAATTTAGTAAGGTCGTTGTTTCATGTCTTTGGAGAAGCAATAAAATCAGATAAAATCCTGCTGAACTTTTATGCATGTGGTTGTATCTAACAAAATCGGAGACAATTTGTTTACTGGAAATAATTAAGAATTTTATTTTTTTTTTTAATTTTTTTTTCAACGTTTATTTATTTATTTTTTTTGGGACAGAGAGAGACAGAGCATGAACGGGGGAGGGGCAGAGAGAGAGGGAGACACAGAATCGGAAGCACGCTCCAGGCTCCGAGCCATCAGCCCAGAGCCCGACGCGGGGCTCGAACTCACGGACCGCGAGATCGTGACCTGGCTGAAGTCGGAGGCTTAACCGACTGCGCCACCCAGGCGCCCCAAGAATTTTATTATTTTTAAATGCTAAAAAAGATTATATATACTAATTTGCATTTCCAATGGTACAAAATTTCCCCAACTCTTAGAATTTATGTATTAATTTTTAATGGGAAAAGGAGGCATCCCAGATTCTAAATATAACTCTCTGTCTTTCCCTCTTTTCCTCTCTTTCTCCCTCTCTCCCTCCTTCCTTCCCTCTCTCCCTCCCTCCCCTGTTTTTGCTTTATCATAATATGAAGAAGAAAAAGTTTTGAAAATTTATTGGTGAAAAAAGATATAGCTCAATCTATTGTTCCTAGGGCTTTGTATTTAATACAATATAATGACAGTGATAAAACAGTATAAATTCAAAGAAGTTAACAAATCCATAGTACTTCAAAAGTGTATATTCGTAAGTAAAGATAATACCTTGCTTAAGAGACATTTTATGTGATCACTGTAACATCTTGTTAGGTCAAGTCCTCTGGTTTCTTTCTAAAATGGAGATTTGTATGAAGCAAGTTTGTCAGATAGCACTCGTGTTACCAAAACTCCTGGGCAAACCAGAGAAGGAAGTTTAGGTAGAGAGGAAAGATTGAACTATGATGCAATTCAACAGTTCCAGAGCAAAGATGGTTCCTCAGAGGTGTCCCAAAATTAGGCAAGGGACCTGGACCTTTGCACCATTTCACTGAGCAGTCATCAGATGCGGGCTGACCACACGGAGACCCCATGACCTTACGCAAGGCAGCTCATTTTGACCAAATGTAATTCCCAGGATCTAGCAGCCATCAGTACTACCAACAGCTGGTGAATGAAGGCTTCTAACCTGAAGGGGCAAACTGGGCCTTACGCTTCAATGTCCACTGCCTCGCTAGAGCTAGATAAGGAAAACTCCCCATTGCTTATTTTTTTAGTTTTTAGCCTTCCTCACTCATCTGATATATCCAGCCCATACTTTAAATTCAAATGCCATTTAATGCAGAAATTCTTAAAGTGAAATCTAAAATAAAAATGTTAGACTTACCGACTCTGATGAGTTCGTAGTGACTTAACAATTACGACTTCTTGAGCAGAACAATTGCTACATTTTTAAGTGAAAGAATAAACTCAGTGATGGGGTGCCTGGGTGGCTCAATAAGTTCAGTGTCCTAGTCCTGATTTCAGCTTAGGTCATGATCCCAAGTTCTTGGGATCAAGCCCCACATCAGGCTCTGGGCTGGATGTGAAACCTGCCTAAGATTCTCTCTCTCTAAATAAAAACAAATAAATAAATTTAAAAGTAAAAAAAAAAAATCAACTCCTGTGGTACTATTTTCAATGCCAGTCTTTCAGCATCATGTTCCCAAACTATGTGCCAAAGTACTGGGGTACTATACCCCTATACTGTACTATACCTGGGGTACTATAGCAAACCCACTGGAGACCCACAGAATATTTCTAAATTTCTAAGGAAACACAAGAATGTCAGATAGCATATGAAATAGCACCTCAAAATAGTTCATAATTTTAACATTAGATCAAACTCTATTCCTTTTAATGATGAGTCTTTGTAGAGCTGCAGTTTCTGGATGAAAAAAAACTACTGACATGCAAAAATCAATGTAGAATAAGAAATGAAGGCGGCGAGATCCAATCCAATTGTAAGACTTGAGATACTGTGCAGTACCCAACAGATGCACACATCCCACTAGTAAGTAACCATGGTTGAGAAAGAAATATAACATTTTCTTCTTTTGCTTTAAGTGTAATACTTCTTAAAATGGTTGCTGAGTTGTTGGGAAATAAATATGTATTGACATCAGTGGGTGCTAAGTAAATATTACTGAGGCACTAAAGACGTCATGAACCAAGAAAATTTGGGAACCTCTCTTTCAGCATTTGATCACAGTTGAGAGAAGGATGTTCCAGGTAAAAGAAGTTGCATGTGCAATGGCCCTGCAGTAAGGGCATACCTGGTATATTTAGATCAGTGTTGTCTCTCTAGTACAAGTAAACACTGGCACGCATGTAATAAAAGGCACAATAGGATGTGGCAGAGGTAGGGCAGGCTGGCTCTGACACACATTATTGACTTAACTATTAACTTAATATTATTTCTTGAAGGCAATAGCGAGGGTTTTACTACTGGGGAGACACAGAGTCAGAGTTGCATTCTAAAAAGATAACTCTAGCATAACTATCAATAGAGTGTAGTATTTTATAAATATTTGAGACAGTTTAATGACCCAGGAAAAACATGAGGACCTAAACCAACACACATTTGGTTGGAGTAGAAAGGTCAAATTCTAGATATGTAATTAAAAGAGCCTGGCCATCAACTGGATGTGAGAGAAATTCAAGAATGACTACCTGACTTTTGTCTAGTACAACATGAAGATCTATGTACCGTGATAAGGAATGTAGTGGAGAAGCGTACTTTCACAAGATGATGATAAGTTTTGATTTGGCACATAGATCATCTAAATAGAGCTGGCCAATAAAACTACCCACATGGATCTAGAACTCCAGGTAAGACCAAACAATGATATTATGCCAATAAAGTGAAAGATGTTATCTTTCTGCCTTAGAAATACAGAAGAAGGGGAGAGGAGAGGAGAGGAGAGGAGAGGAGAGGAGAGGAGAGGAGGGGAGGGGAGGGGAGGGGAGGGGAGGGGAGGGGAGGGGAGGGGAGGGGAGGGGAGGGGAGGGGAAGGGAAAGAAAAGGAAAGAAGGGAAGGGAAGGGAAGGGAAGGGAAGGGAAGGGAAGGGAAGGGAAGGGAAGGGAAGGGAAGGGAAGGGAAGGGGGCCATACACCTGCAATTATGTTCACCTAAAAAAAAGAAATCTATAGTATTTGAAGCAGTATAATAGTGGGTGACTCCACAGCATCATCAGGAATTCAAGCACCTAAGTTTTCTGCTCTACTTCCTGAAGGCCTAATCAAATTCCAAGACGGTTTTTGGAGCACTAATAATCTCATCAAGCAGAAGGAGAAAGACAGCCGGCCCACTGTCTTTTAAAGAGAAAGCTATATCCCACATGACATTTCCTTCACATACTATTGACTAGAAACAAGTCAGATGTGAGATGACCAGTTAACCCAGGTTTGCCTGTGATTTTCCCAGTCTAATTATTGAATGTCTCCCAACACAGAAAACCCAGCAGTCCCAGGCAGACCAGGATGATTGGACACTCTAGTCACGTGATCCCATCCTGCAGCCTGAGAGACTAGAACAAATGCTTTTTAAGCTGTTGAACAATGAATTCGATTAAAAACAGGGTTTTCTACTAAGAGGAAAAGAAAAACTGACATGCAACTAGCATACAAGAATATAATAGACATTGATAAGCAATTAGCAATGTCTTCTGTAAAGGTAATAATCAAGACTTTGAGCACATCAATACGTAAGAGAAAGAGAAGGAGAAAGAGAAGGTCATTCAGGAGGTGGAAAGGACTGTTTAAAATGGAGAAAAAGCATAACAAGTGAAAGAAATTACAAGAAAAGAGTAAATTTCAAGAGGAAGTTTTCACCATATAATCACATGCTACAAAGTCTGAAAATTACCCCCCCCCCCCCCCGCCAGTTGTGTTGCAGCTAATGCAGCCATGGGTTGGGGTTCAGGTGCCCTGGATACCTAAGAAGAGAAAGGTTATCAAGAACTGGGGGTAAAACACAGAAGGAGAGGTGAAGGGCAAATGAAAACAAACCTCACTTCTATCAGAACTACCAATATCAACATTAGATCTCAGGGTGATACTGAGAATAGATGTGCTTCATTTTTTCCCAGCTGTTTGAGATATAATTAACACACAACACTGTGTAAGTTTAATGTACACAATGTAATGATTTGATATACGTATACATTACAAAAGGCTTACCACAGCAAGGTTGGTTAACATATCTACCACCTCACATAATTGCAATTTTTTGTGTGTGGTGAAAATTTTAAGATCTGATCTCAGTAACATTTACATACATGGTATAATGGTATTAACTATAGTCACCATTAGATCCCCAGAACTTACTCATCTTGTAACTGAAAGTTTGTACCCTTTGACCACTTCCCCCAGTGAGATATCACTTCATACCTGTTAGAATGGCTATTATAAAGCAAACAAACAAAAACGTAAAAATAAATTTTAAAAAAGCAATAACAAATTCTGGTGAGGATACGGAGAAAAAGGAACCCAGTGTACTGTTGGTGAGAATATAAATTGGTAAACATTATGGAAATCAAAATCATTCAAAAATTAAAATACAACTACAGCACGACCCGACAATTTTACTTCTGAGTATATGCATGAGGAAACAAAATCGAACCGTGAAAAGATATCTGCACCCCCACGTTCACTGGGTTGCTCTTCACCATACCCACGTCTTGTGCCAGGTGTGTTTCATAGCTGTGTAACACTAGTGCTGTAACAATGTGAGAACGTACATTTTCTTTGCCCTGGACACCTTATTTCCTCTGACAGAGAGCTTCCTATAATATAGGTGCTCTGTCCTGGCTGAGTCTTTCTTCCTGGCAACATCACAAAGTATTTTATCTGTGTCTGCCATAGAAACTGCCCACTTCAACATTTGATCAGTGGGAAAAAAAAAAAAAAAGGTTCATGGTCTTAATTCTCAAGTTTTCCTGTCTATGATCATAAAATTCTGGACAGGGTGGAAAAAAGCAGAGGTTATGGTTTTTGATGGCAAATGAAACATAACTTCATTTTTTAATGTTTATTTAATTTTGAGGTGGGGGAGGGGCAGAGAGAAAGGAGGACAGAGGATCCAAAGCAGGCTCCACACTGACGGCAGCCAGCCCATGCGGGTCTCGAACTCACAAACCATGAGATCGTGAACTGAGCCATCCAGGCGCCCCAAGCAAAACTTCATTTTAAAAAACAGAACTCCAACACTCTATTTATTCCGGCTTATTCACTCAATTAATTTACCATATAATGCTTACTTATGAGGATTTTAAGTTCATTGGCCACCCCTCTGCTTTCTCCTTATTTCTCCTGCTTTCTCAATTTCCCACTGACCTCACTTCTTTTCCTGTCCAGCTTTGGTTTCATGGCCCACCACATCAATCACCCTTTTTTTTTTTCCAGTATCCTCATTTCCCCTATTTCCCTTGTCCTGGCAAATCTCAACCATGATCCAGCCAGCTGCCCAGTTTGTCCATCTCCGCAGCACAGCACCTGAGTACCACTAAAGAAACTCACATTCTACTCCTTGTAGACTCTCTCGCCTGTTCTTCACAGAGGGCTACTCTATTCTCAAAATCAAACTGCTTTCTTCAGTCACCTGTATTTTAAACTCAGCAGATGACCTTACCTTCCACCTCACAGATCAAAGAGAAGCCATCAAATAGGTACTTCAACCTCAGCACAGCTGCAAAATCCTCTTGTTCTAATGGAAGAGGAGCTGGCTCTCCTATCTCTCCATGTGTCACACTGGACTTCATCTTCTTTGACCTTCTTTCTTGAAATATTGTCAATTGCCCCTTCCATCTCCCATGTTATATTTTTTCCTTTTTAAATTCCTTCCCCTGAATAGCCAAGCAAACAACTCTCAAAATTATATATATATCCTTTCTTGAGTCCTTTGTTTCTACTCTCTCTTTGCAATCAAACATCTCAAATAAGTTTTTGTGTACATTACCTCCATTTATACCTGCCCCCAATCACTTTGCAATTTGCTCTGATCTGTATTCTGTCCCTGGAACTCCACTGAAATGACATTCAGTGAAGTCACCAGTGACCATGATGTTACTATAGCCAATGAATGTGGTTTACACCCTTTTTGCATAGACCGTGTGTCAGGACACAGTAGGACTTCAAAGAGTATTCAAGTTGATACAGCTTTGCCACTTGCTAGCTGTGGGACTTAGGACAAGTTCATCAGTATCTACTTTTATATAAAACGAAGACAAAAAGGGAAAGTACCTAAGAGTTGTTTTGACAAGTAAATGAGATAAATAATAGCACAAGATACATAACTAAATATTAGTTTTGTTGGTAACTATTTTTGTCTCTCCCTTTTATAGGAGATAGTGTTCTAGGAATTTCTCATATTTTTGCACATCTTGAGAACAGAGACACTGATAGCTTTTTGTTGTGGAATATCTTTTCAAAGATTTCTATATACCGTGTCTTCTTAGAAGTAAGCATGTTATTTGCTACCCAGTATATTGGAGATAATATCTCCCTCCCAGGAAAATTTGGATAATTTTGCTCACAGTACATGTTAAAAGATTGGGGTCAAGATCCATACCTGTCATGTACACTCACGGTGTGTGGAGCGTCACCTGGGTCCACTCTTCACTGCCTCGCGGAACTTGGAAGACATGAGAGCAGATGCAAATGCAAAGTTCATGGCGTCTTTTCAGTCACAGACAATATAGTCCTTTGTATTCTGACTCAAGAGTCTCATGGCTTCTATCAGTACCTTGAAATTGTGGTAGACTTACTTGTTAGCTTGCAAAACAGAGTGAATAAACTCTCCACAGTTCTTTTGTTTGTTTACCCTTCACAGTTCCCAGGATCTTGGATATCTGTCTTTGGAAACTTGAGAACATTTTCATGAAATTCTGTCTTTGGCTTCCATTAAACTCCACTCTTGGCTTCTCCTCTTACCTCTTCTTACTGTATTTTGCTTCTTAGTCCTACAGTAGTCATGTGTGCATTGTTGGTGTTCCTCAAAGTTCTGTCTCTCTTTACTTTTCCATCTTAATCCTTCCACATTTGTCCAAAACACTCTTCTCTTTCTGCATGCTTTCACTTAACCTTTTTTGTTTTTGTTTTTGTTTTGTTTGTTTTTGATAGAGAGACAAAGCAAGAGTGGGGAAGGGGCAGAGAAAAAGGGAGACACGGAATTCAAAAGAGGCTCCAGGATCTGAGCTATCAGCACAGAGCCCGATGTGGGGCTCAAACTCAAGAACAGCGAGATCATGACCTAGGCTGAAGTCAGATGCTTAACTGACTGAGCCACCCAGGCAACCCTCAGTTAACACATCTATGTCAATGATTCAAAATCTATACCCATAGTCCAGATCTTTCTCCCAACCAACAAAATAGAAAGCAACTTTAAGAAGTCAAAAAGCCAAACAGAAACATCAGCAATTTCCTAGTACTGGATATAGAGTTCAAGAGTCATTAATGAACAAGGGCCACGATAGACATCCCATGATAGACATCTCAGGTCAGTTAAGACCTATAGTAAACTGAACTCTAAGAATAAGGCAAACTCAAAAGGGATTTGACTTCACTAAACATGATCTGTCTGTCTTCTATTTCCCTGACAGAAAACAATCAAATCCTCTCCAGGCCAAAAGAGAGTTTCCTGAAGATTCTAAAATTGTCAGTATACTATATCCATCATTTAATTTACAAAAACCAAGCATACCAAGAAGTAGGATTATGATCATGAATTAAAAAAATAAACAGACCATATATGCAGACCCACAAGTAGTCCAGATATTGAGGCAGACAGACAAGGACTTTAAAATAACCATATAATACATTCAAGCAAAGAGACTTTAAAACAACTATTTAATATCAAATAGAAATTACACACCTAAAAAAATCCTCAATAAATAAAACAGCAGAAAGAATTAGGGCTAGTCAACTAGATGAAAAATTTGATAGAAACAGATCAAAGCACAAATAAAAGGGTACAAAATATAGGAAATGATTTAAGAAGCATATGAACAGGGCGCTGAGGCCTAACACATATGTAATGGGAGGTCCAGAAGAAGAGGAAAGATTTAGACAAAAGCAATATTAAAAGATAATTGGGGGGTGCCTGTTTGGCTCACTCAAGCGTCCAACTCTTGATTTCGGCTCAGGTTATATCAGGGTTCATGAGTTCAAGCTCCACATTGGGCTCTGTGCTGACAGCGTGGAGCCTGCTTGGGATTCTCTGTTTCCCTCTCTCTCTGCCCCTCCCCAGCTTACATTCTATTTCTCTCTGTCTCTCAAAATAAGTAAATGTTTTTTTAAAAAAGATTTTTTGCTTGAAGATTTTTATAAAACTGATAAAAGGCATCTATCCAGCCTAAAATTTAAGAAGTTATATAAACTTCAAGCAGGATAATAATAAGAAAACAATGGGTGCCTGTATGGCTCAGTCAGTTAAGCATCTGACTTTTGATTTCAGTTCAGGTCATGCTCAAGGTTTGCGGGTTCAAGCCCCATGTGGGGCTCCATTCTGATGACACAGAGCCTGTTTAGGATTCTCTCTCTCCCTCTCTGCCCCTCTCTTGCTCTCTCTCTCTCCCTCAGTAAATATTAAAACAAACTTTTAAATAATTTAAAAAAAAGAAAACCACACTTATCAAAAACAATGGGCATAATTTTGAACAAACAATTCACAAAGGGGTGCATTCAATGACCAAAGACATTTTTCATGGCCAGAATAGCCCTGTATGGTCTGCGCACATCTACCTCTCATATCTTATTTCCTACTACCTTCTACCTCAACCATGACTCTTCTTTCCATTCTTACAACAAATCCAATCACATTCATGCCTTAAGCTCTATCTAAGTGTTTCTCCCACTCTCTGAAATATGTTGTGTACATTTCCATGTGGCTGTGTTCTCATCATTTGGAGGCAGCTCCCGATTACCCAAACTAATTATATTCCTTCCTTACTCTCTCCCTATCACATTATTCTATTTAAGTTCTTCATAGCACTTCTGCTATTGAATGAATATCAGCTTCTCTGCTCACTTGTTCTTTTCTTTATTGAGTAGAGCCTCTCCAGAGCATCTAAACCTCATTTGTGCAAAGATATTGTCTATCTTATTCATCGCTATATCACCAATTTCAGAGCTGAAAAGAAAACTGGGCATGTAAAACATGCTCAATATTTGATGGTTAGATAAATTAACAAGTTAACGGATGTATATGTCATGCTCATCACTGACTTCATGAGCTAAGACATGTAATTATCTTTAGATATTAATATCCTTAGAATTTTCTCCTGCTCTGTTCTACTTACCTGTACCTCTCAAGGTCCAGCTACATTTTTGTATCTACATAACAACTTTGTTGATTAATTCCACCACCAGTTATTTTCTGAATTTTGGTGGGTTTTTTTTTTGTATTTTCTGAATTCATACAGCCTTACAGCTTCATCAATATTTTATCATTTCATTTTATGTTCTAAACTTATTCAAAATTATAAGTTTAATTATTTGCTTCTGTATGAGACTAAAAGCTCCTTGAAAGCAGTCCTTTTTGTATTTCCCACAGCACATGGCATTTTTCTGAACAGTATTCATTGATTTACAGATTGGTCGATGATGAATGTAGCATAATAGATAAAAAGTGGAAACAAGGCAACAAGGATTCAGAAAGTAAGAACAGTGGTGACAAGAGAAAGGTTGTAGCTCTCTAACCACCTGACACATCTGGCTGTAATCCTTTAAAGGGATTACCCTCATGTTAATGGTTTTAAAGGTCATTTTTCAGTTCATTTTTTCCTGTATCCTTTTTCTCTATCTTCTCACTGAAAATAAATGGAACTGATATGCTGGTGATTGTTAGTGCCTGACTGTCTTTGAATCACTTTAGTTTGGTCTGTCTCCAAAACTGTGAATTGTTGTCTAAACCATAAAAGAAAAATTGTGGTGTTTGGCAACCTTTCCTCTTGTTAAACCACCCAAAACCTATCAATCCTTTAAATCTTGCTCAAATTCTTACCCTCTCTAAAGTCTTCCCTGGCTCATATAGACCAGATTAATATTCCCCCAACACTTCTTGTGTATCCCTCTTTGTTCTCGGCATGTGGATAAATAAATAGCTATTCTGTAAGTCTCCATTTGAATAAATTATTTTTAATTAATAAAGCAATTTAGGATTTAAGGAGTAAAAAAATAATACACTCTGAATATTAGAAAGCCAGTATGTTTTCAGAATTTAAAAGAGAAAAATACAGAATTCACAAGTAATTGAGGAATGCGGAGAGTGACAGACTTATAAAACAAGTTGAAGCAAAATAAAAGAATATTAGGTACAAAAAAAAATCAGATGGACCATCACTTTAAAAAGTAAATATATATAAAAGTACTTACTATGGTTTAAAAGGGAGAATGGATCATTTATGAAAAGCAAAGGTGATTTAGCTCAGCTGCAATAACATGAAAGATTAAACAAGACATAATGCTCTTCAGACACAAAGGTGACAAGAGACTGGTTAAAAAGAAAATTGCAGTGTGAAATGCAAGAGACTTCACAATACGGAGAAAAACTAAGCGAGAAAAAAAAAAAAGTAAAGGGAAAACAAATCATTTATCAAAAGGTGAGATGGAAAATAAGGACACCTGGATAAAAAAGCAAAAACATCCTTAGAAGAGTGTGAAGAACAAAAGCAGACTCACCTGAAGAGAGACAAAAAGTAGTTGCCGTAAATCCGGTGAACTACCTGGGCCCGAAGAACAAGAACACGATTGACGTACACCGGGTGGAGGTGGAAGGAACGTGAAGCGGCTGAGATACAGAAAGGGCTTTAAAGATGACCTTGGAGTACATTAAAAGACTTAAAAATAGGTGAGGCACAAAGGGAATAACTCAGCTGCAGGGAAAAATATGGCCCTTGTACTGCCCCAAATGAGAACGCTCCGTTACCACGAAGATACACGCAACAGCACACAGCGCACGCGGAGCTGGAAGAGACTGCACGACACAGAATCGGAACACGGCAGGAACCGGAACACGCAGGAGTCGCTGGACGTGCCGAGCCCGCGGGACTCGAAGACGCCGGGCAAGAGACTAAGCGGCCAGGTACTCGACCACACAGCGCAAAAGTAAGTTGTGATTTGCAGGAAGCCAAAATAATGGTTTCGGGGGTTTACAAAGAGTGTGGACAAGTGATGCAGTTGGTGCAAAATGAATTTATGAACAATTGTTTGGCATTGTGGGGAGAAAGGAAGGGATGGGAGGTGAAATAATAAAGTCACACAGAACTCAAAGTCTTTACTAGATTACCATGGTAGAAAGTCAGGAGATGGGCAAAAGTGAGATGGGACAATGGCCTTCTGTAATTTAAGGATGGGATGGCGAGGGTGGGGCGGGAGGGCAGGGAAGGGAGGATTTTCTTACACAGATGCCAAAAGCGTAACACACCGACATCTTGACTCTGGAAAAATGAACTTAGCCAGCAATCAAATGAAGAAAGGTGAATTACATTATATAAGCAAAATAAATAGACAAAGAGAAAAAAGAGTGAGGCTGTGTAAACCTGAAAGAATTATTTCGTGCATGTATTTTACAAAATAAATTTCAAATCTGTGAAGAATAATATATAGAATAATAGGAATAATAGTAGAAAATGCAGTTTGTATCATTTCAAGAAAAGCAAAACCTTGCTTACCTCACATCATATACCCAATTCACTGCAATTAAAAAAAAAAGTGAATGTTTACCGAGTTTGAAGTATAGAATAGCCTTCCTGAATACACATATCAAAATAAATCTATAAATTAGCTAAAGTATGTACATATCAGAAATCACTATGAGAAATATAAAAGATAAATTTAAAATAAACCAGGAAGACCATTTACAACCTATATGACAGTTACCAACTTTGCTATAAAGAGATTACTCCAAAATAAATGAGAAAAAAATATCCTAATCAATGAGAATAAGCAGTCCCCAAAAAGAAGAAATACAAAAGCCCACTACCCTTTTAAAATTTTTATATTTCATTATTATTTCAGGAAATATAAAGTTACAAAATAATATGATAGCTCATTATGCCTTTTAATTTAGAAAAGAAAAAAAGGAAAAGAAAAAAACTAAAACAAAATCATGGTAAAACTGTAATATCAAGATATCATGTAAATGAGTACTCACATATACTCTAACCCCAATTCACATGTAAATGGATGCATGTTGTATGGAAGACAATTTAGCAATGTATATCATAGCCTAGCAGTTCAATTTAGGATAGGAATTTATCAAGATTAAAAAAATAAAAACAGGACTATGAATCAAAATATTTCTAAAGTGAAGCTAATTGCAGAGTTGTAAGAAAAAAGCATTGGGAACTAATATATTTAATAATCTAATTTGATCAAACAAATCACTCAATATACATAAGGAAAAATATTGTTCTGACATGTTGTCCTAATATGTTAAAAATTAGTATTGGAAAATATATTGTGACATGTAATACAGTTCACTATATGCTACATAGATGAAAACATGAACAGTGTTTATCCTGAGTAGTTGGTTATAAGCAATTTTTATTTTCTTTTTCTTATTTATATCTTATCCAATAAATAATCATTGTTTTAGTAATATGAAAAACAGTGTAAATATGTTAGAGTAGAAGGCAGTTTAATGCGATGGGGAAAATGACTTATAAGACAGGATGTAGGGGCACCTGGGTAATTCAGTGGGTTAAGCATCCGACTTCAGCTCAGGTCATGGTCTCCTGGTTCGTGAGTTCTAGCCCTGCATCGGGCTCTGTGCTGACAGCTCACAGCCTGGAGCCTGCTTCAGACTGTCTGTCTCTCTCTCTCTCTCTGCCCCTCCCCCACTCATTCATTTTCTCTCCCTCTCTCTCCCTCTCTCTCTCTCTCAAAAATTAATAAACATTAAAAAAATTTTAAAAAGAATAAGACAGGATGTATATTATACATTTATGAAGAGAAGTAGACTACATACACACACACACACACACACACACACGACACACACGCATAATTAACTTCAGGAAATTGTATTCCAGACTATTTTAATGGGTAATTTTTTCAAATTGTTCACAAGAAATGTATATCACTTTTGCATTAGGTCTGTAAAATGTTCTTGAATAAGAACCACTTTTTTTGTTAAGGGGGAGCAATTATTAAGTTGAAGTTTGCAGAAAATCAAGGTACATGAACTACAAAAGCTATCCTTGTATGTGTATCATGGTATAGAAGAAGATAACTCAGAGGAAGGAAGAACGATGAAGAAACAAGTTGTTTTACTCTGATTATGAAGAAAAACAACTGCATGGGGAAGATTTCAAGAAAAGTAAAATACACAGAAAATGAAATAAGTGATCAAAGTTGATTTTCCTGGGTCTATAGTGATGAACCCTTCCCAAAAAAACTAGGAGACAGGAGCCCATGAGGAATGGGGCATTAAGATGACATATCAGTAGTTCCAACAGTAGGGCAATAAATAGAGAACTTGAATAAAAAGATCATGTTCTGTGGACATTTTTAAAATTTACTATTGAGCACTTTAAGAAAATCATTGCTTGGGGCACCTGGGTGGCTCAGTTGGTTAAGTCTTCAGCTCAGGTCATATGATCTTGTGGTTCAAGAGTTCAAACCCCCCATTAGACTCTCCGCTGTTAGTAAGGAACCCACTTTGGATCTTCTGTCCCCCTCTCTCTGCCTCTCTCCCATTGGTTCTATCTATCTTCTCTATATCTCTCAAAAATAAATTAAAAAAAAAGAAGAGTCATCACTTTGTGTTGTGCATACAAGGAGAAAGAAAGAGATTTTTTTTAATGTTTACTTATTCTCGAGAGAGAGACTGAGACAGAGTGTGAGTGGGGGAGGGGCAGAGAGAGAGGGAGACACAGAATCTGAAGCAGGCTCCAGGCTCTGAGCCATCAGCCCATAGCCTGATGCGGGGCTCGAACTCACAAACTGTGAGGTCATGACCTGAGCTGAAGTCGGACGCTTAACCGACTGAGCCACCCAGGTGCCCCAGAATAGATTTTGAGAGACAGAGAGAGAGAGAGAGAGAGGGGGGGTTACTCTGCCCTTAGGACCTAACAACCTAATGGAAGGAACAAGAAATATAAGTAAATATAAATATATGTGTAAATAAATATGCACGTATTAGACATTGTTGGTGAATGTCAAAATAAGCATTATCAGCCATGAAGGATAAAATAACTCAGAGCAGGGAGAAAGAATGAAGGGTTGCCTGGGGTTATTCAGAAAGTTTTCACAGAGAAAATGGGATTCTGAATATCATTTAGGAAGTAGAAAATGGGAAAGACAATGTAACAATGCACCTAGGGTGACCCAAAAGCTCACATCACCATTCCTTTTCCAGAGAGGAAGAAATAACACCTCAGGCAAATGGCAGCCCAGCTATGCGGCTGTGCACTCCACCTTTATGTATGTGAGGCAAAGAGGAAAGCCCTGCCTCTTCATGTGTCAAGCAATGTTGTACTGCACGGAATCGTTTCTAGCTGTAAAGCGAGGGTTCTGCAACCCCCTTGTACTCCACTAGAGGGCTAACAGAAAAACCGACAGACAACAATTGAGGATGTGTACACAAAGTTAGACGTAAACCATCTGTAGTGTCCCTGAGGTGACGAGGGTGCCGAAGAGAAGCAAAGACAAAGTGAAGGCAGTAAGCAAGCAAAGATACGCTGCCTGGGGCGGTCTCGGGTAACTCATGAGAAGAGTGAACAAAAGTTGTGTTTCTCCGGGAAGCAAACTTTAAAAAAAGAATGGAAGAAATGGACCGACAGTTCACAAGGAGAGAGTCTGATTTATGTCATGCACCTAAAGCCAAGTCAGAAAGGAAACAGCTGGAAATCAGAAAATGGTCCTGAAGTTCCACTCTTGCCATGCCTGCAGCAAACATTTATTGCGTGTGCATGTTCTTGTTTGACCTGAGAATGAATAAAAAATGCGATGTCCTTAGAAAACTTGATACCCCGGGGTTATCATAGATAGAAGGAAAAGGTTTGTAAATAAGTGTAAGATACCATATTTGTTGAGATCAATTGTGAAAGAAGAAACAGGAAAAGGAAAAGGAGAAGAGAGGAGAAAGTGAAGGGAGGGAGCCCTCAGGGGAAATTCCTTTAGCCCATTGGAGAAAAGTCAGCAGCCCCTAGAAAGGGGGGGAGGGGGGACAGGAACAGTAATGGTAGTGACGTCCATGAGGAATAAAGTTTGCATTTATGAAGAGACCTCCAATACGGACTTTATGAAATGTAAAATGCCTACAAGGCCCTGCCCAGCCAGAACCCATCTTCTCTCTAACCTTACTTACCTCCTCCGTCTTCCTCACTAACTGTACTGCGACTTCCTCCCAGTATCCCATTGACACCAGTGCATACTCCCAGGTTAGAGCCTTTAAATTCCTGTTCCTGTCACCTGGAATATTCCTCACTCAGATATCAATGGCTCACTCCCTCACCCTTCAACTGAGACCTTCTCTAGGTGCCTATTAAAAGTGCAAAATCCTGGGGTGCCTGGGTGGCGCAATTGGTTAAGCGTCCGACTTCAGCCAGGTCACGATTTTGTGGTCCGTGAGTTCGAGCCCCATGTCAGGCTCTGGGTTGATGGCTCAGAGCCTGGAGCCTGCTTCCGATTCTGTGTCTCCCTCTCTCTCTGCCCCTCCCCCGTTCATGCTCTGTCTCTCTCTGTCCCAAAAATAAATAAACGTTGAAAAAAAAAATTTTTTAAAGTGCAAAATCCTATCCCCCTGCAATACATACAACAGTACCCACATATACATTTCTTATCACAATTCCCTGGTGTATTGTTTTTCCAACAAGCATTTAATGCCTCTTAATACAGTAGACTGAATTTTGCTTATTCATTCAGTTGTCTTCTGTCTTCCTATTTAAGATGTAAGGTTTATGAAGGCAGGAGTTTATGTTCGCTTCCATATTATCAGACCTAGAAGATTGCCTGGCACACACATGTGCGCTATAAATATTTGGAGAATGAATGAATACTTTAAAAATTAACAGTGTACTAGCTTAGTATTCAAATAGAAGAAGACTGAAATTCCCAAGCCCTGAGGAACAAAGGACAAGTAAGCACTGGACAGAAAGAGGATAATTTAGGTGTTTCGTGTTTTTACTTAGCTGAAAGCTACATAAACGGATGAAACTGATGCAGGAGCAAGGTTCCTTAAAGACTTAATATTTAAGAAGAAAAACAATACCTCTTCCAGCACAAAAGAGCATGATGACCACTGTTTGTAGAGATATTTTCTGTGCCAGGGGAGAAAAGTTACAATGTTCCCAGGGAGAATTACTATGAACTAAACATGTAGACAGAAGACCTGACTGGGAGACAAAAGTTAATGAACATAGTTTGTATTTTATAATTTCTGTGGAGTCAATGATGAATAACACATACCATAGAGGGTGAAATGTATACATTGTGGCTACCTAAGGGAAAATTCTGAGCAAGACACCAAGAAGACGGCGTAAATATGTGGAACACAAAGGAGAGTGTGTATTGCTACAGCATTGCTGTGTCACACTGATGAGTAAGCAAACTGAATTTGTGAAATTGACAACCTGGGTCATTTTGGAACACAGAGAGAGAAGACAACTTGGCTCTACGAAATAGAGGTCCTTCAAGAAAAAGTTAGAGGGGTGCCTGGGTGGCTCAGCTGGTTAAGACTCCAGCTCTTGGTTTTGGCTCAGATCGTGATCTCATGGTTCACTAGATTGAGCCCCACCTTGGGCTCTGTGCCACCTGCACAGAGTCTGTTTGGGATTCTCTCTCTCCCTTTCCCTCTGCCCCTCCCCTGTTTGTTCTCTCTCTCTCTCTCTCTCTCTCTCTCTGAAAATAAATAAACTCTATAAAAAAGAAAAGAACTCGTCTATAATGAGGAATAGCTATATAATTTATGTAAATTGTAGACATACAGAACCCTGTTTGTGTTCTGACAGACACAAAAACAATTTTGTATAAGAAATTTGCTTTCTCCAAAATCTTAGGAATGAGATTATATTGTACAAAACAACACATTAACTATGTCTTCTTCATTTTGATGAGCATAGAACTCACACTAGGCCTTGCTCTTAACAAATTGAACAAGTGTTTACCTGATGTAATAATGAATATAAATGAAAAGGCAAATGATGACCCCAGAGTCTGTTTGTTTTTATGTAAAAAAATTTTTTTTAATGTTTATTTATTTTTGACAGAGAGAGAGACAGAGCTTGAGCAGGGGAGGGGCAGAGAGAGAGGGAGACACAGAATCCAAAGCGGGCTCCAGGCTCTGAGCTGTCAGCACAGAGCCCAACGCGGGGCTCAGACTCACAGACCACGAGATCATGACCATGATGCTCAACCCACTGAGCCACCCAGGCACCTCCCTAGAGTCTGTTTCAAAAGAAAGGCACAACACTGCATATTCCTACTGGGACGAGGAAGATCAGGGGAAACACTGCAGTGCTGGAGAGTAAAATCTACACGTATGCAATAGTATAAAGTCAGGTATACCTAAACTAGGAGAAACAGAAACATCTCTTGCTCTCCTAAAGCGGGAGAAGCAACCTGCCCTCCTAAAGCAAGAAATATTGATAGATGCTTGCAATGAGAAAAGATGACACAGCCGAGCAGCACATGAGGTGAAAAGGTATACCAGGAGCACGTAGAAGAGCAGGAATAAGAGAACAGAAGGTGACGGTATTATACGTCTGTGCTGGGAAGGAGAAGAGCCATATGCACCGTGGCACAGGGGGGAAAATTCAACAAACTTGGGCACAAAGACAGAAAGATGACTCACGGGGGATGGCTTATAAAGATCCTGCTTTTCCCTGGAAGGAAATACAAGGCATCTGGATCACATTGGGAACAGATGAAGCATACAGGGGGGAAAGGTGCATCTGGAGTCCACAGAGGTGTATGTGGTTGAGGAGGGGGTGGGATTAGGTGGAGGAATGGAGGCAACTAATAAGTACTGTGAGCAAGAACGATACTCTTAGGAACACTGAGGGAAAATTAAATATTCTTTAGTCCCACTGGAGGAAAGGGAGGTACTTTATGCTGACTGACAGATGTAAACACTGTTAGGGAAGTGTTGTTACAAGTGAAGCCTTAAGAAATATATCAAGAATGGAAATAATAATTATACAGCAAAAGGAAGCAGATCTACTTTGTGCATTGGTGACAAGTGTGTACTAGGGATTCCATTCCAGCTGAGTGTTTTGAGCACACCAAAGGAAAGATGAGAAAGATAGCCATCTTTCTTGAGGATGTTCTTGGGGAACTTGGGGATGGGGGTAAGTCTACCAAGGAGAAAAGAAGAAAGTCTGAAAATAAAACCCTGGAATGCACTAGAAGAACATTTGAAACATCCACGAACTTTGGCAGATCATTAAAAGTACTTCCAGTATCTAGAAGAGACAATACCCATGGGATTTACTGAGGGGAAAAGGAAGGAGAAAATTATGAGCTATGAGTGTGGACACATGGAGCATCCCAACTAAATCTGAATATTATTGGGCTCTTCCAGGAGATAATGACTCATATTCTACCTTTTTTCAGATTATATTTGAGTATTTTTAGTGTGGAAAAGTATCTGGGTGCATTTGTGTAGGAGTTCCACCAGCAAACTGGTTTGTTGGAATATTGCTGGGACAGGCAACTTAACCCTCACAACATGCTTAGGCATATCTGAAACAAATTATTTACCTAGAATGTCAATAAAATTCTTCAGTATAAAATAGCACTGTTCAACTTTGGAAGCAAAAATATCACAGATTAGGGTCTCCCTAGGTCAACAAAATTTTGATTCTGTGGGTCAGTCCTTGCATAAGGAATCTACATACAGAAGTCACTTTATGAGCTATAGCATGATGTAAATTGTAGCTACTGCACTTCTGGCATCCACCACTTGCAGCTGTCCTGAGATTCCTGGCTACCTCGGTGGGATGTGTTTCTTACAAAGCTACAAAACAGAAAGTGATGACAGGAAGTTGAAGAGGTCAGGCTTTCTGATAGAACAGAACTCTGTTTACGGTACAAAGAATGAATAAGGTGTACTATTTCGCCAGGGTTACCTGCCTGATTAGTACCTCATTCAGAGCCAGGAATCTGCCACTGTCCTAGACTCTCTTCTCCTTCTGGGGTCCGTGTCCAGTCAGAAACAAGCCTGTTCCTTTCCATCACCATCACCATCACTATTGTTCCACCCCTGCATGTTTGTCTCCTAGACAGTAGCTTCATAACTTGCCTTGCTGACTTCTGTGTTGCTACCATCAAGTACATCCTCTGCTGTGACCAAATCAGCCTTATCTTACTAAATCATTTCCTTGCTTCTTTGCCTTTAATAATTTCTTCCCACATACAGAAATAAAGTTTACCCTACTCCTAGAGTGTGAATAGTGAAGACAGCTTCATGACCTCCACACATCTGCCTTTCTATTCCCATCTCTCACAGCTCACCTATACCTACCTACCCCGTCAATGCCCCAACCCACACCTACCTACCCAGTCAATGCTACTTTGCAGCCAGCACAGACCTCGCTGCCCCTTACCTCAAGACTTTGCATATGCCATTCCATCTGTCAGACATCTCTTCTCTCCTTGTCTGTATAATGATCTGTTTCTTTAACAGTGCCATCGAGGGTCACCTGCCTCCCTCTGTGAAGCATTCTCTGATATCTTCAGTGTCAATAATCCTCTCCTCTGCCCACTTATATAATTTTGTCACTGTGCGTATCACACTGGAATTTAACTATTGGCTTAAATATATGCTTTCCCTTCTGTATTGTGATTTTCTTGAGAGCAAAGACTATTTATTTGCATCTTTCTAATCTCAACATTTTGTAAAATGCTATGTATAGTCATCTTAAAATATTTGTTTTTGCATCTGTATAGACTAATTGAATGAAAATAATCTAGGAGATATGAATAACTAAAAATTCAAAGAAAAAATAATATGGAGAGAAGACGTTAAAAGAAAATTAAATTACAGAAGTTAATGTGTCCTGAGATAAAAAGAACAAAATGCAATAATTACCTGTTAAACTTGAGTGTTGTATAAAATGGTAATCCATCTATGTTTTAATCGGTCTAAGATATCTAAAAACTATACACAAAAGTCATGAAGACCGTCTGTGAGAAAATGATATCTATATAGATTTACCTTCACTAAAATATAATATCTGTGTTATGGAAAGAGAAACAGTGATATACTGCCAAGATAATAGAGAATAACAAAGTGATTACTGACTGTTTGGATGGAAAAATATAATGCATTCTGCCTGATGTACCAAATAAAAGAGAAGTTTTATAAGGCAGCAGAAGAAATGAAATACTTAGAAACTCTTCACCACAGAAGAGTAAGTACAATAGCCTCAAATTCAAAGAGTCCCAAACCATAGACACAATATGAAATAGAAAATTGATGAATAATAGAACTGATGATAAATTTTATTTAGCATGAGAAGAGAAATGGCAATTTATCTGCTGAGCAAGGGGAAATGACCATATAACTTGGGACAAGTAGAAGAAAAAGTGATGGTTTTACACGCTGAGAATAGAAAAGAACTTTCTGAAGTTGAATAGACTTAATAGAGAATTCCATGCTGAAAAACAAAGGGAAGAATTGGCTCGTGGGACCATAACACTAATACTAGTGATCCTACAGAATGGCCTCTTGGAGGGAAGGGTGCTGCTTGTGGGGAGCCAAAGGAAAGGTGGCCAGGAAGAAAGAACCGGCCCCCTACAGCAAAGAAGGGGCCCTAGACAGAGGAACAAAGAGCAGAGAAGTTCTGGCCCTCATTCAAAAAACAAGAACACATGGTATTGGCAAAAATGTGAGAAAGAAGGCAAGGTATATAGTATATTAAAAAAAAAGAAAACACTAGATATGTAAGAGGAAACACTTTGATCTTCAGACGCTATGGGAGAAATCCAATGATAAAATCATGAGAAAATTTGATAGACTAGACATATAAAAAGAAGAAAGAAAATATCACTCTTCTAGACCATCCACTGGGAAGGAAGAAAGGTAAACTTTTTAGGCTGAAAAAATACCATGCTTTTCTGAGAAAATGAATAAAACTTTCAAAACAGAGTTCTAAGAATATCTTGGGGAAATGAAGACATAAGTAAATTAAGTAATAAAAAAATTATAAATGGAAATTTACCATGAAATTTAGTAAAGTAAAATAGGAAACAACTAACATGTATAGAAAGAGACCTATAGACTCTTAACCCAAATGCAAGAGTTCTCAAAATTGGTTTCTTTAGTAGAGATAGGAAATGAGAGACAATGATGGTGGACAAAGGTTTGGTAGCCAGAGAAAAAGAAAGAGGAAGCCAATCAGCTCTTCATCTTTCCCCAGGTTGGTAACCAGCTTATTGCAAATACTGACTGGGCCACAAGGAAGATCTGTCATACTTAAATGGAAATTGAAGATGGTTAATTCACTGGATAGAAAACTCTAGTGTTTTTTTTTTTAATTGTTTTTTATTATTTACTTATTTTGAGAGATAGAGAATGCGAGCGGGAGAGGGGCAGAAAGAGACAGAGAGAGACAGAATCCAAAGCAGGCTTTGTGTACTCAGTGCATGATCATGACTTGAGCTGGAGTTAGAAGCTTAACCAATTAAGCCACCCAGGTGCCCCTCTAGTTTTGTTTTGTTTTGTTTTGTTTCAAATTTGAGAATGTTCTGTGAATAAAAATAATTTTAAGATTTTCTGTTATTTAGTATTGGTCATTAAAGCTCTGAAGTCTACTACGGTTTTTATTTAGTGGCAAGGGAAAAAATGGATGGCTGAATACAATTTCACTGGAGAGTAAGAGACCAAAATAATACTGAATTTTAATTACATCCCAAAAGTTGTGTACATTAAATATACCAGTTAACTGTATTTGTTATGGGTGTGAGTATTTGTGGATATGTATTTGCATATGTATATCAAATGCATATACTCACCTACTCTATGAAACGCCAATGCAAAGTGCCATAGAGACAAAACTAAGCACAAGATACTTTGTATATCTTTTAGATATTTCTGATCAAATTAAGTAGTCAAAATAAACATGAAAAATGGAATACTACAAAGGAATTAAATAACTTGTGTAAATAAAACATCGTAAGAAATAACACAATTTCCTGTGATGGTAATTATCAAATAATTCAAAAGAAGCATAGATAGAAGGATTTAAAGCACAATTCCTGGAGTAGCCTGGAAAGATTTCACAGGGGAAAGTAGGAAGGAAAGTAGCATTTAATCATGCAGAAAAGGAAAAAGAAGAAAGAAGTATGGCTTCTGGGTACAGTAGCACTGAAAATAAAGCACAAGAGGATAAAACGTTACATACTAAAGAGAAAAAATCAAGTAACTTAATAAATAAGTACTTCCGTGGACTGCCAACCTGGAAAACCCATCATGGACTGTCATGGTGTAAGGTCTAAAACCAAGGCTCAACGTTATGTGTTATTTTGACATCTGGAAACTGGGAGGGCCTAAAATGGTCTAACTGCATGCTCCCCCTTCCCATTCTGCCCCTATGGAGAAAGTGCCCTAGCTAAACAATACTCTTTCTTGAGCAGGCACAGTTCCCGCTCATCCCTAAATAGTGGGTTTCAGTACCCTCCTGAGCCACAAAATTATTCAAACAAGACAATGACATCCTCTCACTGGGACAGGAGATACACTGTCCTCTTGATACTACAGAGCCTGCTCCCTACCTTTCCTGGTTGTTCACTCTTGTTCCTAAGTGGCCCCATGTGCCATGTAGTATCCATCTCACTCAGGCTATGAGTATACATAACTTCTAAACTGCTGCCAATCTCATCTGTCCAGTGCCAGGTGTGTGTGTTTGGTTATCTCCATAACCCTAGAGCAGGAATCCCTGCCAACGGGCTGAAGAAGCAAGTAAAGCATTTGTTTAAAAACAAACGATCAAACAAAAAAAACAGTGTCTTGACCTTAGATCAACTGAGTGAAAATCTCAGGTGTTAAACCCTCCCCTCATTGATTCTAATGTCAACCCTGATCTTGAAAACTACTGTCTTAAAGGAAGAGGCATGCCCTCCCTTTTTACCATTTCCATCTTGGACAGGGCTTGCAAGGACACCTTAAGAATGGTAGAACAAGAAAATAGAAGAATTGTGGGTCCTTGAAATCTTGCTGGTTCCTCATACAAGATTAGACTTTTATATAAGATCTAAAATGTCTGTCGTCTTTTAGCACGTTATTATTATAGGTCTCTATAATATAGACAGCAGCCAAACCTATACCTTAACTAAAACACAGACTTTGGTGGTGATTCCATCACTGTCACCTTTGAGTACTTAATAGTAGACAAATTCCTTAAGACTCTCCCTCCTCTCCCACTGTACTATTTATTTCATTTTCAAAAATAGATGGAATTATTATTTCATACCCATTTAAAGGAGTAATAATAACTTACGATTCTAAAATAAATGCCAGGCATGAGTGGACCAAAATTGAAAAGTCACTATTCAATTTTAACTTGTTTAAACTCTACAGTCCACACTTTCTGCAAATGATAATAGTCACATTTTACAGATAAGGAAATCAGATCACAGAAAAGTTAAGAGAAGTCCTCAAGGTTATATAGCTGGTCAGTGGTAAAACTGGGACACTAATCCAAGCACTTCAGCTTCAGAATCTGTGATTTTATCTATTACAACATACTAAAGACCAATTAAATGAGAATTAATAAATGACAGCACCTACTAACATGTTTATCACATATTAGGCATAAATAAATTTTTCACCCTTCTCTTCCAGTCTTCACTGACTAAACTCACATACACACACACACACACACACACACACACACACACACACACACAACTTCTTTTTTCTTCTCTCATGAGATTACTTAAACAGTAGTTTTCCAGAAAATGATATTGAGGCAGAGTTGAAAGGTAATGTAGGGAAATTCTTTGGCATGGGTAGGAACATAAAATCTCTACCCAATGTGAAAAGGAAATACCCCATTTCCCCCACCAATTTCCATCAGCCCCCCACCCAAACTACAAAACTAAATTTGCATCTACTGTCTCAACACAAAATTCAGCATGTAAAAGTGAAATGAAAGTTCATTGATGATACTTATAACAGTAAAATTACAAGCAAACTTGTTTTGACAACCAGAAGTTAAAAACAACATTCACAATAAAAGTACTGAGTCCTGAAAATAAAAATTAAGTATAGATGCCCCAAGGACGTAGAAATGTCACAAATGGAATGCATGCTGAAAAGAGATGTCCCTCCCTAAACACATTAAAGGAAAAGACTGTCACCTACTAGACACATAGACAGGAAAAGATGTCCTGACGGGGTAGAGAGAAGAGTATACTCCTGGAGCTTATGGTTATAAAAGATGAGGTACTTGAATACAAAGGAAGAGTATGACTGACCCACATGTCATAAAAGATGACACACTTGAGATGCTATAAGGGAAAAGATGATTTATCAGAGAAGTTAGTAGGTAAAATATGGAATGTTGTACTATTACAGAGACAGATGGTGGCTTGTGAATAGCTCTTCTGAGTCAGCTTACCATGCTTCTTTTGTTCCTTTCATGTTGGGAGGGATGGGGTGAAAGAATTAGAAGAAAGCCTCCTGAGATCTTCCGATCTTACCAGTATTCCCTTTGTTTTTACTGAATGCATTTAATAATTCAACAAAATGTGTTTCCAAATCTGTTAAGAATAGCAGTATAATTTTTATCCCAAGAAGCAGTAAGCAAAACCAGAAAGTCTCCAAGTTTAGGCATATACAAACAAAGGAATTTTCCAATATGATCCTATAAAACCCCTGCCATCTTGGCTTTGAAACGTTGTTGAGCTGTCTACTACTTCATCCATAGTATGCATATAATATTCACTACGAGTGAATTCATCCTTATAACTATCCTTAGAAGATGTTTGGGCTTAATTCTGTGACGGGTGAACAAAACTAGTGTGAAATACCACACTAATTATGGTTCCAAAGAAGGCTAAAACCTTCGAAATTCCAAACCCAAATTATTTTCAAACATTATTTTATTAATCGACTAAATAATAGATGTCTGTATGATAAATGCTTCAAAGGAAATTTTAAATAAATAACTCTTCTAGAAAGCTGGAGAGGAACTGCCACTGACGTTTTGGGCTTTTTAAAGTCCTACCTGTGCACTAAATGTGACAGGAAGTCATTGCTTGAAAAGTATCCACAAAACAGCATAGATTGTGGGAGGGTGTTGAGAGGTGCTGTTCTGTACTGATATATAAAGAAGGTTTCAGGGGCGCCTGGGTGCCGCAGTTGGTTAAGCGTCCGACATCAGCCAGGTCACGATCTCACGGTCCGTGAGTTCGAGCCCCGCGTCAGGCTCTGGGCTGATGGCTCGGAGCCTGGAGCCTGTTTCCGATTCTGTGTCTCCCTCTCTCTCTGCCCCTCCCCCGTTCATGCTCTGTCTCTCTCTGTCCCAAAAAAAAAACAAAACAAAAAAAAAAAATAAATAAAAAAAAATAAAGAAGGTTTCAGGGCACCTGGGTGGCTCAGTCAGTTAAAGTGACCGACTCTTGATTTCAGCTCAGGTCATGATCTCACTGCTCGTGAGATTGAGCCCCACGGCAGGCTCTGTGCTGACAGCTGCTTGGGATTCTCTGTCTCCCTCTCTCTCTCTGCCCCTCTGCTGCTCATGTTCTCTCTGTCTCTCTCAAAATAAATAAACATAAAAAAAGAGGATTTTAATCCTGTCTAGACCTCTTAGTAGCTCTAAGATTGTGAACAAGTTATCTAAAATTTTGATATCTCAGTTTCTTATTCTGTAACATCAGGATCACATCATATACACATCAAAGCATTTTCATAAAGATTGAATGAGTTAAAATCTATAAAGTGCTTAGGATAACACTTGGGTACATACATATTTGACATTACTGTGATTACCATATGACCTTTAAAAATACTCCTCTCAGCTTCTTGCCTGGATATAGCCAAAACCTGAATAAATGAGGACATTTATTTTTTTTTAGGAAATTCAGAATCTCAAGGAACTGTGCTTTTCCTATCACATCGGCAGGAATTCAATAACAATGACAATGTACTCGGTGCGTTCAAGGAACGGTGGAAGCTGCATCTTCTTTCTCTGCTGGTGCATAGCTAGGTTGGTACAACCACTTTAGATCTTAGTTTTTTTCCGTATTTTCTCAGAGAAGAATGGAAAAAAATATGCCAGATGAAAACAGTGGTTACTGATCTGTGCTGCATGCAGCATGTAAGCATTATTTCGCGCATATGAGAATGGTTATAATATGACCTTAAAGCCTGTATGCAAATACAGCGCAAAATAGAAATTTATAGACATCATAAGAGACATAGAAAAAATGCTATGCAGGTTTAGAGTTAGAAAAGCTGCTTCCATCTGAAAGTAATTGCATCAAGTTTCAGGTGATCATGGCGTTTGTGCAAGCTGGAATCTAGACTGTCAGGGAAGGAATGTGGGATAACTTTGCTAATAGGGGGAAAGCATCAGATAGAAGACAGGATTGGGCATATTTAGGAAACAATAAGGCATCTAGTTTGTCTACAACTGATACAAATGGACGTTCTTTGTGATGTCCTGAGTCAGAACTGGAAAACCACATGCATTGAGTCATGTTACACAGAGACAGTTATAAAAGAAAAAAAGAATCAGGCAAAGTGGCATTCAATTTTTTTTTTTAGTAAAGCTTTAAAATCCTAAGATTTTAAATGAAAATCCTAATTCCAGGAATATCTAGTCTGAATGTTGGTCAGTTGTGGCTGCATCCCTCTTGAGAGCTGAGATGCTGAGATGTGCTTTACAGGGTCATCACGTATACGGCACACACACCCCACACCCACCTCTCGCTCCTGCTCTGTTGCCAACCTTTCCCGCAGAGGACTCTGCCGTCCACAGAAGGACATTAGAAGCCTGATGAATGGAAGGACCAGGATATATTTCAAGACTAGATTGTCTCTTTAAGGTAAAAAAAATGTGATTTATTCATTCAGTAATTTATACCAAGGTAGATCGCATCCAAAAGGAAAGGCAATGCTGCCATGTGCACGTTCTATGACCTGGGAAGGGAGGTGGCTGCTGATTCTGTTTAAATGCTGTTTGTTTTTTTCTCATTTTGCCCCCTTAAATCAAAACCAACTCAGATGTTTGATTTCTTTCCTCTCTTCTCCATTATTTTTTCCTTTCTTCCAAACAACATGGAAGAGAAGCGTGGCCTGTTCTTTCTTGTGGATGCTTGTTCTAAGGAGTATAAAACTCTTGTAAATGTTTAATTAGTATTCATTACCTGAGCTTCGTCCTCTTCCTAGTCCATGATGCTAATGCATTATGACATGTATCAAATTAGCGTGTTTCCTAATGTTCTTTAATGTCTTTCCTTTATGGTCTAGAGCTCTCCACACCCCCGCCATTTTCACTTTTGACCTCTATGCTCTCTCAGTCTCTCCAAGGAGCTGATTTAGGAGGGATTCCCCTGGGATTTTATAGTTTATTTAAAGAATGTACATTTGTTTTCTATGTAAAAGAATTTCTATATAAACAGGATTGTGAAACATAAGAAATGTTAGATGCATGTCTCTGAGAACAGGAGTCTCTGTTTCATAATGATAATAAGATGGACATTTACTGAATGCTTCTTATGAGCCAGGCCTTTTCCTTAGTACTAAATGAGTCATAATACATTTACAATTAAATTAACTCTTAACGATTAACTCTTCTCAACAGTTTCAGCTTCACAATTCAAGAGGGAGCTACCATTTTTCCTTCCACATTGCACAGATGAGAAATTGAGAAACAAAACACAAAGTAACTTTCACAACACTCACAGCTGGTTGGGAGCCCAGCCAGGTTTCAAAGGCAGGCAGTCTGGTTCCAGCACCCCACCTGTACCCACAAGGCTAGCTGCCTCCCACCTGTCCCACCCCCAGTGGTCACACATGGCCCAGCACGCAGGACATGGTCCGTGAGTGCTCACTGGCTTCACCTCAATTTCATTATGAAGTGCTAAGATATGTATAAAGGGTCAGATAGGAAAAATGGAAACTGCAAATGTGTAGCTATCATTTCAAGTGGCAGAAAACATTATTAAAAATGTTACACTAAGTCCTTATCTATGACTTTTTTTGTTACTTGCTCATTGTCATTTTTTTTTACATTCACCCATGCACCTTAAGGAAAGATGTAAGATAAAAGATTCTTTATAACACAATTCTGTTTTAATCAACCACATATTTTTATGTTTAAAAATTTGAAAATATAGAAAAGTAGAGGAAAATAACATAATAAATGACCATGTTTCCATCACCCCAGATTGACTAATGTTAGCATATTTCATTTATCTTTCTTTGTTGGTAAAATAAATAAAACAATGAAGAAAAAGTTGCAGTGCCCTTTAGGGAACACAATTCTTTTTCCTTGGCATGATCTAGTTTTCTTTGATCGAAGATGCTGGTTCATTGCCAAGAGTGAATCTCTTTCCAGCCAAAGATGAATCTTCCCTTATAACTCACCACCCTTCCTAAGTAACGTGTAGCAAGAAGTATGGTGTCTCTAAAACTATCCTTGCAATTGCCTTGCTAGGGTCAGCTAAAATAGCTGAATTGTCTTTAAATATATTAGTTTACAATGTTTTCAATTTTTCCCATTATACATTAGGATAACATAATAACAATCTATTTTCAACCTCATAAATACTCCATCTGAAATACTATTTATAAGCCAGTATCTCTGAAGCCACATTGTGGAAACCTTGAGATTTTCCCTTATTTTTCTCATAAAAAGTTTTTAGATTTCAAGATGCTTTCCAGAGAAATCCTCCACAGAAAGTACAAGAACCAGTAAGTATTCTTTAAGCCTCAAACCAGTCAACAAAATCCTTTACTTCCATCAGCTGAATGGCACATCTGTGAGGAGCTTTAGCTCTTCATTCCTTTTCATATATTCATTCTGCTTTTGGGAAAAGTTGTTTAGAGTGTATCACCTGCATGCTTCCACCCCCCTCTTTATCTTTGGTTTCCAAAAGAATGCCCCAAATCACTTATTCCCACTATATTCTCCTGCTACTAGTTTCCAAAAACTTCTCCTAACTATGAGTGTCCAACAGCCTCTTCACTTACAAGAAAAGAATATTTTCTCTTTGTTGGTTTGTGCAGAAAAGTCATAGTGCATACTTAGGTAGTAGAGACTAGATCCCAGCAGGATTTCTGCATCTTCAGGCTGCCTAGTTGTGCATAGGCAAACATCAGTGCATGTAAAATGGTAAAACACTGCATAAATATTGGTGTTATTTTTTATATAAAAGATATGTTTTAGTTATATTATTCAGCCTTATAAAAATTATCACTACTTACAACACAATAATGACAGACTCACGTTTACAAACACTATAATTTAGAGCTATCAGCGAACATAAAAGCTGTGATAACTTTCTGTAGTAAGATGTATAAAAGACCACTATTTATATCACATATGCAAACATACTCATGCACACATCTAGAAGTGGAATTATAAGTGAGAACATATAAAAGCAATCAATATTGCTGTTTACTTTCTTACACAAGAACATGACTACTGAGTTTGAGTAAATGAAATGAGATTAAACATTTAAAAATATATCCATACATATGAAACATAACTATAATCCTAATGTACTTGAAGGCACCCCATTCCCGACCAGCACAGGTTTCTGCAACCACTTTCTCCTAACTAGATTGCCTATAGCTGGTAATGGAGACTTTGTCATTATCCACTTATAACCCATAGATTGGGAGAAATTGTCTCCTTGAGGACAAGGGCTTGGTTCAGGCGCGTTTTGACATAGGAGGCTCCAAGCCAAGATTTTGTACACAGCCTCCACTGAAGTCAGACGGTGTCATTTCTCACCTGCTGATTTATTCACATGTTTGCATTATTCTCCCTAATATACAAAAGTGCAATTCTAGTGCCACCCATTATAAGACTATCTACCACTGGTCTTACTCAACACCTTCTAGAGGAAAAGCAGTTTGTACCATGGATACACAATTTGCTACCAAATTTCCTCTGAATCTAGAATAGCTGGGGGACTATACACCATTGAGATGCCCTGTCTCACAATCAATGTATTCCCCTCTGATGTCACACCCACTGTGCTTCTGGGTTCTAATTTCCTCCACATTGGTTGGAACTCCCATTTAACCATGTCTGTCACGGCTCTTTGTGACCCAAGTGGCCTTTGCTCTCCTTACTACAGGTTTGAAGGTCTCTGCTGCCTTCATCATGGTCTCCATGGCAATTATAACTTGACTAGAAGGCAAAGGCCTTGCTTCTGAGTCAACTGATTTGCAGGAAAATACTAGAAAGGATGACACAAGTTATTGCAGCTTTCTGGTTACTGCAACATAACCTCAGGTTTCCTAATTCCTACTTTGGAAAACAGCGCTCTTGGAAAGATTCCTTTGGCTACCCCACATGCAGTGTGGATATGCTCATATAGGGAGTCTCTTGCTCTGTGAGCATCTCTCTGAGCATCTCATATAAGGAGTCTCTTGCTCTCTGAGCATCTCCAGGAGTCTCCTTCAACTGGGGGCCTATATTCTTCAACAGACTGTCTCTCCTTTCAGGCTAAGAATCTAACCTTAAAGTCTCTATTCACCTTCACAGAAGCCTAAAGGCATACACAGAAACAACACAGCTGTCTAGTTAGAATGCCCCTGTCCCTCAGATGGGAAAAACTGTTCACCCTACAGTGTGTCTAAAACATACTCATTAAATTCCGTAGGCCTGGGTTACTCACATTTATCACATTCTTAAAGGCTATATCTTACATTAGTGGTGAGTCAAACCATATTTTTCACTCAATTATGTTTTCTAATGGGTAAACTCCACAGGCCCTTATCTGTCTTTCTGCTCATGAGCCCTTCCTAATTTATCTTCATTTTTCTGATACTGAAAACTCTGCACTAAGTTTAGTGGTCCATGTGAAATATCTTTGGAACCCTGTGAAAGAAAACTCACCATATGCAACTGCAAAATATTGTTGCCAGGGTTTTTTTGGTCTGTTATTCTGGAGATACATATTTAATTTTCTTCACCCCTTAGTGTTTTCTGCATCAGAATAGAGACTTTTGCTCCAGTGTTCTGTTCTTCATTGTATTTTACAATGCCTGTTTCACTTTATTTTACAATTTTGTCCCATTTTAAAATCAACTTGCTATTCTCCAGTCTTATTGGTAACTCTACTCTTTTCAAACCTTATTGTATAAAAAATGGAACATTAAATATTATAAAATGTGATGTGCATTAAAAAGTAAAATGGACCAATTGGGTAATGGCCCACTTTAAGTTATATCACACTAATTAATTTGTAAGAATTTCCTACATTATATTTTTGTTCCCAATTTATATATTGAATTTGACATTTAAATGAAGAATCCATATGCCGTGATGTCTTGTCAAATATTCTGCCAACAAAGCCAAATAATGTTCACACTAATTGACATGTTTGAGATACATAACTGTGAGTTCTTTTGAGTCCAAGGAGAGGAAAGGGGAGAGAGAAAAAAGGAGATGTGAATATCACAGGGTAGACAGTTTTTAAAATATACATTTTGGTATAAACAGTTTCCTAAGCTTATTTTTCCAAGAATCTCAACTGGTTTCAGGAAGCTATTTGCTATCAGAGTTTCACATGTGTGTCACCAAAGCATCGGGTTCTCTAGCACTAACAGAGAGTCTAATACTAGTATGCCTTTCCCACTATGACATGCCCAAGGGCCTGGAAGGGCCCATGTCATCTCAGAATATATGACTTAAATCAGTTTCAAAAAAAGCAACAAGTAAAAAAAATAAAAGAGTACAAAGATATAAAAACAAATCAAAACCCAGAGGAAAATAACACTATGGCTCAGCCTGCTTGCGATGTAAAATCCCGGTCTAGTTCATGCTTCATTTATAGCAGACAACAAATGTTCAGAGCCTTGCCGGTGTTTTGTTTATGTTTTTTAGACATACAGACATGTGTTTTTTTTTTAACAGTTAAGTGTGTCTTGAATTTTATTAAAATTTTTTAATATTTTTTTAAATTTGAGAAATTCTTAGGGAGTTTCTAAAAGAAAGGAAAAGTTTCATGAAGGAGATCTTAGACTACAATAAGGTGAGTCATGAATAAGAATGACTTCTGTGAAGGAGGTGGATATATTTGCTCATTTTCCCTTTAGGTTCTGGGGATGTTCCTAGTCAGTGGTAGAAATGTCTGAGTAGGTGTTCCTTTTCTTTAGTTTATTTTCAATGTCAAAGAATGAAGTTATCTTTTTTCCAGCTAGAACATAACCCCAATACCTTTGTTTCCCTTGTAAGTCACCTGGAATTAACCACAGTGAATTTTTTTTTTTTTTACATTTTAGTAAATCAAAACTACCATCCTAATAGGTTGAATTAACTGTTCCAAGCCTCTAATGTGTCTGCCAGCCAGAGATGGGCTGGTATGCCCTTTCTTTACTGGCTCCATAGTCTGCATCCAAACACTCTGTTGTATTCACGTCTGCAGCTTTTGTCTTTGTAGAAGTTGTACTGAAGAAAGAATCCAAATTTGCATGATCAAAACTACCACAATTTCATCAGGCAGGACTATACCAAGAAAGGTATGGTACCTGAGGTATGGTACCCACAAAGCTGGGCCCTCCTTTAAAGGTTCCTTCTCTTGATAGAAAGATGAGAGTGAGGGGACGCCGGGGTGGCTCAGTCGGTTGAGCGTCTGACTTCGGCTCGGGTCATGATCTCACAGTTTGTGGATTCAAGCTCCGCATCAGGCTATGTGCTGACAGCTCAGAGCCTGGAACCTGCTTTGAATTCTGTGTCTCCCTCTCTCTCTGCCCCTCCCCTACTCACACTGTCTCTGAAAAATAAACAAAAACCGTTAATAAAAAAGATGAGAAGGAGAGAGGGAGAGGGAGGAAGGGAGAAGGGAGAGGTGGGACAAGGAAGGAAGAGGAAGAAGAAGAGATTGAGAAAATGAAAGTAACACAGTGTTGGTAGTGTCAGTTTTAGAAAGGAGATCTAATGCAGAGTATAGTGAATATGCACAGCAATATTGTGTTCTAATCGTGAACTTGGCAAGAGACTAGATCTTAACAATTTCTACCACAAAACAAAAGGATAATTACATGACATGATAGAGGTACTATCACTACAATGGTGATCATGTCACAATGCGTCATGTATCAAATCAACATGCTGTATACCTTAAATTTACACAGTGTTATAAGTCAAATGTATTTTAATAAAATAATAGGTAGGGGGGAGTCACTCAAACCTTATCCCATCATTGCTCTCCAATACACCAGGCTGAGATCCAAGGTAGCCACCATTTTTACCCTAACCAAGATATTCTGTGTGTCTTCTTTTCTACTTTCTGATACGTAGGGAATCTCAGTTTCTCTAGCAGTGGCTTACATTCTTTCAGTAACCCCCATTGTCTACAGAACGTGGTTCAGACCTTAGAAATCCTTTCACAACCAGGCTTCTTCACCTCGTTTTAGCCTCAGGTCCATGACACTTTGCTTAATTGAACTACATTTATTTCTCAATGAACGCGAAGACCTTTCCCCAACTGTCCCTTTACTTGAGCATCACAGTGAGGTGGTCCTATTCCCTTTATCTTGGAAGTTCCCTGTCTTTTATGTCCGTGTAAAGTGCACATAGTTTCAAATCCGATGAACTTTTCACTTTGAATTATTTTCCAATTTCATCCTCTGAAAAGATTGCTATTTACTTTTCCCTTCTATCCTCCTAGAGCATGTGGTCTATATGATTTTATTTGTGTTTTCTTTATATTTAAGTGTGATTTTCACTTACTAAGAATATGCATTTTGAGGTCCATGATGAACATTTCTGACATATGGTATGTAATGAAAAACTGCTATATTAATAAATAGAGAAATTGTTCTCATTTTATTTTTTAAGATTTATTTATTTATTTTGAGAGAAAGTGCAATCAGGGGAGGGGCAGAGAAAGGTGGGGAGAGAGAGAGAGAGAGAGAGAGAGAGAGAGAGAGAGAGAGAGAGAGAAAGAAAATCCCAAGCAGGCTGTGCACCGGCAGTACAGAACCTGATGCAGGGCTCGAACTCATGAACCGGGAGATCATGACCTGAGCTGAAACCAAGAGTTGGAAGCTTAAGTGTCTGAGCCACCCAGGTGTCCCAAGAAATTGTTTTTATATTTATTTATTTATTTTTAATGTTTATTTATTTGAGAGAGAGAGACAGAGTGCGCACAAGTGGGGGAGAGGGGCAGAGAGAGAAAGAGGGAGACAGAGGATCTGAAACAGGCTCCTGGCTCTGTGCTGACAGCAGAGAACCACATGTGGGGCTCAAACCCATGAACCATGAGATCATGAGCCTAAGTCAGACACTTAATGTCTGAGCCACCCAGCCACCCCATTTTTCTTTTTATATCTTACCTCATTACTCAAAGGAAGTTCTACATTATGGCTAATAAAAATACATTGAATACTTACTCTATTCACAATTCTAGGCTGGTCATAAGACAAATTATAAAGTAGAACACTTTTCCAGCATTTATTCTCCTTAAGTTAAAAATCTCTTAGGGCAGCTGGGTGGGTCAGTTGTTTGGCGTCTTGATTTCCGCTCAGGTCCTGATCCCAGGGTCATGGAATCAAGCTGCACATCAGACTCTCCCTCTGCCCCTCTCTCTTTGCCCCTCTCCCCTGCTCATGCTCTCTCTGTCTCTCTCTAAAATGATATAAAATAAAATAAAAAATCTCTTCAGGCCGTTCTCATCTAACTAAACTTTGGGTTCCTCCAACCACCTAGAATTCTCTAAATTTTTCGAAGCTCCAACCTAGCACTCTCAGAAAAAGTCTCATTTTTTAGACTCAACTTTTCCCTGAAACCCAGAAAACCAAAACAGTTACCTTAGACTTCACACATAGAAGATAAAGGTGTCAGCCTGTTTCCTGGAGCTACAAAGGACAACTGGGGACTTGTCTAGTAAGAAGAGAGGAAGTCTTTCCAGTGACTGGTCAAAAGTGCTTGGGGGTCTTTCTAATGAGAAGGAAACAACTTCCCCTTGCCTATCTCCTAAAGACAACTGAGCAAATCAAAAAAGATAAATCTTCCCTCTATTTACAACAACACATTGTCTTTTTATGTTAATTCTTTTGTTCATGTAAAAAATATGGTTAGGTTAAAAAATAGTAAAATATGGGGGCGCCTGGGTGGCGCAGTCAGTTAAGCGTCCGACTTCAGCCAGGTCACGATCTCGCGGTCCGTGAGTTCGAGCCCCGTGTCGGGCTCTGGGCTGATGGCTCAGAGCCTGGAGCCTGTTTCCGATTCTGTGTCTCCCTCTCTCTCTGCCCCTCCCCCATTCATGGTCTGTCTCTCTCTGTCCCCCCAAAAATAAATAAACGTTGAAAAAAAATTTTTTTTGAAAAAATAGTAAAATATGTTAGAGTTGTTTTTTATTTTGATTACATTTGAACAAAAAATTTCCAATTATATGAATAGAAAAACTGATGTCCTGGACACTGCAACTTCCTAGCAATGAATATATAGAAAGAGGTTTTCTTCCATTCAAAACTACTAGGTTAGAGGCCCATGTTTAATTTGGAGCAAAAGTTCAATTTATTCTAAGAGGCTCAAATAGAGTACATGCCGACTCTTCTCCACATTTGTATCCAGTAGAAAGTAAGCAGTGGCTCTTCTGTAAATTCTCCTTCAAATTCTTTGTAGATCAATAAAGATCCAAGTACAGCTAATTTAGAAAAGCCTTGCCTGGCATTGGAGTTACGCTTCTGCAGGAAAGGGTAAAAATGACTTATAAAAAAGAAAGAAAGAAAATGAAATTGTGTTCTCTAAACGAAAAGTGGTGTATATAGAGTCTGTATAATCTGTTAAAAATATAAGTAATAGGATCAGGAAAGAACTAAATTCCAGATGCCAGTTGAACAACTCCAAGCTGGGAGAACTTGGAACTTTGTTTTGTCATTCGTGAAGCAGGGATAGTGGTGGTGCATTCTGAATTAACCTGGACAGAAAGCAGACCATCAGTGAGATCATCACTCCCACCCAGATAATAAGAACAAGATAGATACACTATAACATCATAGTTTTTAAAGAAAGCATTCAAAGGGTGAGGAAGCAAAGAAACCTGAATGAACTAAATTCCAGAAAGTGATGAGCCTCTCCCAGGAGAGAAGAAACCTGATAGCTTTCATCCCACGTAGCATGGTCAAAGGGAACCACCAGAGACAGTCAAACTCCTACAGTGTTTGATAGCTTCATACAGGCTACCTGCTCAGGTTAACGTTCCAAGGACCACTGGTCACAGAGCAAGCCCTTACCTCCCTGCCAAACCTTCCTCGCACGCTTCATCCAGCATAAGGGAGAGATGCCCAAGGCTGTGAGGAGGGCGTGGGAGCTGAAAGAGAGCCCCTGCTCTCCACGCAAGGCAGACTCTGCTAGCAAAACCTTACAATGATAATACAAAGACATAAAATCAGCTTCATAGCCCTCTTGAGCATAGAAGGAAAATCTTTAAGAAAATTAACAAATTAAATCCAACAGTGTGTAAAAATTTAACTCCAAATAGAGTTCATCTTAGGAATGTAAAAGTTACTTTAACATGTTGAAACAGCCAGTTGTATGTCATTTTTGTTAACGTATGCCATGATGTTAATGTGACATATTAATAAATAACAATAATAGGTTATGATGTTAACAGAATAAAGGATATAAATAATATTAATATCACAAAATATGCATTAAAAATTAGTTCTAGTATCTACTGAAGGTTTTTAAAAATCTCTCAGACCAATAAGAATAGAAGGGAACTTCTTCAGTCATCTATGAAAAACCTATAGGTAACATTATACTTAGCAGTCATAATATTTTAGCAGTATGTATACAATATATATTATCAATATACAAAATAATTGTGTTTCAATATGTTGGTAACAAACAACTGGAAAATAAAATATAATACATATAATTTACAATGCAATTTCAAAAAATATCTACACTGAAAACTAGGAAGCAATGTTGAGAAGTTGAGTAAGACATAAATAAATACAACATATTCATGCTCATGTATTAGAGAAGACTACTGTTAAAATGTCCATTCTTTTCTAAAGTTGTCTATAGATTCAACACAATCAAAATGTCAGCATGCTGTTTGTAGAAATAGACAAGTTGATTTTAAAATTCATATGGAAATTCAAAGGATTTAGAATCACCAAAACGAGAACAGAGTTGGAGAACTCTGCCAACTGATGTCAAGAGTTACTATAATACTATAGTAATCAACATGGTCTGGGATTGTCAAGATATGAACAAATAAAAATCAATGAAATAGAATAGAAAGTCTATAAAGAGATCTGCACATATAACGTCAGTATTTGAGAAAGGCAGCAAACAAGTCCATAACAAAGTAATGTATTTTTAACAAATAGAGTTGAAATAAATCGATATCCCAATATGAAAAAATAAAACCCTACCTTATTCAATATGCAAAAAGCAATTCAGCTTAGACCATGAACCTAATCATAAATACAAGAACCAAAAAGCCTCTAGAAAGTATGTAGGAGAAGATCTTCATAAACTTGAAGTTGGACAAAGAATATTTTAAACAAGACTGTAGAAACACTAACCACATGCACATAAAAAGACAAGTTGGACTTTACCAAAATTTTAAATTTCTTTTTATCAAAAGATACCATAGGGAAAATGGACAGGCAAATAAGAAGAATAAAATCGTGTCATTTGTGACAACACACATGTATGTAGAGGATATTATGTCAAGTGAAATAAGCCAGAGAAAGACAAATACCATAGGATTTTACTTACATCTGGAATAAAAAAAAAAAAAAAATTAACAAGCAAAACAAAACAATAGCAGACTCATAAATACAGAAAACAAATTGGTAGTTACCAGGATGGGGGGGTGGTAGGAGGGATGGGTGAAATAGGTAAAGAGGATTAAGAGGTATAAACTTCCAGTTATAATATAAATACCTCACAAATGTATAAAATACAGCATTGGGAATATAGTCAATAATGTAATGTAATTACTTTGTATGGTAACCTATGGTAACTAGATTTATTGTGGTGATCATTTTGTAATGTACATAAATGTCAAATCACTATGTCATATACCTGAAACTAACATAATATTGAATGTCAGCTAAACTTCAATTTTAAATATAATAAAATTGGGGTTCCTGGGTGGCTCAGTTGGTTAGGCATCTGACTCTTGGTTTCGGCTCAGGTCATGACCTCACGGTTCATGGGATTGAGCCCCATGTCAGGCTCTGTGTTGCCAGCATGAAGCCTACTTGAGATTCTCTCTCTCCCTCTTCTCTCACTCTCCCCTGCTTGTGCACTCTTGCTCTCTCTCACAAAACAAATAGACATTAAAAAAAAAAAACACTTAAAAAATATGAAGAAGAAGAAAATGAACAGGCAAACCATAGTTTAGAGAAAAAAAAAATTTACAACGTATATCTGACAAAGGGTACAAATAAAGGGCACATAAAGAACTATTTCGAATCAGTAATTAAAAACAAAAACCTAGGCAAAATCATTAAACTCTTACTTTCAAAGAAAGATTAAAAAAAAAGGCAACTAGACCCTGAAATAGTGCTCAACATCATTAGTCATTGGGGAATGAAAAGTGAAGCTTCAGGGAGGTACTATTCCATATCCTATAGAATGGCTAAAATCAAATCATAATATCAAATTTGGTGAGAAGATGAAACAACCAGAAGTCTCACATGTTGTTATTGGTAGAAATGGAAAATGAAAAAATGTCATCTTCTTACAAGGTTAAACATGACCAGAAGTCCCAATCCTAGGTGTTTACTGAAGAGACATGAAAACGTATATCTAAAGAAATCCTTGTTTGGGAATTTTCAAAGGACATTTATTCATAATATCCAAAAGTGGAAAGAATTCAAATGTTCATCAATATGATACAGGAAAAATAAAGTACGGTATATTAATACAGTGGAATATAATCAATTTTTAAAAAATCAGACACAGTACAACATGGAAAAATTTCAGAAAGATATTATGTTGCGTGAAACAAACCCTACACAAAAGAGCAGAGAAAACATGTTTATAATTAAATGAGGTTCAAGAACATCTAAAGTACAGTAGTGCTCCCTTATCTACAGTTTCACTCCCCACGGTTTTAGTTACCCGTGGTCAACCACGGTCTGAAGCAGATGATTGTCCTTCTGACATACAGTCAGAGGTCCGTAGTAGCCTAGTGCTGTGTCACAGCACCTACATCACTCACCTCACGTTGTCTCATCAAGTAGGCATTTTATCATCTCATAATATCACAAGAAAGATACAGCACAAGATACTTTGAGAGAGACCACATTCAGATAACTTTTATCAGAGTATATTGCTATCATTGTTCCATTTTATTATTTGTTGTTGTTAATCTCTTACTGTGCCTAACTTATAAATTAAACTTTATCATAGGGGAGCACCTGGATATCTCACTTGGTTAGGCGACTGACTTCGACTCAGGTCATGATCTCGCAGCTTGTGAGTTCGAGCCCCTTGTCGGGCTCTGTGCTGACAGCTCAGAGCCTGGAACCTACTTCAGATTCTGTTCTCCCCCTCTCTCTACCTCTCCCCTGCTCATGCTCTGTGTCTTTCTGTCTCTCAATAATAATAAATAAATGTTAATTTTTTTAAAAAAATATAAATAAACTTTATCATAGGTATGTATGCACAGGAAAAACATAATATATATAGGATTTAATACAACTTGTGGTTTCAGGCAACCACTGAGGCACCTTGGAAGATATCCCCTGTGGATAAGGGATGATGACTGCAACAGAAATTAAAAATAGTTCCCTGGAGCGTCTGGGTGGCTCTCTTGGCTGAGGGTCCAACCCTTGGCTTCAGCTCAGGTCATGATCCTGGTTCCTGGGATAGAGACCCACACTGGGCTCCACACTGAGTGTGGAGTCTGCTTGGGATTCTCTCTCTCTCTCTCTCTCTCTCTCTCTCTCTCTCTCTCACTCTCTCTGTCTCTCTCCCTCCCTCCCTCCCTCTCTCTCTCTCTCTCTCCCCCTCTCCCTCTCCCTTTCCCCTTCTCCCCTGCTCACACACACTCTAAAATAAGATAAATAAAATAAAAAAATAGTTCTCCTGGGATTTTGAGGGGTGAAAACTGACAGCTAAGTGGTACATGGCAACTTTCTGGAATAATGGGAATATTCTACATATCGTTTGAGATGATGATTATGATTATATGCAACTGCCAAAATATATTGAATAGCAACAAATCCATAAGGTAATTATATATAAATATCTGAACTTAAAAAGTAATGTATGTACAATATATAAAGAAAAATAGTATCTATTTCATTGATCTTTATATAAAGTTCTTAACACAGCTGTAGATACATAAGTTAAGTCAGAGCTTAGCCCAGTGGCTGACAAAATAACCAAAATATTTTATTTTGATGTTATCTTAAAAATGGTGCCTCATTCAAGGAAGTAGGCTTGTATTGTATAGGTAATTTAAAAAAAAAAAAACTAAATGGAGGGACAGAGTCACAGATGCAATCCTTCCTAGCAACTACCATCCACATTCTCTTAAAACAGAGATCATTACCCCTGTCTTGTGCATAACATCGTGGGAAGTAGAAATGAGAATTCAAATTAAGTGTATTATGAACATTTCAAAGGCCTAGAGAAATGTCTGGAATCATTAAGATTAACAACCACCAACCTGGCATCAGTGAAGCAACTGTGATTTTGTTTCTGTCCATGTTGCACCTGTTGTGAAAATTCTGAAGAAGTAGGTTAAAGCATCCTCTTTCAAAGATACAACTGAGCTTGAGATCCAACCTGACATGCTTTGTCTGGGAATGGATGTCTTCCACTTGTTTCTGGAATCAGCAAGGCAAGTTGCTGAGGGAAATATAAATTCCCAATTGGCCTTGCAACAGCAAGATTCAGTCTCAACTGGAGAGAGAAGTGGAGGAGCAAACAGATGCATCAGGATTTCTGATTGTTGAAGGTGAAGACCCTCCACTGAGGACACTTAAGGAAATTACTTTTTTTGTTGTTGTTGTGAACTTGCCCCCTTCCATTGTTATCTCATTCCTTATCCTCAGTGAGTGTTAGAGCCCTGAAATGTTCATCTTTTATGGTTTGGGTCATTTGTGCCTTGCACAAATATATAATACAGATTAAATTTCTTTGCTTTATTTTTCTTCAATCAGTCAAGAAAAAAATAATACCTTTGTATATTTTCAACTTAAAACACTTTATCCAAATTTACCTGAAGGTTTCATTCGACTATTATTGATTTAATACAATTCTGAAATATATAAATATATAAAGATCCTTAGAATAATGCTGAGAAGCAGTATTATAGACATCATCACAAAGCTCTGTTCTCTAACAGAAATTTTCACAAAGAATGTCCTGGAAAAAGGAAACAAAAAACAGTTCTGTAGAAAGTTCTGTGGGAATACAAGTTAGGGACATGCTGCACTCCTCAACCTCTCTATTCATAAGGAAGGTGTGTACAAATACGATGTACAGGTCCTTTAACAAAGGACTTTGGGGGTGCCTGGGTGGCTCAGTCAGTTAAGCATCCAACTGTTGGTTTCGGCTCAGGTCACGATCTCACAGTTTATGACTTAGAGCCCCATGTCAGGCTCCACACTAAGGTATGGAGCTTGCTTGGGATTCACTCTCTCTTTCTCTCTCTCTCTGCCCCGCCCCTCCCCTCCCCTCCTCTCTCTCTCTCTCTCTCTCTCTCTCTCTCTCTCTCTCTCAAAATAAATAAACATTAAAAAAAGGACTTCAGATAATTTGAACATGGAAACTTTTTCTAAGAAAACATTCGTTAAATATTGGATAAATACTGAATCATTTCACTTGGACCTGGATCTGTGATACTTTGTGCAACTCTGTGAGTAATGATCCTGAAGCTTCCATATAAAGAGAAAACTTGGAAGTGGGTTCACAGTTTCATCACGACTTTGATTATTCATTTTGTAAAAACAACTAATTCATCATTTGATGCTAACTTTCCTGGAGCTTATTTCCCAGGGCAGAAAGTAAAAAAGATCGAGCAAGGATAGATACAGAGGCAAACACTTGATAGCTTTCATTTGGGACTTGGAGGTATTTGGGCTTCAGTGAGTTACATTGTCAACAGGGAAGTGAAGATTATGTTTGGAGACGGAAAGTAGCTTCCTGCATTTGAACACTCATTAGCCTTGGAGAAAGAAAATGTGGGTTTTCTCTGAGCTTTGTGTGACCTTGAGCAATAAAGTTTACTTTTTTTTTTTTTTTAATCTGGATTCCCATGTGGAAAATACAGATGATAGAATCTGCCCTAGCAATTTAGGTCTGCAGTGGGGATAATATCCAAGGGAAAGGGTGCATTTAAATTTGTTTAGAAAAATCCAAAACACTGTCAAATGTGAAGTATGATTAAGATATAAATTTCAAAGGCAGAGAGGTTGGACATATTGTCGAGAAAGAAGGTCAGAGACCAGGAATGGCTGGCAATTTTCCCAGGAAGTATATAATTGCTGCTCCTTTTCTGTCACAGCCTTTCTCTTAACCCTTTGGGAGGGTGGCGGAGATGTTGGTTTAGAAGCTGACAAAATGGCCAACAGCTGAAAAATGCACTATTTCACTTCTTTTCAGGCTTAAAACAATCTGAGAAGTATCCCTGACCCTCTGGGATTACCAAGAAATTCAACAGAGAGAAACATAAGTGAACCACAAAGAAGTTCAAAGAATGTGAATTTCCAAGAAATTAAAAGAATTTATTAGTGAACCTTACCATTCACGTGCGTGAACTTAAAAACACTTTGCTATTTCCAACAAATGCATGTTATATTTCTGCACATATGTAACTTGGATATCAGCTCTCTGGCTATCTCAAATCTTTTACTATAATGAGGAGAACCTTTTTAGTAACATTTGAATTCAAAAACCCCAAAAGTTCACCCTAAACACACTGAGATCTGGAGAGCTTACATTTTTCCTCATTCTTTCGTACTCAAATTCCCATCTTTATCTAAACCATTCATCTCTCTTCTAGGCCTTGCTCTTTAACCCCTAAATGCTACCTCTACGGAATGTGAGCCGCAATTGAAAGTTTATGTGCAATAAGAGACTTAAATTGAGTTACCTCATGGCAGATAAGTTTAAATGTTATATGTAGACATTGCAGCTTCAGACATTTCCCTGAAAATATTCACCTCCTTAGAAAATTTTCATGGGCTCTTTCTCTTCTCTGGGCCACTATGAACCCTGGCTCTTTTATTCTCCCCAAAGGGTCCCCCAGAAAAGAGGTAAATGATTTATATTTTAGCATTAATGAGAATAACAATTTACTATAATTTAAAATGAAGATTACAGGCAGGAAGAAAGTGCAGTTTAAGTATTAACTTGATTCTTCTCTCCCAAAAGATGGTAATGGGGAGATGAGAGCCTAAAGGAACATATGGTTGTCTTTGCCTTCCGAAGCTTATGGATGAGCTAAGAGTGTAAAGCCACTAAGGTAAAACCCTGGAGGAAATGGCCTTTTGCTAGCTGAAAACTCTTTTTTTTGGTGGGGAGGGGAGTAAAGTTAGATCTTGATACGATTTTATATAGACAGGGAAGGACTGGATTTCTTTGTATAATAAGGTAGAAAAGGTGTCCTACTTTGTAAAGCTGAGTGCTGGGTAAATGTGTATTCACTTTATTATTCGTAAATATGTCTGTATGCACATTATATTTTGATTTCTAAAACAATCCATTTAAAAAACTGAGCCATTTTCCCCAAACATAAATATATATAATATTTAAATTATATTTTTAAATTTTTTCTTAAATATATATGTAAATAAATATAAATATAAATATATATTTTTGTTGATTCAGAAAGGAACAGCAGAAAAGCTTCACATCTTAGTGGACCCTTGCCTGCATTCAGGAGTGAAGAAGGTTGAGTTCTAGTACAGACTCATAAGATAAGAAATTGTGACCTTGAGAAAGGCATTTCTCTGAAATTTATCTGTGAAACAGGGATTATATTTTCAAACTGGGAGGGTTCACCAAATTCAGATTCTTATTTTATAGATAAAGAAATTGAAGCCAAGATTGATTAAATAACTTGATCGAGAACAAGGGTGTTCTGATCACAAAGCCTCAGGTGGAGCCCGGGGCCCAAGCTTCCAGTGGTCTAGCCACTGAACAGACTTAACAGAAGCACCTGTGGGGTCTACCTATCAGAGCTTTGTGGAATCCAAGGTGAATGAAATATAATTCAAGGATGATGGTTCCTTCGCTCTGAGGGCAGAGTTGTTACTTCTTGCTTAAGTGAAGAGTTGTTACTGTTGACCCAAGATGGGCTTGCATCCTGGATCTATGTGTTTCTTTTTCCTGACATTTTCCCCCTTCTATTTTTGGAATTAAATCAGTATTAACACAGGTTTGTTTCAGAGCTGAAGCAAGTTAGTCACCTTTCTCTGGTCAACAGTGCCATCTGGTGGACACCTAAAAAATCTCTGCATTTGCTTAGAATTGACAGTTCTGGGATCCTGAAGGTCTTCAAGCCTCAGGCAGGCAAATCCAAGTTGCAATTTTAAACAATGTGAGAAAGACACAGTGCTTACCATGGTGTGGGAGTTCAAGAAACAGAAAGAGGATTATAAATTAAGCTTTAGTAATATCAACAGAGCTTTCAAGAAGCTAGAAATCACCCAAAGAAGTAATTTTTTAATGGACTGCACTGATATTCCTGATTGCTCATGACTCCCTAAGATAGTATGTCTAATTTATGTCATAAATAAATTAAAAGCACATTTTATCCTTTCCTTCCCCTTTACTCTTGTCACTACTGAAGCAGATAGCTAAAGATGGGGCAACTTTGAGAAAATGAAAACAGAACAAAATAGCAACAACAACAAAAAGAAATCCCTGTTAATGTGTAGTTTCAAGGTTCAAAAAGCCCAAATGCTTGTGGCAATAAAGAATACTCAGGCACAAATGTGAAAGAATGATCCAGATCCAGGCAGGGAAAGCCTGGGTGGGCAGGCAGGGATGGGGCTGTCGGGAAATGTGGAAGGAGTAGAGGAGATGAGGGTGATGAGCTTGTCAGGTTCACGGGCTCCACACTGTCACAACGTCCAGGGAGACAGGCTCAATCAGGAAGCAGCCTCCTCATATGTCTCAGCTGATGCTGCTGCAGAGAGTTTTGTGGAGATTCTTTTGCACTCGCAATTAAGGAAGCAGATTTTTCCTGTACCAACAGAAGCATGCAAGACCACACTCTTGAAAGGTCAGGGGAGCAGGGCCATAAGGACAGTGACCTTGGCAGTCTCAGTCATGGACTGATGACATTAAAGATGAGATGGTCCCTCCTTTCCACCTCCCTACCACAACGGTACTAAATAAACTGTGATGGTGACCTTTATGTGTCACGTTGGCTGGGTCACAGTACCTGGATAATTGCTTAAGCATTCTTCTAGACATTTCTGTGAAGGTGTGTTTTAGATGAAATTAACATTTAAGTCAGGAGACTTTGGGCAAAGCAGATTATCTTCCACAATGTGGGTGGGCCTCCTCCAAATCAGTTGAAGGCCTTAATAGACTAAAGTTCCCAGAAGAAAGGGAATTCTGCCAACAGACTTCTTTCAGATGCAAACTAGACTGTGTCTTGGGTCTCCATCCTGCCAGCCTACTCTGCAGATTTTGAACTTGCACCTCCATGATCATGTGAGCCGATTTCCAAAAATAAACATCTATGTATAGAGATAGATACACATATATGTGTACACACACACACACACACACACACATCCTATTGTCCTATTAGTTCTGGGTTTTGTTTGTTTGTTTTTTGAGAGAGACCGTAAGTGGGGGACAGGGGCAGCGGGAGAGAGAGAGAGAGAGAGAGAGAGAGAGAGAGAGAGAGAGAGAGAGAATCTCAAGCAAGGTCCATGCACAGCACAGAGCTCAAATTGGGGCTCAATCCCACAACCCTAGGATCATGACCTGAACTGAAATCAAGAGTTGGACGGTCAACCGACTGAGCCACCCAGGCTCCCCTGGTTCCGTTTCTTTGAGGAACCCTGACTAATGCATAGGCTCCCAGAGATTAGACAAAACTCAGGATAAAGCATACTTATATGATACGGGAAAGAGACTAATTGATAGTAAGATCCTGTTACTTCTGGTAGAATGGAAGATTAAAATAGAAGTAAGTTGTTATACAGAAAGAAAAATGAGCAATTTGTTTATACACTGAGGTGCGAGTCTGCTGCATCAATGAGAGGAGAGTCATGGAGGAAATGTGCTTTTATGCTTGCCTAAGAGAATCCAGGCCAGGACTGTCAAGTGCTGGTTATTGTTGCTTTTCTTCTGTAGCACTGACAGATTTCTCAGCAGCATTGTTTGAAAAAAAAAAAACTATTTAAATTTTTGTAATGTTTATTTATTTTTGAGAGAGAGAGAGACAGAGTGCAAGTGGGTGAGGGCAGAGAGAGACAGAGTGCAACTGGGCGAGGGGCAGAGAGAGAGGGAGACACAGAATCCCAAGCAGGCTCCAGGCTCCGAGCTGTCAGCACAGAGCCTGACATGGAGCTAAAACTTGAGAAGGGTGAGATCATGACCTGAGCCAAAGTCGGATGCTTAACTGACTGAGTCACCCAGGTGCCCCTGCAAAAACTATTTACATATCATTTTCATTAAAGTAAATATATAATGCAAAACTAATATGTAAGTTTCTAATAAAGCAAAAAATTGTCTTTAATTGAATATCAGAGTGACTACAGTACATCTCTATTCGTCTTAAAATACAAACCTTTAGAGTGCATTGTTACCAGATACATGAGATCTGTTTTTGTCTTTTTGTTTTAGATCTGTTTTTGTTACTGAGGGATAAGCTAGTTATTACTTTGATGTGAAAATTCGCATTTAAGAAGTTGCTTTATTTTTCCCACATGGCTATTGACTCAGAACAAATGATATTTTGCCAACAATTTTTAATTCATCCATGCTTTATTTTTAGATTTGATATTACAAAAATCTTTCTATCTTGCTTTGACTTGCTTGTTACCGTTATTTTCCTAATCAACTTTTGACACAACTCAGGAAATTTTTTCCAAAGTATGTTTTCAATTTATCTTAAAAATATTCTTTTACTAATAATTCAAAGACATTTACCCCAAATGCATGTTTAATTTGTGTGTAGGTCATGTGTCTATCAGAAAATAGCTTATATTAGCTTTTAAAACAGAAGATATCTATATCAGCAATATATAGCCCAAAACAGATCTACTGTCATTTTGATATAATGCACGCACCTGTTTACCACATCTATCTGGAATAAACAGAGTGAATAGATTTGGCCTGTGGACCATCTGGGCAGTGAGTTACCTAAAGAAACAGGTCAATAGCATTGTGACAAAAGTCACAACCTGGAGTAAAAGAGGTTGTAAAGGGTCTCAGGGACCTCTCTGCCAGAGGTAATGCAATACATCTTAACACTTCAGAATTGTTGGATGAGATCCTTTTGAAGTATTTTACTAGAAAAAACTTTAGAAAACATTTTTCCTTTCATCTACCGAGAAAGGTGACAAGATAATATATTATCTCAGTGGTTGAATAACAGTAAAATTTTTAAAGCATTTTCATATGCTTTATACTTATGCCCACCTATCCTGATATCCAAAAATCTTTAGAGTGTGTTCCAAAAAAAAAAAAAAAGAAAGAAAACAATGATAATTACCTTAGCTTGAAAAGAAATGAAGGAAGATAATCTACCCCCATCTATATCTACAAAAATAATAAGTTTAGGTTTGACATCCATATGAAATAAGTGCTCAGTAATCAAATATGCAGTGAAAACGACAGGGTATTTCAAAAATGTTAATGGTTTTATTGTTTTATATTTTCAGAAAACTATTTTAGTCTTCTTTTTTAGTTATCTTTGTTCTATTTTACTTCCTTGAGGTCTAGAGCATTTCAATTCCATCACTGGATCAGCCACATAAGCTCACAGATCCCTGCCCCAGCCGGTCCTCTCTTAGGGGTCAAAACAATTCTCATCAGGTGTCTCTTCCCACTTAGAGTGGCTTGGAAGTTAAGTCCTAGTGCTGGAGTCTGGTGTGTGGAACCTCCTCTTAACAAAGCAAATTGTCTTTCCTTGATGCCCAAGACAAAAATGATGACCAAACCACCTAGTCTCAAAATAGAACCCATGTTTTGCTGTACTTTAACAGAAAGGGTGTGTCCATGAAGATACCATATACCACTATAGGGAGTGTCTGTGCTCCAGTCATGTCTGGTAGGTCCTGTATTTTTTTTTTCCTCCCATTGGTAATATTCAGCCATATGAACACTCTGTGTCTGTTTCAGTTGGGTTCCCGCCCCCCCACCCCCGTCATCCTTAAGTGGCTTCAAAGAACTTGCCAAAGCCAGGTCTCCATGGCCCTTTGCTGAACTCTTTAATTAATTGTTTCAGTCATATAAATGTTCAACAAAAGATCACTTCTATTAAATACTCATATTATTAGCCACGGGTACCTTCATCTAGAAAATAGATAACAAAGTGAGGAAAGACAAGCTTAAATTGTAAACTAACCCATTAGGTAGCTGAGACCCACACAGGCCAGCACAAAAGGGGGTCTTCCTTCTCACTAGGAAGGGGATGGAGAGACGACTCAACCTTCCCAGCCTATTTATTCAATGACTATGAGAGCCATTGAAGAAGGAGAAAGAAAGAATTGGTTTAAAATAAATAACATTTGGAGAGTCTCAGCCTGTCTTCACATATCTTTCCTATTACTCTGGCTCTTATCATAACATGTCTTCATCCTTACCCCCTCATCCTAAGGCAAGTCTGGAAGGCTAATACAGATTAGAAGTCCTCTCCTTCACCTCCAGCACGCAGAGGAGGACTCATCAGGGTCAGAGGGGATGGGGCAGAACTTTGGCCAATCACTTCCCTCCAGCTGCATCCTAAAACTAATCCCACATCGAGAAGGAAAGTAGTGAGTTGGATAAACGACAAGGTTACTGGAGGAGGGAATAAGGGAAGAAAGCGTTTTCAGATTTGAGAACTGAGGTCAGGTTCTGTGATGCTCATTCAGTCATTGGCTCCCATTCTGAAGACAAAACACTAAGACCAGATCAAATTACTAAATGTGAACTTTAGGCACCTCAGGATGCTTACACTGAACTTGCTGCAATTGTCTAGATGTGCTTGCAAACTTGGAAGTAGAGCTGTGTGTCCATCCAGTGCAGTTTTGGGCATCATTTTACCAATGGAAACAACTATTAACATGTGTTTTGTAAGGGCACAACTGTGACTGTGTGACACACACTAAAATCAGAAACTGAATAATTTAAATTAATTAACCTCATTACATGATAAACACTGTTCAAGGAGCTGAGAAGGATGCAAAGAAATATGAGTGAAGATCTGTTCTTCACAAGATTAAAACTCTTAAGGAAATGAGCAAAATGTTCCAAAATGGGTAAACTGAATGATTCCACAGCACTGCTGTGGGGTTGAGGTGATGGTACCGAAGGCAATGGATGCATCTGAAAATGCAATGGTAGAGGAAGAAACAAATCATTCTTAATAGCGCATAAGACATTTTCAGGACATATTCAATTTGGAAACAATTCCTTTTCTGCCAAAAAGCATAAATACACATAAAGTTTCTCACCAGATGTACAGATATCTATAGCATGTATTTTAAGAGAGCATATTGGGAGAGGATGAGACTTATTTAATTTTTTAAATCAGCCAAGATACATGTGTAACAGCTTACTCACTGAGAATTAGTGTCTCAGATGTGGTTTTTTTTTTGGGGGGGGGGGTCTTAAATATTGTTTTATCAATCACTTCATTTATTTTTCTATCATCAGTTTATTTATTTTAAGCCTTAGTGCTATTTAAAATTTACTCCCTGCTTTGGGTCTCCAATATTAGATTTTTCATTTTCCTGTGGGAACACAATGCCTTTGTTATGGAAAGGGCTGTTAGAGTGTCGTCTTGTAATTGTAGGGACAAAAGGTAAGCCTTTGTCCTTTGTGGTGCTGTGGGGATGGGATTTTTTTTTCTCCATGTTCCCTTCAGGTACAGAGCATCCCTGAGGCAGATGGACCCTTGAACTCTCCTGTCCCCAAAGCCTGGTTGTGGCTCTGAAAGCAGGCTCGGGAACTCTCCTGAGGTCAGCATTTGCAAACAGTGGATGTGCTGGCCCAGCTGAGTCCTCCTACTCTTGAGCCACAAAGAAGACTGATCTTGGACTGGGGTAGGCAAACCTTGTGGATCTTGGAAATTTGGGCAATGGGAAGCCCTCTGGTATTAAAAATTGCTTGTACTTTTAACGATAAAGGAAATAAGGTCTTGTCGCATACTCTAAGCTAGTAAAAGAGAACATACTGGCTATGTTTTACATGTATCAGAGTTGATTGCAAAACAATTTGGAACATGAAATAGTAGTAGTAACTATCATGCATGTGATGCTTGGCTAAAGCAAGCCTGCCTTCTAAATTTTTTATATTTGTTTCTGAATATATGCTTGGGGAAATTTCTGAAAGCTTGTCACTAAGATATTAAAGCTGGTTATGTCTGGGAGGTAGGCTATAGGGTGATTTTTAGTCATAGCAAAATCACACACAGTTTATGCAAGTAGAAATAAGAACCATTGTAAGTCTATAAAGCAGTTTGTTATTATGTTTAGTATTACAAAAATGAAGATTCCACATATATAAAGTATAAATATTTCTATATATGATATATGTGATGATTCTCAGTTGATTGGACCTACCCTTTAGTTACCTATATATGTTTACTCAATCCTCACAACAATAGTATGACATGAAAAAAACATGGCACAAAAGAGACAGAAAGGTCTCATGTACTTGATGACTGTTTGTCTCTCCCAGGTGACTAGCCCTGTCCCTGATTGCTATCTTGCTTGCTATGGATGAAAGGTCGGGAGTCACACCAAGAAATGAAGGAAGGTAGACTAGTTGCAGAGCAGAAACCTTAAAATGGATTAAGCATATCTCTTCATGTGACTGGCTCTATAACATCATTATTAGTTAGAAACAGCATTGTGTTCAGCTAAGAGAAGTTGGCACTATATTTGCACTTCCTTTTCCCCATAAGCTGTATAAGTTAGGTTTGCAAATATATTCAAAGTTTAGTCTTTGTCATATCCAGGGTTTTGTTTAATTTAGAGGGATAAATAATCAAATGTTGACAGAAATGAGCAATGCTCCATTCAAAAAATCTAATCTTTCTGGCCTTTGTTAAAGAAACATCAGGGAAAATTGACGACCATGAAGATTTATATTTATTAATCTAAGGAGATTTCTTTCTAGCGTTGGAATCATAATAGTTATTTGAATTATGGCTGGATAATGGAGACTGTTGAATCATGGAGTCCCCTTATGGTTAACACTCATTAATCATTTTTATAATTAAAAATATATTCCTCAACTCAATCTACTTTTCATATTTAAAGAATATCTATCAGAATGAACCTTTCCAGATACCCAATATGGGAAGTTGTTTTTTTTAAGTGACTAAAAAAATGATAATAACAAAATATAATTTTTTTAATTAAAAAAAGAATGGTGGAGAGAAGGGAAGTCTAGTCAACTAAGCCTCATCGCACATATATATATAGAAGTATAATGTCTTATATATGTGGAAATCTTTTATTTCATAATACTGAACAATTTACATAAATTGTGTGTACTTATTAAAAAACTCAAATGCAAAGTACTGTGAAGTAAAAATCACTCTACATCCTACCTCCCAGACATAACTGAGTTTAATATCTTAGTGACTGGCTTCAGAAATTTCCCCAGGCATACACTCAGAAACAAATCTTGCTCACAGAAACACTCACAAAATTTCCATACTAATATGCTATTGTGGAAATAATCGAAGACTACCTAAATGAGACCAAACAGAGGTTATTTATTCAGAACTCACAGGAGCAAGGGATTCAACCACCATCACTTGCATTTGGCAGAGACTCAAAGGCAGAGATGGGGAGATAATGCCTTACGGTGGGAAGAAGAAAGTTTCAGATGTGCTCTTCTGGGTGATGATGACTGGCATGAGGAAGGTGGAGGGACTTCTAGAGCCCCCTTCTGTAGGCTAACTAGAGGAAGGGCATGTTATGTGATTGGTTAGAGGAACATGTTTTGCTTTCTCTGGATGGTTCAGAGTTGGAGGTGGAGGTAAAAAACAGAGAATTTTGCAGTCATGGACCACACCCTCCCTGTTCGGGGCTATTGGTTGCACAAGTGTGGTTTGGTTTCTCAGCTGGTGGAAGCTTCCTTTGATGCAGAGGTTGAAAGTCAGAATTCTATTATCACATATGGCCTGGCCATTGCCTATCCCTGTATTAAGTTTCTTACTATTCATGATTTGAATTTAACTTAAAATGTTCTCCTTTAATAATAGGTTCAATCAATACTTCCTGATAACATTATCATTAATAGCTAAATATTATTTCATTTCATAGATGTGCTATACTTTCATACCTATCTTAGAGATATGCCATAATATAATATCAGCCCTCTTTTTAATGTCACTTGAATAATTTCAAATTGCCTGTATTTTAACAACAATGAAATAAACTTCCTTGAAGATAGTTATATTTGCCTTTTTCCATTTATATTTTAAATATAAATTTTCAGACATTTTCATGTATGGAATCTGAATACAGAGTACTAAACTGTTCTCTAATTAAAATGCTTATTAACTCCCTATGTGGATGGAAGTGACAGATATCACTAACACTGTCACTAAAAAAGATTGCTAATCCTACAGATGGCAAATGTTCATTTATTATGAGGTTGAATATCTCAAGTTTTTGTTGACCATTTGTATTTGTTCTTTTCTCAATTGTCAGCTCATGTTATTTGCCCACATTTTTATTGATACAATCTATTTTCCTTCTGATTTATGTGCTATTTTTCACGTAGTGAAATTTTTCCAACTTCTCATTAGTCTTTTAATTTTTAAATGGTGTTGTGCTTTGTTTTTACTATGCAAAGTGCTTACACTAATGGCATTTGGAAAGTTGCTAAGATTTTATGCCTACATATTATGGGTGATGGCCAGATGGCATTGTTGTCTTTAGAGATAGTGAGGACCATCAGATCTAAAATGCTGACCTTTATTTTTATTGTTGTGATTAGAAAATAAACTCATTAAAAAACACAAGAAGAATAGTTTCCAAATTACTCCACAGGGAGTAACCAAATACTTTATTTTAATAATAAATATCCGAATACTTAGGCTATGCTATATCACCTGCTTACACAGATTATATATTCTTTGTTATACTCAACTTCTGGCATTTTCTCAGTTTAATCTATAATCCTTAATTTACAATTATATAATCCAGGTGAACACTAACCCCTCAGGCTTTCTTCCACTCTTGCTGAGAGGATCTTAATTAACTAGTTGACTTATGCAAGTATAGACAGTTGAACAGCTTTCCATTAATGAGCTCTGAGTGAGCAGGGCCAGTGGTTCTTTTTCCAATGGGGAGGTCTCCAGCAGAGTTTGAGTGTCCTTATTCTCCATCCACAATGGACCCACTCTAAATTCTCTTCAATCTGGTAACTAACAACTCCCCCCCAAGTGTCAGCAGTTTTAATATTGGCTATAAATTCGAATTACTATGGAGTATACAAAAATTTTTCATATCTCATTCCATTACCAGAAACACTAATTTAATTGATCTAAAGAGACCCCAGCATCAGTACATTTAAAAAAATCTCTCCAGGTGATTCAAATGTTCATCCTGCACTAAAACTCATATTAACTCATTTTCCCCTTACCTTTTATTAATATGCCTTATATATTATACAATTTATCTTCCACAACATACTTGCCAATTTAAAATGATTGCAGCATGAGTTAGCTCACTAACTACATCAACTTTTTAAAATATTTGCTTCTCTTTTGAGTGATTTTAAATATAAATGAAAATAGCTTATAATGATTAAGCAAAAAAAGTTTTCCTTCAATATTTAAGTCATCTAGTGGGACTTGATTAACTTAACATTCATATTCTTATATTCAGAAAGATTCATAAATATTATATCTAAAAGGGATCCTAGAGATCATCTAATTATACTATTATACTTTATCTATAAGGTATCTGAGACCCAGAATTAATAAAGTGATTTTTCATAATGCTGAGCGGTTGTTAAGTGTTAGATTTTGGCCTATAATAATCAATATTTTGGTATATGAGTTCTCAAACACAGTATAAGAAATCAGTCCAAAACTTAGCAACAACAGCAACAAAACCAACATGCATTTATGACCTCATACATGTCATATAGTGTCTTTGGGTCATGAATTCAGGAGTGGCTGACCTAGTTATTTCTGGCACACTGCACTTCATGAGGTTGCCATCAAGATGTTGCTCAGGGCTACAGTCATTTGAACGCTTGACCAGGGCTGGAGAACCTGCTCCCAAGCTCACTCACATGGCCACTGTCAGTTAGTTCCTTGTCACAAGGATCTTTCTTTCATAGTGCTGTTTTAGTATCCTCGTGACGTGACAACTGGCTTACCACCAAAATTCTTGAGCTAAGAGAATAAAATAGGAGCTACAACCTATCAATGAAATAGCTTTGAAAGCCATACTCCATCAAATTTGCAATTTCCTATTAGTGACACAAGACATTTTTATTCACTGTAGGAAGGGAGTACACAAGGGTGTGAATGCCAAGAAGTAAGACTCCATTGAAAGCCATCTTGGAAGCTATGTACCACAGGTATCTTCGCACATCATACAATTTTAGCTCATAAGTAAATCATAAATTTTAGGTCTTTGGCAGTGCATTACAATTCATTAAGTTTTTACCACCACTAATATATTTCATGTCTTATCATCACTTGATATTTCATTATTTGACAATGTGTCATCTAGTAACAAGTTCAAAAATGTAGCTTAAAAAATATAGTTTCAATACTTTGTGATGCTTTAACAAAATCTGCTTTGATCAATTGATATTTTTTGACATTTACCTTAAAAAGATGTTTTTTTTCAGAGACCTGAGAATTTTAAATTTCAAATTTTTATTTTTCTAATTTAAAAGAATTTTTTAAAGTTTATCTCCTCAGAAGACATATGCAGTCTTTTCTATCCACAAAAAGTAAGATTATTTTCTCAATGATCAGTATACATGATCTATATCAGCACATCACCTACATCCTAGAGATGAATCAATTCTCATGTTTGAGATTGCCATGAACTTTAGGAATGAAGCAAGATGTGTATTATCAGGTTTTTTTTTAATGTTAAAAAGAATGTTAACATTTTATAATTTGGGGGTAGAAAAACAATTTTTAGTTAAAATTTACTTTAAAGAAAAAAAGTGATATTTAAAATCAGTCCTTAAGTAATGTATAATTTCAAGAAAGATGAAATCTACAATACTGATAGAATGATTCCTTTCTCTTATCTCCTACCACTAAAAATATCTGCTATGCCCTGAAAAATGAATGTAAGGAATTACAAGATGTGAATGTCTTATTACTTATATAATCACTAATAGCTTATTGAAATAGGACCTTAATAACTACTCTGGCAATTTTAAGGTATATTAAACTACTCAAGTAATTGTAAGCTAATGGTAATAGACATTATGTTATTACTAAAAGTAAGACAGAAGTAAGGACTCTCCAGTTCTTGAGCCAAAATCTACCCTCTGATGAGTTTAACATAGTTTATTATGAGTTTAATATAGCTTATTCTTTTCGCATAATACTAAAATGAAGCATAGCTTTAAATGACTTTAATGGCCAAATCCTTAAAAATTCCAAGGTCAGTTATCTTTATAAGGAAGAATGATGCAGGTGTGTCTGTCTGTGAAATGTGTCTCAATGTATTTTTCATCTGAGTTTCTGAGGCCCTATGAAGACTTGGCATGCCTCTCTTCATGGAATACTTTCAGCTATTCATTAGTTAATTAAGTCCATTTCATCCCCAAAAGTGCCTAAAGTAAGTAACTCTGGCATTTGTACGTAGGGTTTGTATGGATTAATATATGGGGTGGAGGACTCTATGTGTGTGTCTTTGATGAGTTTGCCTCTGTTCTTGGTCTACATTTCCCTAGGTCTACCTGTGTCTTTCTGAGTTAAACAATTTATTTTTATGCATCAGTATTATACCTCATCTCATCCCAAAGAAGATTTGAGGCAGCTGCATTACCCTATATGCACAACTTTCTGTATGTCATGTATGTCTCTACCTCTGTATCTTCGCTTTTGTCTTTCCTTTTCTTCTTCCTGCCTCATTCCAAGACACAAATAACCCTATATTTAATCATTGGTTCTTCTTTTCATAAACTTTATTTTAAAAACTTTATCTCATTATTCATCATATGAACTTCTGCAAAGTCTTATCATCAGTTCTGCCATCTGTTTCCAAAAATATGGCTACCCTTTTAGTGACTGCAGGGCACTTTAGCACCACCCTCCACTGAGTCTCAAATATATCACAACTAAACTTTGCAGAAGTATGCTTCTTAAATTTCAGATCACAGCTCTGGTCTCCCCAAGCTATTCAGAGATCTATTGCTGAAACTGAGGGCTAAGTCTATTTCTAAAGCAGACCTCTTAGTGGTGCTGTTGGGTTATGGGTCATGCCCTTCCTCATTACCTTTTAATGAGTATAGGGAAAAATGGGTAATCAACACAGTTGCTAGTTAGATTGACCAAAACCCTCTTTCATAAGCTACGGAAATAAGATTTCTGAAAATAAAAGATGGGGGGAGAGGAAGTGGTTAATATTTTTAAAGACGTCTTGGGCTCCAATCTCCTACCCCTACTGAATTACTCGTGTATATGGGTAGCATTTTGTAACTGATTAAAAATAGCAATGAATTTTTTGGCGACTCTTTCATGGAAAATTAGATTCTAAATCTCTTCTCCTTTAATCTGGCTTGGCCTTAGTGACTAGCTGGGCCAGAAGAATGCATTAGAAGTAAAAGGATGAGATTTCTGAGGCTAAGATACAAATAGCCCTTCAGTTTCCTTTTTTTTTTTTTTTTTTTTGAATATTGTCTCTGAAATATTTTACATGGGTCATCGTGTAAAAAGTTAGACCAATTTCCCTGAGTCCACCATGTTGGAGAGGCCATGCTCTGGAAAACCATCCCAGCTGAGCCTTGCTTTTCAGTCTCCCTACCAAGATTCAGGATATGTGAATTAAGCCATATTGGGACCAACAGTCTAGCCCATTTACCAGTTGAATACTAATGAGCAATATTCATAAATTGATGTGCATAAAATAGAACAATCAGCCAACTAAGCATGCCTAAATTCCTGACACAGATATGAGATACAATATAATCGTTGTTTTAAGCCAACTAAATTTTGTGGTTATTTTATAGAAGTATGTTGCTGGAGCACCTTACTATCCTACATTCTACAGGTTCTCTCAGTCCCTGACTTGCAAGTAAAATTTCAAATCCTTTCTTGATTTCCAAACAACACAAGCATCCAACACTCACACGTCTAATTTTCCTTCCTATGTACAATCCTGGTGCAAGGGTGAGGCAGGGAGGGAGAGAGAACGAAGATAGTTATCAATTCCTGACATAGTTTACATGTATGACTTTTTTCAACACCAAATTCTATGAAAAATCTACTTGTTTCTATTGAGATATTTGGAAGCTACCTTTAACCTATTGGTCTCTCTATGACCATATCTCTTTATGATCAATTCTTGTTGCTTTGGCCTATACATTAACTAGGTTCCTTCTGGTTATCAAGTAAAAATTCTATACTTAAGCAAACTGAAAAAGAAATTACTATACTGAGTTTCATATAATACAGACAATAAATATTTGTTTTATTGATTGAATCTTTAACTCAAAGGTCTCTTCCAGTAAATCTTTATATATTTTTGTCTGTGCTTCAGGAGTAGAGCAACAGAACATAAGGATAGTTGTGATAAATGAAAAAAGGAGGGTTCTGCCATTTTCCACTACCAGAGATTTCTCCTTGTTACTGAAACCTTATATAATTTCAAGAAAAGAATTCCCCAGAGGTTACTTTTCAAACATGGCTATTTTTGTTAAATTATGAACAACAGAAAGAAAAATAGCTTAGAGGCATAGTGCATTCCATGGGACAAATCTCTTCACATCTAATAAACCCCAATGGAAAATATATGCATTTCTCTAGGAATGTATATATGTACATATCATGGAAAATTATTTTCCACTCAGAGCCTCATATTACCAGGACACTTTAATGGGTACCTCCAGGAGTACCATTCACATGTATTATTTCATGGAGCTGTGCTCCAGACAGTGGCATTCACACAGACATTAAATGGAGCCCCAAGCCAGAAGTACTTCCTTGAGTTACCTTCTCCCTATGTGTCTTACTCCTTCCTATCCTCTTCCATCTATGCCTTCTCATCACCTTCTGAGATAAGTTAATAGTCCTTAGCTTGTACTCAGAAAGAGTACTTTCATTCTCTGCTTTGGCAAGCCCTGTTTTGGAGTAGACTGGGATAATTTTTCTTATCAAAAGCACTGATAGACTCAATATTTTGGGAAATGCACTTTTCAGTGTAAAGCATTTCAGCTACCTTTTACCTAGTGCAGACTGAGAGTCAGGGGGATTCCAGAGCTGCTAGCTTTAGGAATTACTTCAGCCGGTTGACTTGAGCAACGCATGATTTCCATTTTTTTTTTTTTTTTTGGTCTGTGAAGCTTACCTCCAATGAGAAATATTTAAGCAAAGGTTATACATGTGGAGGCATTCTTTTGGATAAAAAGAAATACTGGAGTCAACATTCCCCATGTTGTTAGTGTGATCCAAATGTCACCAAACTGTTATCTCTGAATTACCTGCATTTTATGGCACTTTTCCGTCTCAGATTTGGGATTAGCAAGAAACATAAGTCATCTGGTAACTTAATTAATATTAAGATAATACATTAGAGGATTCTATTTAACCATTGCTAAAACTTGGCTCATAATGAACCTACCTCTCAGTTGTACGATGCCAAAGTGAAATGCCAGAAACAACTACCTTCTATTCAGGACTGGGAGCCTCCCACTAACAGCAACTAGTTGACTGTTGTGAGTGCCTCAAAGTCATCAGACTCTGAACTTGACTTCTAAAAGTATAAGAAGATGGTGAGGTAGGTAGAAGGTAAGATATCACACACACACAAACACATACATACACACACACACACACACACACACATATGCACACAAACATACACACACATGCATGTACCGGGTTTGTTCTATTTGTCTCATTCCTTCCTCAGGCAACTAAAGTCTACACTGAATGTACTTAAGATCAAAGAGTAACGTTCATTTTGTACAGGACACTTTACTAAGCAGTACAATATCCTACAACATCCTAATTTCCTCTAGATCCACACTAAATTTTATTTAATTTTTTTAATGTTTATTTATTTTTGAGGGAGAGAGAGACAGAGCATGAGTAGGGAAGGGGCAGACAGAGAGGGAGACATAGAATCTGAAGCAGGTTCCAGGCTCTGAGCTGTCAGCACAGAGCCCAACACGGGGCTTGAACCCACAAGCCACAAGATCATGACCTGAGCCAAAGTCACTTAACCAAATGAGCCACTCAGGCTCCCCTCCACACTAAATTTTAATGCCTGTGGAGTCACCCTAATGACATTGCTGGGAAGTTCTATTCCTTAATCACATACTACAGCTCAAAACTGGGCTATTTCCTTTCTCCATTTTTCTGCCTCTACCTAAGATAATGACTGACCTGGTGACCCACAAGCACTCTGGGTGTGGCCTCAGAGTGTTGACCATATCTCCGAGGACATTTGCCCTACACATTTGGAGTATCAAATTACCTTAACCTCTTTCACGGGGCATATTTTATTGACCTGACAATAGGGTAGACAAGAAAAGTAGATCTACATGCTAATTCCCGTCACTGTAAATAATACTTAAACCACAGTCTGCCTATGCAGATATTCATCATTAGGCATTGGTGAAAACATTTATTGTCAGATTTCCCAAGATGGTCTTTTTCTAGGTCCACCACCGGAGCCCTGTGCATGTAGTAGCTATCCCCCTCTTTCTCCAGGATGAGTGCCTGAGTTTTGAGTATTCTCTCCCTCTGTCACTATTTTCTCTCCCTGGTTTTTGGCCTCATAATGTCTTCATTTCTCAAACAAACAAAAATCATTCTCTCATCTCAATTTTATAATGCAATATAATGCTACATTAAAGCTACATTTTTATCAGAAAAAAAAAGGAAAAAGTCTATCAGAATCATTAAAGTCTGTAGGTCTGGGAGAGTTTACTGCTTAAATATTTCCTGAGGGTAAATATTTTTATGCCTTACAGGGAATGTAGGAGAGGCAAAGTGAGTCCAATATGAGAAAGAAAAAGAGAAAAGCCAAACAGCTAATTTCTCCTAATATGTTGGCTGAAGTTCTTAACAACTGTACCTCTGAATATGACATATATCAGAAGTCTAAACTCCATTTACCTGTGCCAAAAATTATGCTTATTTTTCTCTTTGTTACTGAACAAAGGGTCCATTATGGGCTAAATTACACTTCCTAAAATTCATGTTGAACCCCTGCTACCACAGAATGTGACTATTTGGAGATAGGGCCTTTAAGAGGTAATTAAGTTAAAATGTGGTTATTACAGTTGGCCTTCTTCCAATCTGACTGGTATCCTTATAAGAGGAGGAGATTAGGACACCAGAGACGTCAAGAATGCATAGTCACAAAGATAAGGTCACATAAGGGCACAACAAGAATATATCCATCTGGAAACCAAAGAGGGAGAGGCCTCAGGAGAAACTAACCTCAGGAGAAACCTGCCAACATGTTAATCTTGGACTTCTAGCCCCAGAACTGAGAGAAAATAAATTTATGTTGCATAAGACACCCTGTCTATGGTATTTTGTTATGACAGCCAAGCAAATTACACAGGGTCCAGGGGAAAATACTCTTTCTAAAGTCTAGGTCTCATAGATATCTAATATTTAAAAAACAAAAGAGAGAGAAGAAGAATACAGCAGAAGTTTTACATTTTTGGTCCCAGTTAACCAGTTCCAAGAGAGAGACCAATTTCCTCATTAAGAGGAAAAGTTTCTTCTTCAGGAAACTACAGCAAGGTCATGGCGATGAGTCATAAATGCAATGTTGTTCTTTTCCTTCTCTTTCCTCTCCTGGAAGGAACATTTAAGTACACATTTTCTTCCTTTGATAAAATTCATCTAAAACACTTTATACCCCAAACTTACACCCATAGCAGAAGGCTTCTCTAAGAGTGCAGATTCTTGAGCAATTCTTACCCAACCTCTTACCCTAGTATCCTGTTAAACCTTAGGAAAGCTTTTCAAAATTTACCAGCACTGCTCAGGTAACAAAATTTAATTATGTAAAATAGATGATAAAATGTTAAACTTGAATTCAGGAATTCAAGGTTGACTTAGAGTCTAGTGAATCTCCCCAGTAATCATTAAACCTTGGCTTTGTACAGAATTTCTCTATTGCAGCAATTTAAAAAGTTTTATTAAGTTTAGATGAATCCTAAAAGCCTCTTGTGTTTTCATAATTCCACATCCCTTAGCCATTGCAGTTATTAAATTTAGTTTTTTTATCAATGTTCATAATGTTCATTCTTCTGTTAGTATTTGCCTTGTAGTGATGTGTACATATTTTTCTTTGATGAATCTTTAAATACAAAAAGGAAAGCGTCTCTTTACAACTGCTCTAACATAGCAGTTTATTCTTAGAATATCTCAAAAGCACGAGCTGCTGTTATCAACTTCCTCCAGTTAATGTCACCTCTGCCAGTCATACACCACCTCTACAAAAAACTGAGCATGTAATCGTCACACCCATATCTGTTGAGAGGACAGGGATGCTGGAATATCTGTCCCTGGGATTATAAGCTGCTTTTAGTTTTCCATTTTTAGCAGAATGAATGGTGAACTTTGAATGATCTCATATACCTCCCCTGAGAACTAGGCTTTAAATTGGCTCATTGTTAATATAACCCTTTGATAAGAAAGCATATGATAAATTTGAGTTTATGTATACTAGCTAACAACTGATATGTATTGCCCTACCATTTCTTTCTCTCAGTAGGGAATCCCATGCTTAACACTAAGCTTAGTTTTATCAACATAACCAGTAAACGAAGGAGAGAGTGAAAAGTCTAGATGATAATCCGAGTCCTTACAGAGAATGATGTGCAGAATTCGGCACCTGTGGAGTATCTTCTGGCCTGCGAGGTGCTAAGAAGGCCCCAGTTGCTGCTGACCTGTCTGCAGCTTCCCTTCAGAGGGCCATTGCTTTGTACGTGGGAGGCCTTTTTAAAATCCTATGATAAGCACTATCAGCCAGTACCACTTCACCATCTAATTAGCCAAGTAATGTTTTCCAAGGAAGTAGAAGAGTGGGAGAACAGCGAAAGTTGTTTCATAGCCTTGGGGGAGGGAGAAGCACAACATGTAGCAATCATGGGGACAGCTTGAGAGAGGAGAATGCCTCTTGTTATGATCCCAACAGAAAAAAGAGAGACTCTTAAGGAACAGGTAAGAAGACACAATTCAAATAGTTTCCAAGAGTAGACACTACTTGTGAAGTTTATAGTCAAATAATCAACATGCTATGATACCACTACAATCTGCTTTTTTTTATATTACTCAATCCATTATTTGTTCCATTTTTCTAAGTTCAGTGGCAGACTTGTCAAGAGTGGGGTTTCTGCAGCCTTCCTCATGAGAATATGAGGAGCTTTTTTTTTTAGGAGCTTTTAACATCGTGTGATTATCCCTGATGTAATAGCCAGGCTCTAAACATTATGTCATTCTTATTATTATACTCTGAAATACCCTATTAAATGCCTCCTCTCTTGTCTCAATATTTATAGCTTCCAAATAATTGCAAATTATCATGCTCTCCCAAGTAGCCTAAAGTAACTGCTCAGCTCTGATTTAATACCTTTCAGTAGTTGAGTGTAAATCACCTTCTTTGTCTGTTAACTTTGAACAGGTTTGGAAAACTATGAACTTATGCAAGGCATAAAATGAAAGAAATAGTCTGACATACCTAATTGGTCAGACATCTGTCTTTCAGTTTTAGTCTCTTTGCTTCTGGTAAAACTGAGGAGGAATTCACAGCCACCTGGTGATCCTAGCCCTTCTAAATGAAGAATTAAGACTTTATTTCCTTCAGTCAACTCATTAAAGACTTGTGGAGATTGATTTGGTAGCAAAGTGGCCCCTCTTTGAAATGTTATATATTTTGTCTTCCCAAGGATCACACAAAACTCGACTTGCCAAGAGGGCAGCTGCAGTGTTCAAGTGACGCCATCCCACTTAGCTTGGTCACAGCTGGGACTCTCATAGAAACTGTCAAAGTAGCAAGTTGTCAAGATAGTTGGAGAAGCTCCCTGCTGCTGCCATGTGTCCTTCTGCTCTAGTTTTCTAGCACAATGAAAATGTCAGCAATTTCTTTTACACCTGAGAGAGTAAGCTTCAAATTATTCTTTTCTCTTGTTTATTTTTTGTCACCAATAGGACAAAGACCTGGTAGTGTAATAGAAGAGTCTTAGATTTATTCTATTTGAAAGATTCTTGGAATCTATTGGCTATTTTAATTGTGTCTGAGCAATGAGGCTTGTGAAAGAGATTGTGAGGAACATCCCTGTCCCTCCCAGATTCATACTAGAACTGGACCAGAAGGGAACCCAGTGAATAGTGTGGCACCTGGTAGCTATGGCCGCGCCACTGCAGGTAGCAAAGAAATGCTCATGCCACTCAAATGTGTGTTCCAGCTTTTCTCTCCTGTTTTCTTAGAGGACATATGAGCTATCCAACAATTGAGTTAATAGCTGCCAACCTCATCACTTCTTTGCCTAGAAACAGCAGCACAACTAGTACCATTTGCTTTAGTTGACTAAAATAACTTTAGAAATTATTGCATCCAACTCTTTCACTTTATGGAATGAGAAAACTGAAAGTAAGAAGGTATTTACTGAAGTTATATCATAAATTCGTGCCAGACATGGGGATAAAAGACTAGTTTGTTTTTCCCCAAATTCCATACTTGATTTTCTTACATAACTGAGTGACTCTACCCACAAAGAAAAAACAAAACAAAACAAAACAAAAACTCTCTATTACAGCACCAAAGAACTGTATAGCTTCTGTGTTGTTGGGGGTATTCTCCTCCTCCTCCCCCTCCTCCTCCTCCTCCTCCTCCTCCCCTCCTCCTCCTCCCCTTCCTCTCTTTCTTCTTCTTCTTCGTCTTCGTCTTCGTCTTCGTCTTCGTCTTCGTCTTCGTCTTTGTCTTCTTCTGTGTTACAGGAGAGAAAATAATGCAAAAACATTTTTTCAACATATCTCTCTAGACTCACCAAAAAGAAAAGATGAGTTACTATCAAGAATGAAGAATACCTTTATCTCCCAAAGAAGTGTCTCAGGTTTGGGAGTTTGGCAGGTTTTATGAGTATAGAAGGAGAGATTAGGTGGGTTAGTATTACTTTGGCTTCTTCCAGTGGAAGGAATTTCTGGTAGATCCAAACAGTATAAGACAGAGAGGAAAGTTGTAGGTATCATAATTGGGAAAATTGCCAAATGCCTCATAGCCATTTGTGAAACTGCTGCAGTAGATCTTATAATAACTAATCATGTTAACTTCTCCTATAGTGTATTATATACAGGAGAAGAAGCAGTTAAAATTTCTCTCTGCTATGGAACTTAGGTTTAAGTGAATTGTGTGTGAAATTGGCTACTTAAGGCTCAAGTGGCAAATAGAGCTTTCAATCTAGAACCTGACATAAAAGAAGTCATTAGCTCTTTCATTATTGCTTCTTCTGTATTTCATTTCTCTTTAATTGTAAATATTTTCAGACTTAAATAATAAGCACAAGATAGATCCAATAAAGCATTCATGAATCCAAAGGGTCTACTCTCCCAATATCCCATTCATTCTGTAATTGATCTCAAAATTTAGAGTGTTAAGTGCTTTCACCTCAGAGTATGTATTATCAATATTATATTATTATATATATTATGTATATATATAATATTATGATAATATCAAATTATCAATATTGAAAGCCAATTCATTTTTCCTCTAGGGCTTACACTAGTAAAAAGACATTTTGAAACTTAAAATGAACAATGTGAACCATATGCGTCTGAGATCCAAACATCTATAGCGACAATCTTGAATGTTTTGAAGGTAGAAAATCCTTTAGTCAGACAAGAATGAACCAAAGCTTGGTAAGCTAATAGCCAAATTGTTTTCCTCCCTCAGATGTTGCAGAGCTGAGAAGGAACCAGGTTTTTGAAGCGTGTGTATCAGATACAGAGCAATATAGCAAAAGCTGTTTTGTTTCATTCACAACTGAATGGTTAGTACACATATGTTGAAAGTCATCCCAAGATATACTTAACTTGCTTGGTCTCATTTGTAAGCCATCAGTGGAAATTCCTGTTTGAAGAGCCCCACAATCTGCTTTTCCAGGAAAAATTTTCTTGGTAAAAATATTCCTTATATCCTCCATAGAACTTTTTCTTAGGTAGGGGGAGTGAAAAGTTAGACTTTGGCTTCCCATGAGAACTACTTCTCATGATTTCCAAGCACATAAAGTATTCTCTTTAGCCAGTCTAAGAGAGAAAGATTGTCACATCTTCTAAAAGAAACTTGCTATTTCTAGTCTACCTTTTGTGTACCTATGTAATTTAGGACTCCTGAAGCATGTGGGTTGACCCTAGCATTTTGACCCTGAGTACATTTTGATCCTGAAGATGTTCTTATTCTAGCAGGCATTTGAAAACTTTGTCTGCTGACTCTCTGACATTGTGTGTGTGTGTGTGTGTGTGTGTGTGTGTGTGTGTGTGTATCTCTTAATCATCTTCAATGTCTTCTTGACTTTCTCTTTGTCTTTGCTTCTATCTCTCTTTCAGATTGTGTTTCACAACATCACTTACAATTTTTTCCTGACCGAGCTGACTTCAGTCATTTGTGAAAAGGCATAGTAAATAGGCCTGGTAGAAATAACCATAATAAAATAGAATGAATATGGCTAAAACTGTGCAGGGTTAAATGTGTTGGACAAATTAAACCTTCATGGAAAATATGCATCTTCAAATTTTAATCCGAGGATTATGGGCTTAGTAGAAATAATGACTAGAAAGTTATACTTGATAAAATTAAAATTAGTGTATTTGGTAAGATGAGAAACTGTAATGAACTGGATCATTGTAAGATATAAATAAAAATAAACTTTTCAAAATGAAGGAAATTTCAGTAAAATTAAGGAAATTTCTGTATCTGTCCATAGCTTCCAGCGGCTTAGTGGCTGTCTTTGGTATTCCTTGACTTGTAGAAGCATCATCAGGATCTCTACTTTCACATTTACATGGTATTCTCCCCATAGGTGTGTCTGTGTCCACATTTCCCCTTTTTATAAGGACTCAGTCATATTAGAGTAGGGGTATACCCTACTACAGTATGACATCATCTTAATTTAACTAATTATACCTGCAATGACTATTTTCAAATAAGGTCATATTCTGAGGTATTAGGAGTTAAGATTTCAACATACGGATTTTGGGAGGAAACCATTGAACTCATAACAATGTACTTAAAAATATGTTACCATCAAAAATTTATCACACATATATATTTTCTTTTTTATTATATTTTCTTTTTTATTGTATTTTACGTATATATATATATACATAGGTGTGTATATATATGTGTATATATGCATATATATGCACACATATATGCATATAATATACTTATATGTTTATACATGTATCTATATTATATGTATATATATAAGATATATATAGTTAAGTATATACTCAATTGGCAATTGTCAAAAGGAAAATAGATACAAATGAGAGTTGTAAAAATAAATTATAAAACTTCCTTTAAAATAGCCTTTTGAGGGGCACCTGGGTGGCTCAGTCCATTAAGCATCCATCTTCAGCTCAGGTAATAATCACATGGTTCATGAGTTCGAGACCCACGTCAGGCTCTGTGCTGACAGCTCAGAGCCTGGAGCCTGCTCTGGATTCTGTCTCCCTCTCGCTCTGCCCCTCCCCTGCTCGTGCTCTGTGTCTCTCTCGAACATAAATAAACATTAAAACAATGTTTTAAAAAATAAAGAACAAAATAGCCTTTTGAACATTAATAATAAGTAAATACATGAAAATTAAAATAATTATGATATATTATTTTCACCTACCAAATTAAAAAACATTTTTAACAATAATGATACCAGTATTGATAGGATGTGAGAAAAATGTGCCCTTGTAGAAACTGCTAGATGGATGTAAATTGATATAAACTTCTCTGAAGACAACTGGGCAATTGTCTTCAAAAATGCTTAAAGCATAACTGGTCTTCTTTTGAGAATTTATTCTAAAAAATAAAATAAAGAATTTATTGTAAGCAAGTGTGTCTCAAAAGTCTTATTTACTGGATATATTATTGAAAAGTTAGATTATTTCCAAAGTACAGGAATATAGAAATTGTTAAACAAAGCATGAGCATATGTATATACCAAAAGGTAAACTCCATTATATATATCGTGGGTCACTTTGTAAGTAATTTTTGTTTTCTATTTCATAACTGAGTTTTCCGGGTCCCACAGAAAATGGATAGTGGAGCTGTGGTTTGAAGGATCAAGTTCCTAATATCTCTGCTATAATTTTTCTAGGTTCTTAATGTTATTTTATTTATCACCTAAAAGAAAGTTGGTGGGGGCGGGGGGTGGCGCTTGGGTAGCTCAGTCGGTTAGGCATCTGAATTTGTCTCAGGTCATGATCTCGTGGTTGGTGAGTTCAAGCCCTGGCTCAGGCTCTGTGCTGACAGCTCAGAGCCTGGAGCCTGCTTCAGATTCTGTCTCTCTCTGCCCCTCCCCCACTCACGCTCTATCTCTGTTTCTGTCTGTCTCTCTTGTCTCTCTGTCTCTCAAAAATAAATAAAAAATTTAAAAAAGAAAGAAAGTTAGACTTTTTTTTCTGGAATCAGAATGAAAAGATGATCTGTGTGGTCCTTGAGAGACCACAAGTTCATGTGTCCAGGGAGGGGGACAGTATCTCCCACCATCTTGAGCCTTCAATGTTGTGCCTCTGGGATTGGTCCTTTAATTTTCTTGTTTTGTTTTTTTTTTTTCTTCCCCCTCAAATTTTCTTTCTTTTTTGTAGTTTCTACTTTGGGAACATTTACTCAACTTCATCTTTCTTCACACTTTTTTTTTTTATGTTAGCTTGCAGTTTTAATTTTGAATGGCTGTTTCTTATTCTCTGATTATTCCTGTGGATAGCATCCAGCTCTTATTTAATGGATGCAATGTCTTCTCTTACCACTGGGATAGTTGACAAATTATAGAACTTTATCTTAATTTAGGTTTTTCTCTGTTTCCTGAATTGTCTGTTTCATTTTTTTCTCTTATTTGGGCCCTCAGGTTGAAGACTTTTCTCAAATATATGTGGAACATTGCTCTAATATTCACACAAAGAGGAAAGCCTGGACATGAGAGCTCTCATCTGGTTCCCACACCAGCCCCCCCACCCTTGTCCACCTCAGGCCACCTCAGGTCAGAATTCAGCTGTTGGTAGTCACTTATGCAAGTTCCATGATCCTTTATGAGTTTCTTTTGCTCTTTCCGTCTCTGTATAAATAGTCCATTCTGGAAAGTCTTTTCAATGATCTCCATGGCTCTGTTTCCTGCCCTGCCACATTAGCCAATAAAAAAGTAAATCCTATCTCTTCCATAGTTTCCAGACTCGGTACACTATAAATATAGTTTGAATAAATCAGTTAATTCACAAGGCAAATTTCCTTTGGCACAGGTTATTTTACCTGTAACCCTAGGGCCCATAGTGCATATGTGCATTTTTCTAGAAAGAGGACCCATAGCTCCCATCAGGATCTCAAAGAATTTATAATCTAAATATAGTTAGAAATGATTCTTTTTAGCATTGTATTTGTCTTCCAGAGATGTTATGTCTGACATTCTGGTAGCTGATACCTGGAGGCAAAAACGTAGTGAGTAATTAAACTATCATAACTCTTCTCTAGAAGGTGCTGATTTTATTTTAGAGATAAAAAAAGAGGTGGTGACTTTGATATGTTTTCTTATAACTGTTATGCTCAAAAATAGTTTTTAAGTAAATTTCTTGCATAATAATAATCAGTATCATTGCTAAGTAAAATTTAATTGGACTAAAATGTCAGTAAACTTTATTATGTACATCTACTATACAATTCCAAAATAACATTATGCATGTTGCCAAGTATTTTATTCTTTGTTATAAACTGCATCTCCTTTCCAAAGGCCTACATGCCTATAATTTTATGTATATGTAGAAATTTTAATGAGAACACAAAGTTTATGTTTAAATCACAGGTTTTCTTGATATTGCTTTACCATTTTTAATTATTTTAAAACATACAAAAATATTTCAGTAATTATATCTGAAAATTTATAAATCATTGGCAGAATGTAACAAGTCAAAAGAAAAATATGGAAGGGCTAAGTTATTACCCAGGATAATCAGAATAGCATCTCACTATACAAAACAGCATGAAACAAAATTCAAAACTAATGGACTAAGTCTCACAAGCATATTGTGTTTAATAATTGAACAGGAAAACAGATATTCAAGATTTTTCAAAGTGACGTTAGTAAAAGTTAGGGAAAGGCAATATTTCCTTTTGCAGAACTGACTTAATCTTCTTCCTGTCTTGCTGTGCCTAATATCTTCCATAATTGTTGAAGACAGGCAATTTATACTGAGTGATGGGTAACTTAAATATTCGAATAAAGGCAGATTCCTTCCACTTAAACTTGCAAAGATAAGAACAAAATAGAGAATTAGATGTTTCTGGGTATGTAGAAACTAATCATTCAAGAATATATAGTATCCTTTATTATTTATTTTTTTTAATTGCATGTAAAAATATTTTACAGTTTTAGCTGCTAGAGTCATCATCTATTTGCAGCTTGGAGTGAAGCACCAACCACGTTGCAGTGGCTTTATTTTGCCACCCAAGATTTTATGAAGACGCACTTCTAGTAATTCTTTTCCCTGCAGTCTTCCCATAGCTCTGTATCTACTTTCTCTTCCCTACTCCCCTTAAAATGCATAGGTTTTGCTGCTTTCATCATTCATCTGTTACCTTTATCAAACACCTATCCTGTGATAAAGTCATCACTTGTGATGATGGTGAAGCCAGGACCTGGTAAAGAGGATGTTAAAGGAGAGAGCCTATTATTTCACTTATATGGACATTTCATCATGGAATCAAGCCCACCTCTTAATGACCTTAGGATTTAGACATGTCCCTGGATTTCTTTGAATCGCTAATTAGTGAGGGAGGAGGAGGACCATACCTGAACTTTTTACCTTTGGATTTGTGAAGGTTAAATGAGGAAGTGAAAAACATTTTAAAATTGTTAAGTGCCTCTGTTATTTAAGGCATGCTTTTTTTTTTAATTTTTTTTTAGTTTTTTAATTTATTTTTCAGAGAGAGAGAGAGAGAGAGTGCAAGCAGGGGAGGGACAGAGAGAGGGAGACACAGGATCGGAAGCAGGCTCCAGGCTCTGAGCTGTCAGCACAGAGCCCGATGCAGGGCTCAAACACACAAGTCATGAGATCATGACTTGAGCTAAAGTTGGACGTTTAACTGACTGAGCCACCCAGGCACCCCGAGGCATTCTTTTTTAATGTAGAAGTAATAACAGTTAATATATATGTTATGAACACATGTTGTATTCCATATTAAATCCTTTATACTCACTGTCTTATTCAATCGTCAGAAAACCCTATAGAGTGAGGACTATTATTATCTCTATGCTACAAAGAGCCTGAGGTATATAGACGTTAAGCAATATACTCAACAATCACACCGTTAATAAGTGATAGCATCAGGCTATGAACCCAGGCAGCCTGGCACCTGAGGCCATCATGCTGTGCTGAATTCTGCTACATTACTTTCCATAAGGTTAAGTTAAAAAACAAAACAAAACAAAACAAAACAAAACAAAACAAAAATGTCCTCTTGAGGAAGCACCATGTTTTTATTTTTTTTTCAATATATGAAATTTATTGTCAAATTGGTTAGCACCATGTTTTTAGATGAGCAGTTCTACTATCATAATTCTGGAAAATCATCCCCTCCATACCCATCATGGTACATTCTACAGATTCTCTCTTTGTTTTCTCCCTGCTCCTAACTCCCTAAGAATTCATTAAATTAGGACTGTCATGTTAAGGTGAATCAACAAAGGAATGTTATGTTTAACTGTCATTCTAATTGATGGTATGAATTCTTACAGCATATGTGGAAAATGTAAACTTTAAGAACTTATTGCATGTGTATATATAAATATCAAACTTAACAAACATGAGACAAATAGAAGAAGTCATGTTCTTTAGTTTTTAATTTTGTTTAAAGTTTATTTATTTATGACAGAGAGAGAGAGACAGAGTGTGAATGGGGAAAGACAGAAAGAGAGGGAGACACAGAATCCAAAGCAGGCTCCAGTCTCTGAACTGTCAGCACAGAGCCAACGTAGGGCTCTAACCCACAAACCGTGAGATCACGACTTAAGCGGAAGTCAGATGCTTAACTGACTGAACCACCCAGGCGCTCCAAGAAGCCATATTCAAAATGAATTTACACTTTACTGGCTTTTCTTTATCTCTCCTATGCAAATTTTTTTAGTTAGTTTTTTTTTTTAAGTTTATTTATCTTGAGAAATAGAGAGAAGGAGAGAGAGAGAGAGAGAGAGAGCGAGCAGAGGAGGGACAGAGAGAGAGAGGGACAGAGAATCCCAAGTAGGCTCTGCACTGTCAGCACACAGCCCAATGTGGGGCTCTAGCTCCTGAACCGTGAGATCATGACCTGAGCCTATACCAAGAATTGGGGGCACCTGGGTGGCTTAGTTGGTTAAGCATCCAAATTCGGCTAGGTCATGATATCACGGTTTGTGAGTTCGAGCCCCACGTCGGGCTCTGTGCTGACAGCTCAGAGCCTGGAGCCTGCATCAGATTCTGTGTTTCCTTCTTTCTCTGCCCCTCCCCCACTTGTGCTCTGCTTCTCTCTATCAAAAATAAATAAATGTAAAAAAGTTCTTTTTAATTAGAATTGGAAGCCACCCCAGTGCCCCAGTGTTTTAGTTTCTTAAGATTATCGATATTTGAGAATTCCATAATCTCCAAGGTAAACTTGTGAGAAAAGTAACTTGTGACAGGGTGTCTAACAGATTGATAATTTTGTTGAACATAATTTGAGTTGATCAGTTAACTTCAAAGGGGAATAATAATAGTTAACATTTGACTGAGTGATCACTAAGTATCAGATGTATGCATTATCTCATTTAAAATCTCAAAATTATGCCATGAGGTAGACATTGCTCTTATCACCACTGCATATGGAGAAGAATAAGGCTCAGAGGTGTTAAATCATGTCCATTAGGAGGGACAGGATTTGGTCCCAGTCCTGAGTCAACAGGTACTTTAACCACAAAGTTTCCAAAGGGGGGCCACATTTCCCCAACTAGATAAGTCCCCATATTTTCCTAACTAGCCTTCTAGCTGAGTAATTCTTTGCCATACTATGTGAATATGCCATTACAAATTTGGAACTACCCATATTTGTTGATGATTTACCACGGACCTATAGCACTCCTTTGCAGCACAGGAGAACATTAACAAGCTGTTAGAGCTGATTCAACATATGTAAAGTTGCAAATTATATTTAGAATAATTAGTGACATAGGACCAAAGGCTATGTCTGTGTCTCATTCTCAAGATCTCACTTTAAATATAATTATCTGATTTCAAGGAAAAGTGATTTCTGTGAAGAATGTTTAGATGTTATGCATGGTGAAAATCAGGATTCCTTTTTTGTAACTATCTGTTAAGGACATTATTACCACTTTCTTTTCACAACCAGGAGTGGTAAGCCTCCTCAGTCAAGAGGCAGATCTTATTTCTGTTCTCCCTCTGCCACATTGAACTGCTTATCTCTCAACTAACTCATGTGCCTCCCTTCTGAGCCTAGGTTTTCAAACCTACCAAATAGAATTAGTCTTACATAGTCTATCTTCTAAGAAAAGATTTAAAGATCAAATTAAAATGTATCTGCAATGTTGGGTGGAAATAAGTAGCTAGTAATTTACAAGTATAAAAAATGTTCCTTCCTGGGATGCCTGAGTGGCTCAGTTGGTTAGGCGTCCAACTTCGACTCAGGTCATGATCTTGTGGTTCTTGAGTTTGAACCCAATGTCGGGCTGTGTGCTGACAGCTCAGAGGCTGGAGCCTGCTTCAGATTCTGTGCCTCCCTCTCTCTGCCCCTCCCCTGTTCGTGCTCTGTCTCTTTCTCTCTCTCAAAATAAATAAACATAAATTTTTTTTCAAGTTCCTTCCTAAAACCAGAAGCTCAGAGCAATAACAACATTCTTATAATTTGCCAAACCCACCCTGTCTCTGTCAAGAAATGAACCAAGCTCCTTTTAAGAAACATCAAGTCTTGCTTGTTTTTAAGGCGATTGAATTTAAATCTTTTTCACATGCTGTTGTTAATCTGCTTTTCCAATTTTCTGTAATCTTCTTTGGCTTTTACTACAAGCACAGGAACTTGCTTATAATTTAAAATATAAGCTGTATGAAAGCAGGAATATGTTTTTGTTTTTTGTTTGCTGATGTATCTGTAGCAATTAGAGAAGTGTCTGCCACGTGAATTGCTCAAAAATATTGCTGAAGAAACTGAATAAATGTAATACAATTCAGTGCCAGTTTCCAAACACAAGAAAGTACATGCATACATTGCGCTATATGCTAGATACAGCGCTGTGTGATTTTGTACCGTATTTCCGTAAGTATTATGAAATCCTGAGGGGAAGGTAACTTTCAGGAGAAAAAAATACCTTACTCCATGTTTTGTAACTTCCAAAGTCACTTTTTAATAGCCGAAGTAATGAATACTTATATAACAGCTGCCATTTATGGAACATTCCAAACTAACTGTGTTTTGTTCATCCTTACAGTAAACATACCAAGAAGGCATTATTCTTATTTTAAAGATGAGGAAATCAAGACACAGTGAATAGGAGCTCAAAGCTGATGACCAATAAATCCCTATCGTTCATTCCCTGGCATCAATCTAGCATTTTCTGAACCCCTCGGTGCTACAGTCAACCTCTTCCATCTGCCATAATGATCTCTTCAAGTCCACGTGAGGTCTGGGAATGGATAGGAACTTGCTGAATATTTTTGAATGAAGAAATGCTTTTATCCAATGTGTGAGAAGCTGGAAATAAGTAAGATTATGAACCTTGTCATTCAAGTGGAGTAAGATCATTAAAGAGTGGTCAGGACTTCCCCCAAGTATTGGAAGGCTTACAAAAGAAAGTGGCCTGTGATCAAACAAATTTCAAAGACAATGAGAAAACAACTTTATTTATAAGCAGGACCTTTCAGCACCTTTATTTAATATCCGATATAATTTTTATGAAAACGTATCTTAACCAAATTTTCTCCAGATTTGCTTCACGAGAGAGCCTACTTTGAGAGTAGTTATTATGTAGGTTAGTAAATGATGGATACCAGTGTCTACTGTATTTGTTTTTAGTGGTTTTTTTAATATAAAAAAAAAGTTTTTCCCCCATAAAATATATCAGCAAAGCACTGTGTCATGGAATTGGAGGGAGCCGTGTTACCTCTCTGGTATTTGGATAGCATGGGTCTAAATCACTGCATATTTTAAAAATGTCTCCTGTAGATATAAAGTTTTCCTAAATATAAAACTTAATGGAAAATAAGCTTTTGATCTTAGCACCATGGGAAATAATTGTCTGATTAGGACCTGACTCTAATCTCTGTAAAAATTATCTCCTTGTAAACACTTGCATCGCTAATAAATTTCTTACTTAAAACCTGAATTAAATATATAAATGTAATATGTTCCTGCTGAAAAATAATTTCCTAATGAGAAACTAAGTCATACAACCTATTTAGCAGAGTTATTATAGTTATTACTAATAAAATTGGCCTCCCATTTAAATGTGGAGAAGCTGCAATGGTTCCAATACCAATTATACATTATCCCTAAATTACATATTGAAACTTGGTGGAATTATGCCAAGATGTAATCAGAAGGAATCATGAGGTGAGCAATTTTCAGAGCTCAATTTAATTCAACATCTTTTTAACTGTATCTTCCAAGATTATAATTACACTAAGAAATTGGTTTGATTGAAGGGGGAAAAAAATCATACTGCTTCATTGACCACCATTTTACATACTTGTTTGAATGGTATTGCACGTGATATAATTTGTAATAAGTTCAATTATGTGGAGAGCAGCAACACAGATTTTTTTTTTAATTCTAGTGGAAGTAACATAAGTCAAAGAGCCTTCTTTCTAAAACTCAGTGTCACAGGTTACATCTCTTTCTCCCAATTTTTCATGGCAATTCATGTATTGGTTGATCACAGAGACTGTGGGCTGTTGGGTAGAACAAAGGTTGAATTTCTGAATTTGTCCCTTACAGTCTCTGGGATGTTCGGCAAGGCGCGAAGCAGATACTGGTTCTTTGCATCTAAAGTGAGAATTATGAGCTCCCTTTATAGAATTGTTGGGAGAATGGTATACATATACATGCTACACACACACGCATGCCACATACACTGTATACATGGCTGTAATATATACTGTTAGGAGACAGTTCTCCATGGGTCTGCCAAATTTTTACATGCCTGTGACGGTTTTTATTCCAGATAATCTTTTCCAGAATATTTGTAGAGCAAACAGCTTTGAAAATTGGCGGTAGTAATTCCTTCTGGAATAGAGGACAGATTTGTCTCCCGATGAGCATCATAAAGATACAGTCTCCCTTGGTGTTACAGGATGGACGAGACTGTTAGCAGCCCTCTTGACACTGGGAGTCTCCTAATCTCGGTATTCTTCGGTGTGACACAGACTGCGCAGCATCCACCCGCATCTGTTCAATATCACCTCCGTCCGTGGAACTGGAGGACAAAGGAAACCCAAGTGAATGTTATGCTCATGTTGCCTCCTGTGCCGTGAGTAACGAAGACCTTTGTCTCTCACCCAGCAGTCCCACATTCTGCCGACATCTATGAAACACTGACGGGTGAACTTGTCACACTGTAAGGATAACTGTGCCCTTCACAGTTCTTGACACCCAGCATGAATCCAGGCACTTACCACTCTTCCTGACCATTGTGAAATATGTAATTTTTAAAATACTGGCATGTAAAAAGTAAAAATATCAATGGTCATACTTTATGTGTGAACTGCGTACTGTCAGGGAAGCATTTGTTAAATGAAATGCTACTGCCACGCATATGCTTACTAAGCCTTGCCCAGTATCTTATTTCCTCCTTACATCTTTCCTTTACTTCCATCAAAAAATATTGGAGAGGAGACCCAGGCACTTGACTTAACCAGGAATCTGGGTCATTTTATATTGGTGTCAAGCAAGAAAATTAGGGGGTTGAAACCTAGTCACCACACATCTAGCATGCAAAATATGCAAATCTGTCTTTTTTTAAATTTTTAAAAAATTTTTTTTTAATTTTATTTTATTTTTTTTTAACGTTTATTTATTTTTGAGACAGAGAGAGAAACAGAGCATGAACGGGGGAGAGGCAGAGAGAGAGGGAGACACAGAATCGGAAACAGGCTCCAGGCTCTGGGCCATCAGCCCAGAGCCCGACGCGGGGCTCGAACTCACGGACCACGAGATCGTGACCTGAGCTGAAGTCAGACGCTTAACTGACTGAGCCACCCAGGCGCCCCTGTCTTTTTTTTTTTTAATATTTAATTATTTATTTAAAGGGAGACAGAGAGGGGCGCCTGGGTGGCGCAGTCAGTTAAGCGTCTGACTTCAGCCAGGTCACGATCTCGCGGTCCGGGAGTTCGAGCCCCGCGTCGGGCTCTGGGCTGATGGCTCAGAGCCTGGAGCCTGTTTCCGATTCTGTGTCTCCCTCTCTCTCTGCCCCTCCCCCGTTCATGCTCTGTCTCTCTCTCTCCCAAAAATAAATAAACGTTGAAAAAAAAAATTAAAAAAAAAAATAAAGGGAGACAGAGAGTGTGAGTGATGTGCATGGGGAAGGGGCAGAGAGAGACAGAGAGAGAATCTCAAGCAGGTTCCATGCCATCAGCACAGATCCACAGAGTGGATCCCACTAACATGAGATCATGGACTGAGCTGAAATCAACAGTCAGAAGCTCAACCTACTGAGCCACCCAGTCCTCCTGCAAATCTGTCTTTAATTAGCTATTGTGATAGAAGGAATACAATGTTTTTGGTAGCTTTTTCTTTAAAGAGAATCAGGACAATAATATCCATTTAAAAACAATATATGAATAATAGGCAAAATATTTTAACTAGGTCCTTCTTTCAGTAATTTATGCAATTATTGATGGAATCCTTCATTTCATGACTATATTATAATTATCAATATCACCTCTACCATTTTTAAATAAATTTTTAAAAAATTAGTTCACACATGACTCTCCTTCAGATAATTCTCCTTTTTCTTGTGTGTGTGTGTGTGTGTGTGTGTGTGTGTTTCTTGTTTAAAAATAACAAATAGCAGAATCCCCCTCTTCCTTCCTTCAGGGGACTGAAGAACTTCTCTCTGTTTCTCCGCCTGGAGCAGAGATTCACATCAAGAGTGCAGTAATTCTTGCATTAAAGCATTAAAGCGTAAATCTCCTTTTTCCATTAAGGGATGCCTTTGGCAGGAAACAGAACCGGATTTGGCCATACCGGAGTAGGTTTTAAAGGAGCAGCAAACACGCACTGCTGCCTGTCGCTGTCGACCTGAAATATAAAGCTGCCTCTTTAATACCTAAATTCTTACCTACTGCTCTTCCCCCTAAGCATTAGAAAAGTGATTATGATATCCAAAGATGAGTATGGATTATTTTGAAGATAACGTTTTGAGGTTCAATGGGAAGATAAGGCCCAAAATGTACTGCAGCAACCATCTTTATTTTTCTCCAAATTAAAGTTGAGAGAGCTCAAGAATGAAACTTAAAAAAAAAAAAAAAAAAAAGCAAATCACACGTTCAGCGCCAGCCTGAACCTTCTTTCATTAGTACCTCTGGGATGGTTTGCACAATAACATTTGTATGCACATTTATTACAGAGTCTTTATAACCATCGTTCAAATTTGATTTTACCTTTCCAAAGGACCTTTTATTTTTCTTCACTGGAACAAAGGACAAACTAATGAGGCAACAGAACTAGCAAACCTTATATTGAAAGGGAGTTGCTCTGAAAAGCAGCAAATAATACCAAACGAGTTTGACTCCTCAATAATCTTTCTCTCCAAGCATTGTTCTAAACGGTCACAATAATCTCATTTGTTCTTCTTGCCAAGATATGGTTTAGAAATGAACGTTTTGACCAATAAGAAGGAATATGCAGGGGAGATTTCCAAGGATGGATTCCTTGTTTGTAAATGAAGAAGTAAATAGATATTGAGAAAAGATCTCTTTTTCCTTTTGGCTGTAGTCAGTCTGCGTGTGATGCTGAGCATGGCTGAAGAATCTTGAGATCATGAGCCAGAGTAAGATCCACAGAGGATGGCAAAGCAGAGAGATGGGAAAAGAATGGGTCCTCACATCAGTCAAACTGATTGAACAGTGGACTTTTCAGAATGTGGTATGTTTTGTTTTGTTTTGTTTAAGCTAGTTTGAGTCTTCCAGTTGAAAATATCATTGTCAATATGCCATCCAAGATCCCCTTAATGTCTGATTGTGCAGACTCAGCTGTCCTACAAGACTTTCAATAATGTTATGGAAAGACTTAGATGGAAGTGGATTAGATAATATTACAGGTTTATTTCAATCTTAAGATTCTCTTCTTATCCTATAATTCTATGTGTGTCACTATTTTTAATGAGTGGAGTTGACTGTAAAAGAAAAAAGAAAATTACCCTGTTGAATATAAACCATACACTAGGAACTTAATATCTACTCTCTTATTTAATTTTCATAATAATTGCATTAGGTAAATTTTATTGATCCCCATTTATGGATTAAGAAAGAGGTTAAAAAATTCAACCTACATGCCCAAGATTACATAACTAAGTAGGTAATAAAAGCAGAATTTAACCACAGTTGGTCTTTCTCCAACGTTTTTGTTTTTTTCCAAGATAATATCTAAAGATATTATATATTTATAATATTTGCAAAGCTAGATGCATGAATGAGGGGAATGAGGTAATAAGCAAAGCTATATAAATGAAATGATGAACCAGTAGTTTTTGCTTTGCATAATTGATTTTGCCTCAATAGTGTTTGACCTCAATCTGAACTCTTGTGAAAATGGAATAATAACTTATTTTCTAGTGTTAAGTGATATTTATACACATATTTGAAGATAAACTACTGTGGGTATGGAGCAACATAACATTGCATGTCAGTTCTAGACAGAAGTTAAAATAATTCAAACTTTTAATGTCTCAGTAATTTGCCTTATTATTGATGGGACTAAACGAGGATGTGGGTGTGGGCATCTGATTTAATGCTTTTGATTCTTTACTGAAACATCAGAGTGTGCCAATAAACTGTACATTGTTTTTGCCATTTGCCTTTGATACTGGGACTGGAGCTGTGGAGTTACAAAGTGTTTACTGATCTTGTCCATTAAATCATGAGGAAAGAAACATATCCTACCTCTGACAGTCATTTCTGTGTAATGTTATTGCAATGTCTGGAGAGTGAAGAGAGAGTACCCCCAGAGGAGACATATGAGCACCACCCATCTCTGCCTCATGCCAGATCTCTCCAATCCTCAGCCTACACCAAGGCCACAAAATGGTTGAGAAACCTCAAAAGGATGACTAACACTGGGGTGGAGAGTTATATAATGTAAGAAAAAATAATTAGAGCAAATAAAATATCACCTTCAGTGCTGATTTGTATTATCACTATAACCAGCCTACAGGGGAAAATTAAATCTAAATATTACTAAGTTTGATGAAGATTTCTCTGAAATATATTGTCCATATATTATATGAGGTAACTTCTCCATGGAGGTATTTAAAAAGAAACATGTTAATTATTCTGTAATTCAAAATTATAAGTAGAAAAGAGTTATGTATTCAAAACCACATTTTACACTTTGTGAACACTTTGTGTTCATTTAGAATTCAAAGAAAAAAAATGATGCATTATAAGTGTTTTATTTAAAGAAAATTAGAGGCAGACAGTCTGTAGAGCAGAAGTGGTCTACCTGGATATTGACTTTGCATTGTGTCTCTTGTCACTGTGAGTGCTACTACATTATGCATTGTGATGCTTGGTTGTATTATGTCCTCAATTTGTGTATGTCTTGATTTGCAAAAATCATCAGTTATTTGGTGGTAGTCAATGGGCCATGTAATTAAAAAAAATAATAACCCAAAAACCTCTTAGACTAACACAGAAGAAACTCAACAACACTAAAACGATCCAGCACTCTACTGAATGTTTCATTATAGTTATGTTTCAGTTTAATGCTAACCTATATTTTCTAGAATTCCAGGCAAAGACAACATAGTTGGCTAAAGTCAAATTAAACCAAAGAGTCAATTACTGATACTTACTCATATTTCCCTTGCAGTGCATATTTTTTTTTAACATGAATACTGGAGGCTAGTGGACAAAAGCAAACATTATCAATCAACCAATCAATCAATCAATCAGCAGAGGTGTATTAGTTGAGTATCTGCTATGTTTTCAGCACTGAGTAGATACTCAATATCCCTCTAATCAATTGATTGTTTTTTTTCTCTCCACTACCCTCAGTAATTGATTCTTGTTTTTATTTCAATTTTTTTCTAATAAGGAAATAATGACAATTCATCTTAAAACATTGCTTAAATTTAATACAGGTATAAAATATGATAAAGTACTGATGGTTAAGTTTAACTTCTATTTTTGAAAATTGTCATCAAAACTGGTGTGAATAAATTGCCACTAAGGAGTTCATCTTTTAGCTGTGAAACAGCTAATTGATGTGGAAAATACTCCAATAGGCTTCATCTTACTTGTTTTGTGTTATATGTGCTATAATAGGGTCAAAGTTTAACTACATTTGAATATTTGTGCCTCAAAAATTCAATTCATGAAGTTCATAAATTCATAAAATTCATAACATAAGAGCTATTCAATGTGAAGTCATTAACATTTAAATTGGGGGGAATAGTGGCCGAATCTTTTCTTTTTCATGATTATGAAAACTACTAAGCTAATCATTTTAAAGTACATTTTAAAATTCACAAATTGGCATATTTTCATGTTAAAAGCTAGTGAACCAGACAGAGCTCATAGCATCTACCAAAGACAGAAGGATGGGGCTTTTGTAAGAGTCTGTGATGTCTTAGAAACACCTAGACTAGTGTGCTAACAACCTGATGCACAGCCCAAAGAAAAAACTGATTAAAGAAGAGGAAGAAAAGGAGAAGGAGGAGACTTGTATGTTAATAAGCTGCATCTAGGTGAATGTGGAAAGGTTCTGGGGACTAATTCTGCCGTGTTGGCCCTCCCTGATGGCCGTGCTTTTACCTGCAGTCTGGACGGGGGACAGACAACTGGGAGGGGCTGACAAATGGGCCAACCACATTTTTATAACAATAATATTTAAATGTTTCTGAATAGTTTCCAAAATACAACCTCCCTTTATTTTTCTGAATTACAGCACTAAACAAGCAAATAACTGTAATCTGGCCTCAAACTGTAACCCTGAAAATAATTAATGGCAGGAAATTTGTCATTAATGTGAAAATTTTAAGCATGTGGGGGAAAGAAAGCTGTTTGATTAAATATAAGTAAATTCATACTGTAGAATATTTTGTTTGTTGATCTTTCCCAAAAAACCAGAATATTTTTAGTACAAAGTTACACAGCTTTTTATTATTATAACTTGATTTTAAAGATTCAAAAATTGTTTTACAAGTTTACCTATGTGCTCAAATGCCGTTTGTGTATGTTATGATTAGTTTACCTGCAAAATGCATTTCAAATAAGTTCTTGTTAAAGGGGATATATGACACAAAGGTGTTAAGCTGAGAAAGCTCTGTTTCTATTTTGAAAGGATATTAAATACAGTAAAGTCCCCCCCCTTTTAAGAAACCCAAAGAATAACTATTCAACAATCCCAAACAAATGATTCTTTTGGTCTTTACAAATTTTTAAAAATGATATGAGATCTGATGCCAGGTACTTTTTATGAAAAGCTGCCACCCAGTGGACATTTTATGCAAAGCTAGCTACTTGCTTAATACTTGGATGGACACGATGTTTAAAAGTTGTCTTTAACGGATCTGAACAATTACATTGTAAATGGCCATCTAGTAATAATAGCTAAAGACAAAGTGGCAGGAAAAAAGCTTAAAGGCTTCTTAAAATCTGCACGTAAAATAGTGCCGTGATCACGAATGTTTGTATATTTTACAATTTGGCAACCAGTTCAGTGTTAACAATTATATTGTAAGCAAAATGTCACTATATAAAACTTAATGTAAAATCTGTGTCCTTACCTATCAGTTCCCTTATTCATAAAATAGAGACAGTATTAGTAATATCTACTCCACAGGGATGTTGTGAGGAATAAAGGGGACAATAGAAGTGAAGCTCTTAGAACTGCCGTCAGCAATGAATTGCTGTACCGCCACTGGTCCTATTATTAGATCAATGATTTCCAACAGGGTGAGACAAGGCCCTCCTTGGGCCTTATCAGATTTGCTTGAGGAACCTTCAAATTAAAGCCATTTCCTCCCTTCAAGGCCCTCCTTGGTACCCATGGGTCATGCTCCCATCACCCATCCTTTCTTCTCCTATACTCACCTATACTGATTGAACCCTCCCAAACCTCTCTCCTGATAGCAAACAGGCTGATACATGTCTATCGCTGGAAACAAATTGTTCAGAATCTTGATCTAGATAATAAAAAAACCAACTGGGTGGCTCAGTCAGTTAAGTGACCAACCCTTGATGTCGGCTCAATCTTAGGATCGAGCGCCCACATCAGGCTCTGTTCTGACAGTGAGAAGCCTGCTTGGGATTCTCTCTCTCCCTCCTCTGCCCCTCCCTCCCCTCAAAATAAATAAGTAAACTTAAAAAAAAAAAAAACAATTGATCTCACTTGTGGAAGCATTAAAATAAAAGGTGAGACAATTTGTAAATGCTTCAAAAAGGATGTGTAAGTTTCCTATTACTGCTATAACCAATTACCATAAACTCAGTGGGTTAAAACAACACAAACTTATAAATCTGGAGATCAGAAGTCTAAAATAGGTCTCATGGGGCTAAACTCAAGATGTCAGCCGAAATGTGTTTCTTCTAGAGGCTCCAGGAGAAAACTGGTTTCCTTGCCTTTTCCAGCTTCTAGAAGCAGCCTGCATTACCTGGTTTGTGGCTCTTTCTTCCATCTTCAAAGTTGCGTCACTCTGACCTCTGCTTCTGTCTTCATATCTTCTCTGATTTCTCTTGTCTTCCTTTTTCAATTATAAGGACTCTTGTATTACATTTGCCCCACCCAGATTCTCTAGGATAATCTCCTCATCTCAAAATCCTTAATTCAACCATACAAAAATCTCATTTGCCATGTAAGGTAACGTGTTCTGGATGTGGACACATTTGAGGGGCCATTATACCCATCCCATTGAGGTAAACTATTTCCACAGGAAGCAGGAAGAACAATTAGCAATCTAAACTCCTGCGAAACAGAAACCAACATGATTTCATGAAGGACTCAGTGGAAACCATAAATAGTTGAAAACAGCTCAATCACCTGCAAATGGCGTGAAAGGGAAATTATAATAGACAATTTATGGTTCAAAACATGACAATTGAGAACTTATTTCAAAACATTCTGTAAACCAGTTCTACCACTTTCTAGCTGTGTGACCTTGGGAAATTTACTTGAAGCCTCTTTGAACTTTGGTTTTCCTCACCTGTAAAAAGGTGTAGAAATACTATGTGTAGAATAAGCCTATCTTATTGCCCGACAGACTCACCCAAATAAACTGCTTGGTAATAATTGAATTCAAAATGGTTTCAAGTTGATTTTTCAATGCTATTGATAGAAATTGCTATCCATTCCAGGGAGCAATGTGAGTCGATATTAAAATCTTTATTCTTATCAGGTCCTTACTTTGCATTTGTACTAGTCTTTGTCCCTATAATTGTGAGTCAGTGCCACAGGGTAAAGTGAGCCCAGGGTAATTCCCAGTAGCAGTAATAAGTCTATCAATAGCTAACAAGCAGCAAGTGTTCAACATTAAGCCAGACATTGCTCTAAATGTTTTACAGATTTCATCTCTTTTAATCCTCACAATGACCCTATCAACATACAGTTGGTGATTGTCATTATTTTGACAGGACCCTTCTCATGTTAAGACTACTGATTCACTGGCATGTTACTCATAACTGGTTTGTTAATCAAAAGGAAAAAAAAAACAGAGTGAAATGGAATGCCATACTGCTTTAGGAAGTGTCTGAAATCATTTTGCCTAAAATGAGTCTCTGAGAAAGGGTGCCTTATATAAATCCACTTGCCTGCATGATCCACTTTCCAGTATATTTTATTTTCTTAAACCTCTTAAAATGTTTGCAGGCAAAAGCCCCAAAGGGAGAATGATAACTTAAATTTCAGCCTTCAAACCAATGGTATGTGTTCAAAGCAGGTTTGGTAATCTTTCTCTCTTACTCGCACCTAGACTTTGGAAGTTTGCATCTGTTTGGTAGATAGAACCCCCAGTGGCTTCCAAATGAGTCATCCTGCCCAAGTGCTGCTTCACGTGAACTGAATTAAACAGAGACCAGGACTGGATATGCTGTGGTCTGACACGTGGACGAGAGTTAGGGAAAACACCCGCAGTAGAAATGCCATCGATAGGGATGATCCCCATGAGTGTCTAAGACACCTTTTACAACATGGACTAGAAGTTCTGACCCTTATTGTATATCAATGAACAAATGAAAGAAAGAAAAAAATGAAAATATGTACTTTCTCCTCAGAGAGCGCTTAAACCAAAGTGAAGAGTAGCAATATGTATGGTGTTCTGAAGGCCAGTAATTGTGATAATTTTTAAAGGAATTCCTGTCACCACAAAGGACACAGAAAATGGCCATAGTATTACAAACTTTCTTTTTCATTAATCTGATAAAAAAAAAGCTTGAAGCATGGTGGTATTTAAAAAAATATTATTTAGTATGAATTAAAATGAACCCTCATATGGCGCACTTGGGTGGCCATATATAGGTTAAGTGTCTGACTTCAGGTCGTGATCTCACGGTTCGTGGGTTCAAGTCCCGTTTCGGGCTCTGTGCTGACAGCTCAGAGCCTGGAGCCTGCTTTGGATTCTATGTCTCCTTCTCTCTCTGCCCCTTCCCTGTTTGTGCTATCTCTCTCTCTCTCTCAAAAAATAAACACTAAAAAAATAAATAAATAAATAAAATGAACCCTCATAAATTCTAAACAAAAATATTATCAAAAAGATTGTGAGCACCTTTATATCAATTATAAAAAATAGTTGGGAGAGTCATCCAAATGTGCAGGCAAAGTAAATAATAGACTGAGGTATGATTTGAGTATCATGGAATGACCAAACCGAATAAAATTTAGTCCTAGAAGTAGCTGTGATATAGAAAACCACGTCCACATGGTTAGTTCTTTGAAAGCCTTCTGGGAACATGTGCATATTTACTGGATTAAAACTAACATTTTTTTATATCTTCACCTACTACCACTTGGCAAAGGGCATTCTTTAAGGAATGAGAAAACAAAACAGGTATGATTTTATAGGGAAAAGAGTAGGAAAGCTCTAAGGAAATGGACAGTGTGAGAAATGGACTGCACATTGGCTCCTAAAATTGAAAGTTCTTAGTTGAAATGTTTGATTTGCTCACCTTAATTATTTAGCACAGCACTTAAAAGACTCAGTAATGTTTATGAAAGTGAATAGCAATCATGATGATGGTGATGATGCTGATAATGGTTAACATGTGAATACTTATTATGTGTCAGACATTATTTGCAGTGCTTTCTACTTTTTGAATCCTGTCAATATGTTGAGCTACCCTGTTAGGTAAGTATTGAGCTATATAGGGAAGTTCAAGAACTTGTCCACTAAGGTTATGCAACAAGAAGGTATAAGAGCCAGAATTCAAAAGGAGGCACTTGGACTCCAGCTCTGGTTAGAAAGAAGGGAAGGCAAAAGGATGGAAAGAGGAGGAAAAGGGATGCAGGGAGAGCAGGACTGAAAGAAAAAAACAAACATAAAAGGGAAAAAGAGACAATAAAAAGAGAGAGTGGGAGTTTTGCCAATTCTGTTTGCCTCTGATAGCCCCCAATCAGCATTGAAGCAGTGCTTCCTCATTGGAAAACTGAGAGTCACCTAAATAGGCAGATGGAATTTGGAAGATAAAGGAAGCAAAATAGACAGGAGATACCTAGGCAGATACCCTACAACCAGAGTTTAAAAGCTCAACAACTGAAGGGTACTTAACTCTGTCTTAGAACTGGTCAGGCTCAGCATCGCCTCTCCTGCCCTCCAGGTGGGAAAGGAGGTAGGAGGTTGAAAGCACCAGTACAATTCCTCAGGGAAAGGAATGTCTCCCATTTGACTGACAATCAAGTAAACTATTGAATCAGAAACACTTACTTAGAAGGTAAGGGGTATAGTTCTGTTTTCTTATGAGCAACATTTTATGTCTCGTCACAACAGAAGGTGGTTGAACCCTTAGAATTTTACTCCATTTTCTTCTTCCAGTTCTTTCCAAAGACTTTTCTGATATGTATTGCAATCTAAGACAGATCATCCTGGGGATGATTTCAAATTAATTGTGCTGTCTCTCACCCATTCATAATTTTGCATATTTAACATAATTAGCTTAAATGCTCTTTCCCGTGTTGCCAAACACTGGGACACGATATAAGTAGGTAGAGTAGAGACTGACTTTCTAACTATGAAACCGCAATTGTTAAAGCAATCTGACCCTCCAAAAAGCTCTTCCATCCACTTGCTGAAATTTGAAATTTTCTCTTTAGCAGAAAAAAAGCCATTTGTTCCTATGCAAAATAACACAGTATAAAGTGTAAGTCCCACCAAAAGAGGCAAACCATGGACTTAAAATGATACTAAATGTAAACAACTGACACTAGCTTCCTTTGGGGTTTGCACATTTTGAGTGTGACAGAGCAAAAGAGCCGTGGGGCTGCAGGAGTGACAAGGGCACGGGCAATGGGTGGAGATGAATAGGTCAAAACAGAGACGCTGCAAGTCGGGAAAATATCACCTACTGCCCAACTTTTCCTAAACTAGATTTGCACCCAGATTAATACCATCTCCCATTCATCAGATGGAAAATGCATGCAGAATATAATATGTGGTTAAGAACTTGAACTATGATCTGAAACACCTGGATTTAAAACCCTGTTCTGTCAACCAGCTTTGTAAGGTAAGGCGGGTTCCCCTCTCTGTTTCAGTTTCCTCACTTGAAAAGTAGGTTAATAATAGCAATACAGTAAAACCCTAGATGGAGAGTAACTTGCTCTGCCAGTGCTCCACAAGATGAGCAAACATTTCTAATAAATTTTAACTTGATAAACAAGTGGTGTCTTACGATAAGAGTAGTACCTGACGCCAAACATCACATGATCACAACGGAGACAATGGTTCTTCTCCCCCCCCCCCCCGGGATTGTGGGTGATCATCTCCCATGCCCAAATGCTCAGTCTCAGGCCATGATGTTTGGCAGATATCAGTGATTTTTCAGAGCATTGCAAGGTGCCCACAACTGGCACTGGTGTATTTTTTGTCACTTCAAAGCACCTGTGGACAGTCCTTTGCTTTTCCATACAAGAGTGAACTTAGGAATGCTTTGCTTCATTCTAGGTCGTTAGATAGGTTCCTTGTTAAAGTTGCACAAAAAGAAAAAGATTCCATTGAGCCAATGGATAGCAGTGATTCCATTAGTGATAGTGAAAGTCGTCCTATGCAACAACCCTCCTCTCTCTTGTCTCCCGCACACCAGCCATGAAGGTTTTCAAAGGTAAGTTCAGGTTAATTTTTCTTTGTATTTTGTATCTTCTTTATTATTTTGTATTACAGTACAGTACTGTAATAATTTTTATATGAATACTTTTGGGTGATGGAGCAAATCATCTGAGTTTCCATTATTTCTTATGGGAAAATTCACTTTGATATTCGAGTGTTTTGGATTACAAGCATGTTTCCAGAATGAATTACGTTTGCAAACCAAGGTTTTACTGTATTTCAAAGGGTTGCTGAGAGGATTAAAATAAATACATTTAGCATCTATAAAAGTGCCAGCATATACTAGGTGCTTGACTAGAATTAGCTATTACTATTGCTGTTATTACTTAACACAACAGGAATTATTTAGAGAGAATTATTATTATCTTGATTTTGTAAGTATGTCTGATGAATAAATGGAAGAGCTTCTCATAGGTGACATTTCACTAAGTATTTCTTTTGGTCTCATTAAATCAAATAGTACTAGTACTAATAAGCACAAAATAGAAAAAGTAAGATTGTTTTTCTTTAAATATTTGTTCTACTGGCTGGCAAGTTTATGTCAAGTACACTTAGAGGATATTTACTGATCAAAATATGTTAATTTAATCACAGATTTTTCTGAAGCTAGAAAATAAATAATGACTCTATGTCACCAGGCATTTTTAAAATTATTTAGTAGAAGTTACAATTATTGATACATGAGTCCTTAAAAAATAGAACTTTTGTCTTTTTTAGGTAATGCCTTTCTCTAATTTGGCTAATGTAAATGATAATCTGCAACTCAATTTTGTCCTGCTTGCATCATTCATTCTGACACCATTGAATGTTAAAAGAAAATATGAAAATGAATTATAGAATGAATGCAAGACCACTGACTTTAGAGCTACATGGGACCTTGGAAGTCAAATAGACTTCAATCCAGAGAAGCCCAGGGTCTTGAGCAAGGTGCCACATCTCCAGGAAAAGGGAGTAGTTACATATGACATTGTCTTTTTACACACACAACCCTACATGTCTAGGAAATTTCTTAGAAAGTGTATTTCTGCAAGCCCAGGTAGCAAATGTCCCCCTTCTGGATTTTCTTCTAGAGTAAACAGAAGTCACAACACATACATGGAACCATGCTCTGTTGCTACTCAAACGTTAGCTCTTTAAAAAGTCCATTCTGTCTATCTAAAATTCACCACTGACACCACCACTGCACCCCCACATTGGTTTTCACCCCCTTAACCTGCTTAGTTCTTCTTCAAAGCACATTAATGATACAAAAATATAATTGTTGTTGTTGTTGTTGGAAATTGGGTGGCTGACTTGTTACTTTATTTCTCATTGCTCCCAGGAGAATGTAAACCTCAGGAGGTCAAGGGCTTTATTTCTCTTGTTCCCAGGTGCCAGGACAATACCTGGCATATCTTAGATGCTCAGAACACTAACCCCACCTTGGCCAACATCCTGAGTAGGGATATATAACCTACACTTCAGTGTATAGCCCAGACCATTGATTTGGAGACTCTAGAGGAGAGAGAGAGAGAGAGAGAGAGAGAGAGAGAGAGAGAGAGAGAGAATCTTTCTCTGAATCCATAAATTACAGGAATTATACAGGCAGAGGGCTGTCTGTGGCCAGTTCTTCTCCAGCTAGGGGAAAATGTGAGATAGTTTCCAAGAAAAGTTCAGAGCCCCTTAGGTTGTCAGTTGACACTCTTTAACAAAAAGATTGATCAGAGAAAAACAAGCAGTTTATTAATGTGTGCAGTGCACATCCGGTGGGAGAAACCTGAAGGAAAGGAACTCAAAATGGTGGCTTGGGTTCCATCTTACGCAGCATCTTCAACAGTGAACAACACATTATAGAGAAACAACAGAACAAAGCACAGAGTCATAGGCTTCCAAGGGTGGCAGACCCAGGGAAGGTAAACACAGGTGACCCTTGAACAACACTGGTTTGAACTGCATGAAACCACTTACACTGGGATTATTTTTATACATATAAATATAGTACAGTACTATGAACGTATTTTCTCTTATGATTTTCTTAATAATGTTTTATATTCTCTAACTTACTTCATGATAAGAATAGTATTTAATACATATAATATACAAAATATGTGTTAATTGACACTGTATGCTATCAGTAAGCCTTCCATCAACAGTTAAGGTTTAGGGGAGTCCAAAGTTACATGCAAACTGGGGGGGGGGGAGATTGGTGACCCTAACCCTGTGCTGTTCAAGTGTCAATGTGTATGGGAGAGAATTAATAAAGTTGAGTTTTATTTGCAGATTCCTCTGGAGGATCTCTGGGCTGATCCGAGTGTCACCAATAAAAGGAATATTTATTTCCCGTCGTGAGGTAGAAAGGGGAAGCTTTTGTGAGTTTGCTTCTTCTTAATTGCTTTCACCTCAAAATAATTTTTATGTCAAAGAGGCATACTTTGGGGTGACATATTCTGGTTTCCTTCACTTATATCTGATCTAACCAGACCTAGATTCATTCACAGTTTCACAGGCCCTAAGATTTCTTCATTTGCTTATTTCCTTTAAACCCTGTTCCTGTCATTTGCAACTGAAAAGGTCTCAACAGTAGAAATTATACAAAGAACAATTATGGTGCCTCAGCCCTGGTTTGTGTTCTTACTGTGATACTTTGTCTGATGTAGTTTTGAGTTTTCTCTTAATTGACTTCAGGTTTATTTTAATTATAAGGGAACAAAATCAAAAGAAGGAACACTTATTAATCACCAGGATGAATTATTTATTACAGAGGCAATGTCTGGAAAAATCAATTTACTGAAAATGTTTCCCACAGGTTTGCAGATTTTAGCAATTTACAAAAGCTACTATAATTCACACAAGGAGAACATTCATTGTGTTTCCAATAACTCATTTTGATAAATTTGGCCCTGATTGTGTCAAATTTTGTAGATAAGTATGAGTTTAAAACTCACATAGTGCACAGGCCCTGTTTCTGATGATGACCCATTGATAGAAAAGCTGACAATATATGGCATCTAGAGGCTGTATGGGCAACAACATTGTGTGTGTGTGTGTGTGTGTGTGTGTGTGTGCAAAATTGAGATATGTTTGGGAGTTCAGTTCTTGCTACTTAAACAACAGGATAAGGATATTGGAAAACAAGCAGCAGATCTTGTAGGAAATGAAGAAGTTAAAAAACAAAGAACCTGCCACTCCTACACCAGGAGGCATTGGCCTTGTGAAGTTAGAGCTGAAATCCATACCGTGTACATCAGAAAATAACTTAAGGTTATAAAATACAATATTCTACTTTTTTAATATTGAAGTTTTACAAAAGGTTCAGTGTATTTATTTTTCAAGGTGTTGATTCAGTATGGTGACCCAGTCCTGGTATCAGAGGGAATTTCTTACAAATATTCCTACAAATACCATCTTATCTTGGCAGAAGGCGGTAATGAGACAATATCATTGTGTTATAAAACCAAGAGATAGTTTCTGTGTACAGATTTGTGTGTGTATACAAGAATATGCATGTGCGTATAGGTATGTGAAGTTGTGTATGACAGATTCATGAAGAAGATAAGGTGCTTCTTGTGTTTAAGAAGTCAGTTTCTAGATTTATAATTTATAATTCAAGGGACATTTAAAAGATATTTCTGGGGGCGCCTGGGTGGCACAGTCGGTTAAGCGTCCGACTTCAGCCAGGTCACGATCTCGTGGTCCGTGAGTTCGAGCCCCACGTCCGGCTCTGGGCTGATGGCTCAGAGCCTGGAGCCTGTTTCTCATTCTGTGTCTCCCTCTCTCTCTGCCCCTCCCCCATTCATGCTCTGTCTCTCTCTGTCCCAAAAATAAATAAATGTTGAAAAAAAAATTAAAAAAAAAAAAAAAGATATTTCTGATTGACCTAATCTATTAAAAATTTGTATCATAAAAACTATTCCAATTTCAAGCTGCTTTTAAGATCCATTTTGGGCTTTTATTCCCTCAACTAAAAACAAAGAAAATTTAGAAAGTTCCGTCTAAACTGTATCTCTGAAGCTCTTGGCAGTTCTTACTTTGGAACAATGTCCTTTTCTTCCTCACTAAATATGAATGGTTTAGAGGATCTATTTTAATTTGGAAAGGCCTCTTTTTCCTTATTTGAGGGCTAGCCACTTGACTAACGAGCGTTTGACTGGATACTTATGTTGCACCATAGAAAATAGCACTGAACACAGCACAGAGAAGAGAGGCACAAATACGGAAAGGGACGGGAGAAGGGCCAGGTGGCAGACCTATACACACCCTGTCCACATTTAGGCAGATGAGTATTGGCTAAACATTAATGAGTGTCTGCAAAAACTTCAGCAAATATAAGGTAAAGATTTAAAAAATAATCAGAAGCAACCATATGCTAGCTCATAATTAGTGCTGTAAAGCAGTGAATTCCACTAAGTTTGTCTCAGAGTACTGGTGAAAATGCTTCACAGGAACAGATGTTTGAGTCTACAAAGGAAGGGCAAAGTTAACATACTGACAGAATATCCTCTTATAGTTCATCCACTGGCGCTGTCCTGGGTCACACCTCCATCTCTTACCTGCTATGATGTAACAGCCTCCTAGCAATATACCCACCATCAATCTCTCTTCTAACTAATCTTTTCTATATTCTGGTGCCATACTGATTTTTCTAGCATTCACATTTCATCTTACTATGCCTCTATTTAAAAATCTTTTAATGATTGCTACAATCTATAACATTATGTCAAAATATCCAGCTTGGCATACAAGACTCTTATAATACGCCTCCTACTTATTTATCCATTTTTCATTTTTACCATCCCCAGAGCCACCCCACTCTGGATAATCACCATGTGTGAGATAATAGGAAAAAAAATATATATATATATACACACACACACACATATATATATAGGTCTCTGCCCCTAATTCCTACCACAGAAGTTCTAAAACCCTTCTAATTTCCCAGGTCACAGGAATGTCTTTTGTTACAATGAGGGGACTCTTGATGGGCTCCTGGATGATTTCTGAATAAGGGTAGTCACCAGAAAGACAAAGCCATTATTAGAAGCTTTGAAATTTAGCCCCACCCCACACTCTTGTGAGAAGGGAAAGGGGCCAGCAATAGAATTAAAGATTGATCGGACCTTCATGATGAAGCCTCCATAAAAATCCGAGAGCTTCCAGGTTGTTGAACATATCCACATACCAGGAAGGTGATACACTCCAACTCCACAGGGATGGAAGCTCCTGTGTTCAGTACCCTCCCAGACCTCACCCTGTGTATCCATTCATCTAACTGTCCATCTGTATCCTTTATCCTATCCTTTAATAAACTGGTAAATGTGTTTCTCTAAGTTTCATCAGCTGACCTAGCCAATTAATTGAATCCAAGGAAGGGACTGTGGGGAACTCTGATTTATGGCCAAGTTTGACGGAAGTTGTAGGTGACCTGGGGAACTATTACTTGTGCTTGATATCTGAAGGTGGGGGCAGTCTTGTGGGACTGAGCCCACAACTTGTGGGAACTGACACTATCTTCAGGTAAGTTGTGTCAGAATTGTAGGACACCCAGCTGATGTCATAGAGAATTGCATGGTGTGGAAATCCCACATACACATATTTGGTGACCAAAAGTGTCAGAAGTGAAGTGCTCTGTATGAGTAGTAAAGACTCCTAGGAAAAAAACCAAAAAACAAAAAACTGATTCTGGGGGAAGGGTTGAAGCAAAAACTCTATGCCTTGCAAGGGGGTAGGACATCCCCTTAGGCTCAGTATCTTCCACAGTTACAAAGCAAAAGCCTGTTAACAGGGATAGAGGCAGGGGACGGGAGGGGGTGGTCAGGAAACTCCTGCTCAAACCTTGCATAGGAAGAAAGCCCTACCCCCAAAGTACAGGAGTATAAGACTACTGTGAGACTGAGGATCAATCAAAGCAAATGAGAATCCCTTGCCTTTACAAGCCTACCAGGATTAACAGCAATCTACTGCTGAGGAAAGACAAGAGCACAGACAGAGGCTCCCTCTAAGTTCAGACATGCCGGGATTGCTAAAAGGCAGAGGTAGAGAAAACCTAAGGAAAAAACTTTGGCAGCCCAGGTCATATTGTGACCTGAATCAGGAGCTAGAGAAAGCCCCAGGAGTAGCCAAATGTTGTAGAGAGCTGTACCCTGGAGAAAATGCACTGACTGAGCAGTGGGAGAAAAAATGGTGGGCTTTCTGGGAATCTGCTCCTTCATTCTGAAATGTCTCTCTAGTGTCCTCTATTGACAAAATTTAGTTTTATGCCAGCTGGTGCAGGGTGAAGATCTATTTTCATGAATGAGACAATGAAGTATAAATTTGGAACTAAGAGGTTATAAATCAATAACTGGCACACATGGTATATCTCTTTTACCTTTTTATTTTTATTTTATTTATATATTTCTATTTAAGTGGATTTCTTATAGACAGAATATTCTTGGGTCTTGATTTTTTTTTTAATTTTTTTTTAACGTTTATTTGTTTTTGAGACAGAGAGAGACAGAGCATGAATGGGAGAGGGTCAGAGAGAGAGGGAGACACAGAATCCGAAACAGGCTCCAGGCTCTGAGCTGTCAGCACAGAGCCTGACGCGGGGCTCGAACTCACGGACCGCGAGATCACAACCTGAGCTGAAGTCGGACGCTCAACCGACCGAGCCACCCAGGCGCCCCTAGGTCTTGATTTTTAAAAATAGAATCTGACAATCTCTGAATTTTAATTGAGGTATTAGACCATTTATAGTTTATGTAATTATTGATATGTTTAGATCCAACCCTATTTTGTGTGCTGTTTTCTAGAAAATTATTTTTTATTAGTTGTTTAGTTGTTTTTTTGTTATTGTTGTTGTTCCTTTTTCCCCTTTCTCCTGCCTTTTATTGGATTCAATTTTTATATGATTCAGTAAATGTCTATTTATTTATTTATTTATTTATTTATTTATTTATGTCAATTTAAAAATATGAACTGGGTAACTATTGAAGTATTCTATAACAATTCAATCAAAATGATTACAAAGTTCTCATATTTTATCCTCCTAAAAACGAAAAATTATGGAACTGGAGAAATGTTTCTATTCTGTACTAACAATCCTATTCCAAAGAAATGGTCAGACAAAGGTTTGTATCAGTAAACTGTATATCACTTTGGCTCATCTAGATATATTTCTTTTGATGAAATTTTGGGACTGACTGATGGCTAGTGTTTCAAAAAACACTTGGGACTTGTTTTCTCCAGGGAGTAAAGATTATATTTCTGGTATTCTGCAAGTTCTATCTAAAGGCCACCTGCATAACCTAGAGAAAAGAAGATGCACAACACCCTAATGACTTAATTTGCAAGTAATCAATTATAGGTATTACTCTATTCACATTGTGTAGACCGTGATTACCCCTGGCTATTTTTAGACAGCATAAGAGAATTGCCACCAATGTATGAGATAAGGGAGATGATATTGAACAGCAGAGATCTACATTCTGTGTGACCATAAATCAAGATGATATGTTGCTAAAATAGCTGTCTGCGTATAATGGAAAGCAGGTTATGACCAACTGCCCAGAAGTTAGCTGTGTCCGGAAATCAGCTGGGGAAAACAACAAATCTCTAATTGAATAGTTAATTGAATAATGTTTCTGATGGAACACCATTCCTTATAATAATGCTGGTAATGAGATTATTTCCTCACTCAGGAAAAATGGTTGGATATTTTAATCACCATTGAATTTTCTGTCTTTAAAAGTCAGTGGCCAGGTTTGGTAGACATCAAACTAAAGAAATGTTTGTATGTAAACTATGATGAACATCATATATGATAGAATGCATGACTGGCTGGTGAGGCCTTTAGTGATGTTCTCTAATGAACCAACTGCCAGAGATATAAAGATAATTTATCTTCCCTGAGGTATTATCTGTTGATATTGGACAGATAAAGGAATGTCATCCCTATAGAAGTAGATGGACAATATTACATAATGATACCTGGAACTCGATATCTGTAAAATCTTTACTACAATAGCTGGTATATGGTTCTGTCTACAAACCAGATGTAATGCAGAATTCACTGAACAATAGTGGCCTCTTGTCACCACCTAGGACAATGGAGATTGTAATATGTCAGAAAGGTCATTTCTGTTGAGAAGGGGTGGAGAATCACAGTATAATCTAAACTGTTTTGATGTGTTACTATTTTCATCTCTGCCAAAGCTATACAGTAAACATAGAATTGTTATTTCATTGACTGAATTAAATGAATATCAGACTTATGTAAACAATGATCCCTATGATAAGAAAATATTATGCAAGTTAAAATCTACCACTTACTAACACTCAGAAAATTTTTGGATAAATTTCTTTATATATTCTCTGCAAAATGGCTTTTTAATGGCTTTTAGAAACCTCAAAAGAGGAGAGTTCTCATATCATAATAGTTCTTGTATCATAATAAATTGTTATAAAGTAGTATTAAGCCTAAACAATTTTGTCAACCAAAAAAGAATCATTAGGATGTGCTAGGTGGAGAAAGGTTTGAAGTAATACTCTTCTCCATACCTAACGGTGCTCAAAATAATGGTTATGGTAAAATATGATGAAATTTTTCCTAGACCAATCTTTCAGATTCTATGGAAACTTTTGATATTCAAATTGTATTTAGCATAATATATTTATTCATTTAAATAGTCTATATATAATACTTTGATATATTGACAAAAATCTTGTTTGTTTTACTCACTTTTTCTTTTCATCATGTATACTCAGTCTGGAACTTGAAGAAAGAAATTTCTGATTGAAAAAAGGAGATCAGAGTTCTAAGCTACTGTGATATTATTTCGTATTTAAACCAAGGAGTTACGAAGTGCTTTCTCAAAATTCATGTACAATTGTATAGATTTCTTGGTCCACATATTTTCTACTATATTGTACAAGTAAGTACAATAAGGTGGTACTTTTTTTTAAATAGTCCTCATCACAGAAGCCAATTTTGGTTAAAAGTCTTAGTGAAATGAAGTCCCTCAAGTTAGTCTGCTTTCTCTTTATTAAGACTTTCACTATAGTAAGACTCTCAAACTGTTAGCAGACATATTAAGAAAATACAGTACTTTTGAATTTTTTTTCAACGTTTTTTATTTATTTTTGGGACAGAGAGAGACAGAGCATGAATGGGGGAGGGGCAGAGAGAGAGAGAGACACAGAATCGGAAACAGGCTCCAGGCTCTGAGCCATCAGTCCAGAGCCCGACGGGGGCTCGAACTCACGGACCGCGAGATCGTGACCTGGCTGAAGTCGGACGCTTAACCGACTGCGCCACCCAGGCGCCCCCCTTTTTTTTTTTTTGGTACTTTTGAAATAATAAAATTTGTTAATATTTTTCCAAGAATGTAAGGCAGAACTAATGCCCTCTTAAATGATAAACGGTATCGATTATAGAGGAAATGTTTCTATATTTTGGGCTTTTGTAGAAACAAACTATATCAGTATAATATCATAATTTGAACACATGAAGAATTGTTCTGATTAATTCCCTCTTATTTCAAACCTTGCGATGATGGGATGGGATTTGGATTTATGGTTTTCAAAGCCCTTTTATGTAATGATTTATTAACTTTTAATGAAAACTCAATATATATTGACTAATGGTTACGGGAGGCTTTTACTCATTAATAATATATGATTTTTTGAAATACTCTACTGAATATATTAATCAATATCATCATCCGAGAAATTGTTCTGAAATAGAAATATTCATGTAGCCACAGTAGTCTGTTTTTGCTCTTTCTACACTTTACAGAACTGTTGGTACACAATTTTGTGTAAATAAGAATCATATATGTACATCTCGTTGTATTTAAGGTTTGAAACTTTATGAGAAATCCCATATTTCAATTTCAGTAACTAACCCCATTTCTGATTTAAAGTTGCACAACATCAGGGGTAAATAGGAAAGACAACTCAAGCTCTGGGAGTTTCCTCTGGATGAGATGAAAGAAAATCATTATACTGCTTTCTTTCTACTTATGGTGACAAAATGGGGAGAGAGTCCTGCCTAAAAATTTTATCGCAGGCCAAAAAGAAAAAAAATAATAATAATCCCAAGTCATCTGCCAGTTATTTGTCTAAAGGCAATGATTTCTCTGTTCTTTGGAAAGTTACAGTAATGGGCCTGATCTATTAACTATCAGTAGGCACTAGGCATGACCTAGGTTGAAAAACTTTCTTTATAAAAGTCCAGAGAGCAAGTATCATAGGTTTTAAAGGCCATATGGTCTCTGTCATGACTGCTCACCTCTGCCATTGTAGTGCAAAAACAGCCACAAACATGGCCATGTTCCAGTAAAACTATGCTTCCATAAAACTTTATTTAAAAAGACAGATAATGGGGCGCCTGGGTGGCGCAGTCGGTTAAGCGTCCGACTTCAGCCAGGTCACGATCTCGCGGTCCGGGAGTTCGAGCCCCGCGTCAGGCTCTGGGCAGATGGCTCGGAGCCTGGAGCCTGTTTCTGATTCTGTGTCTCCCTCTCTCTCTGCCCCTCCCCCGTTCATGCTCTGTCTCTCTCTGTCCCAAAAATAAATAAACGTTGAAAAAAAAATTTAAAAAAAAAAATAAATAAATAAAAATAAAAAGACAGATAATAACCCAGATCTGACTTGTGGGCCATAGTTTACCAGTGACTGGTCCAGAAATAAGAAGATAATAAAAGGAAAACTGAAATAGTTCTGCTTAGTAATTGTGGATTCTTCCATTGTGGATCTGGGAAAATTTAGCAGAATATATTATTATTGTTAGGAGTATTATTGCTTCGAACATCTTGTTTTACCTTAGGAGGGGTGTGTGTGTGTGTGTGTGTGTGTGTGTGTGTGAGAGAGAGAGAAAGGGGAGGAGGGGGATGGAAAGATATTAACTAAATAGGGTTAAAGGTACTCTTTAGGGAGGTGTGGGCAGATTTCAGGGATCCAGGAAGGGATGGTAAAATACACAATGACTAGGAACAACAGGAAGCTATTTTCCCTTTTTTAAGGGAAGACATGGTTTACAGGGGACCTAACCAGACTTAAACCTCTGAAAGAGGAATATCTTACATGAAGCGTGACCAGAGAAAAACACAGACACTTCCAGAACTATGCAGAAACAGGGGAAAATAAATGTCCTGGCCATTGTCTCGCTATGCCCTGAATCTCCAGCTTGTACCTCCCATTGGCTAGCACCAACTGGAAGTCAGCAGGCAAGGGAGCCCAGGTGATGCAGTCCCTAATTTAAGTGTCTCATAGCACATAGGAAAAAAGAAAAAGGAAAACAAAATTGTGGAATGCGAGAGTGGCTTAGTATTATTTCCCGGAGTTACCACAGATGATTAGAACACGGCAGAATCCATGAGGAAACATTATTTTTCACAATGCATTTGAGGTATAACTAAAATACAATAAACTGCACTTATTTAAGGTGTACAGTTTATTAAGTTTGGGTAGATGTGTACATACAGAAAATCATCACCACTATCAAAATAATGAAATAACCATCACCCAAAAAGTTTCCTTGTACCTCTTTGTAATATTCCCCACCAAATACCTTTCCATCTCTCCTCCCCAGAAAACCACTGATCTATCCATTTTCTGTGATTAAACACTGCTTTACATTTTCTAGAATTTTATATAAATGGAATCATGCAGTACATACACTTTTTTTTTTGGTTCGGCTTCTTATATTTATATTTTCACTCATTTAATTATTTTTACACTCATCCAGGTTTTTATGTATAGTACTTCATTCACTTTCATTGTTGAGAAGTATACCATTGCAAGGAATGGAATTTGTTTAGCCTTTTGCCTGATGATGAACAGTTGGATTGTTTCTAGCTTTTGGCCATTACAAATAAAGTTGATACAGATATCTGTGTAATAGTTTTTGGAAAAACATGTAAATAGTGGTTCCCAAAAGATATGTCTAAGCCCTAATCCCTGATACCTATGAATGTGAGTTTATTTGGAAATAAAATTTTTGCAGATGTAATTAAGTTGGGTATCTTGAGATGAGATCATCCTGGATTTAGAGTGAGCCGTAAATTCAATGACTGGTACCGTTATAAAAGAAATGAAAGGGAGATTGGACACACAGAGACACATGAATTTCCAGGGAAAACCCCACCTTATTGTGGATATATTATTAATTTGCATTTTGGGGGATTCATCTAGGTTCATGAGGGAAATTGGTCTGTAGTTTACTTGTATCTCTTTCTGATTTTGGTATCAGGGATGCTGTCCTCAGAGAATGAGTTGGAAATTCTTTCCCAATTCTTACGTTTTGTGGAAGGGTTATAGAGAATTGACATTATTTCCTCCTTAAATATAAGCAGAATTCACCAGTGAAGCCATCTGTTCCTGGAATTTTCTTTGTGGGAAGATTTTTTTAAGTGTACTTATTTATTTTGAGAGAGAGAAAGGGAGAGAATGTGAGTGGGTGAGAGGCAGAGAGAGAGAATCCCAGGCAGACTCCACGCTGCCAGCATGGAGCCCAATGTAGGGCTTGAATTCACAAACCATGAGATCATGACCTGAGCCCAAACCAAGATGCTTAACAGACTCAGACACCCAGGTGCCCCTTTGTGGGAGGATTCTGAACTACAAATTACAATTCTTCCCTAGAAATAGAGCTTTCCAGGTAGTCTATTTCTTCTTAAGTCTTGGTAGTTTGTGTTTTTTGAAGAATTTGTCCATTTCATGTAAGCATACTTTGTGGGCATCCTTGTTCATAACATCCCCTTATTTCCCTTTAATATTCCCTTTAATAGTGTGATCAGTAGTGTTACCACCTCTCCCATGCCTGAGATACATTATTTGTGTCTTCTTTCTTTTTTTCCAAATTCGTCTGGCTAGAGGTTCATCAATTTAATTAATCTCCTCAAAGAACCAGATTTTGGCTATGTTGTTTTTCTCTTTTCTATTTCATTGATTTATACTTTGATCTTTATTATTTCCTTTCTTCTGCTCACTTTGATTTTACTTTGCTATTCTTTTCCTAGTTTCTTAAGGTTGACTCTGATGTCATTATTTTCTAAGTATTGCTTTAGCAGGATCCTGTACATTTAGATATTCAGTTTCAAAACACCTTTATTTTGAACAATTTTTAATTTCCTTATAACCTATACATTATTTAGCACTGTGTTATGCTGTTTCCAAATATTTGGGGATATTCCAGATATCCTTCTTTCTTTCTTATTTATTTCTTACATAATTGCATTGCAGCCAGAGACCATAATCTGTATAACTTGAATCTTTCTAAATTTACTGAGAATTGTGTTATGGTCCAGAATATGGTCTATCTTGGTAAAAGTTCTGTGAGCACTTGAACATCATGTGCATTTTGCTCTTGTTGAGTGGAATGTTCTACAAATATCAACAAGTTATTTTAGTTGATGTTGTTCAAATCTTCTTTGTCCTTACTGATTTTTTCATCTACTAGTTCAACCAATTATTGCAATAAAAATACTGAAACACCTGCCGATAATTATGCACTTCCTTATTTCTCTTGGCATTCTATCAGTTTTTTCTTCCTATATTTTTAAGTTCAGTTACTAGGTACATAAATATTTTCAATTGTTATGTTGTCTTAATGACACAGCTCCTTTATCATTTTGAAATGATCTTCTTTATCCTGGTAATATTCTTTGTTCTGAAATCTACTTTGTCTAATGTTGATATATCTGTTCCAGCTTTCTCTTGACTAGTATCAGTATGGAGTCTTAGTTTGGGCTGCTATAACAAACTACCATAGACTGGGTGGCTTATAAACAACAGAAATTTCTCATGTTGGAATGCTGGAGGCTGGGAGTCTGAGATAAGGATGCCAGTATTTGTTGGGTTCCGGTGATGCTTTCTTCTGTGTTTCAGAGTGCCCTCTTCTTACTGTATCCTCACATGACAGAAAGAGGGCAAGAGAGCTCTTTGCCATCCCTTTTTTAATGGTACTATTCCCATTCATGAGGGCTCCACCTTCCTGACCTAATTTCTTCCTGAAGCTCCCTCTCCCCATACTACCATATTGGGGGTTAGAACTTTAGCATATGAATTTGGGAGGGGATCCAAACATTCAGTCCATTGCATATGGCTTATTTTTCACCTTTTTTTTTCATTCTTTTATTTTTAACTCATTTGTGATCTTATATCTTAAAAGGTTCTCTTTTAGGTGGTATATTGTTAGGTCTTGCTTTTTTTTAAATCTAGTCTGGAAAACCTTGCCTTTTAGTTGGAGTGTTTAAACCATTTATATTTAATGTGATTATTGATAATGGCTGGGTTTAAATCTACCGTGATGCTAATTGTTTTCTACTTCTGTCATCTATTCTTTTTCTTGCCTTGCTATTTTTATGCCTTCTTTTGGATTAGTTGAGTATATTTTTTATGGTTCTATTTTGTTTCTCTTGTTGTGTTAGAAGAACAAACATCTCTCTGATAAGGTGATATTTAAGCAGAGTCCTGAAGAAGTGAGGCATTTGTCTGTCTCAAGGAAAAAGTTTAAGCAGAGGGAAAAGCAAGGTGTACAACCCTGAAGCTGGGGCATATTTGACATTTTGGAATAATAATAAGGTGGCCAGTGTACCCTGAATGGAGTAGCGAGGTAAGAAGGAACATGGGAAGAAGATAGCAGAGGGAGACTGAATGCCAATAGGAGATATGTGAGATCATCTCAGACCTTGTAGACCTTGAGAGACTTTAAAAAGGCTTTAAAGAAATAGTTTTCTGGGAGTGTTCATTGAACTTTCTTTGCTTCAGACAAAGGCCTTTGCTGTCATCCACACCCCAAAATTAAACAAAACCTTCTCTGAATCACAACCACAATCTGCCTAAGGGAACCTCAGGACTAATCTGTTCATACCAATTTTCGCATTTTATATTGTTCTGCACAAAAGTCCAGCACTCACAGATCATATCTCATTATCCACTCTTCTCCCCCAAAATACAACCCTTCCAATGTGTGCTTTAGAATTTATGGTCCCTTATAAGGAAAATAACCTTCACCCTCACCGTCTTTTCTCAATGTTCTTGGCACAGACTAAAAGTGGACTCTCCCCTATGGACACTGATTCCCTTGCTTCCTTCTCAACTCTAGTCTATTTTCTTTCCCATAATCCTCATACCATGGGCCTGGAGGGTAGATGTCATTCTGGCCCTTCACCAATCTTTCCAAATTATTGTCCTACATCTTTCCTTAAACCACAACGTCTTTGATGAGTGTGGCATCAGACTAGGAATATGTTTTGTTTGATCAGGTCTGAGGGATAGGATCCAGTGAACCTCTGAGACCTTTTCCCTTTTTCTATGGCTTGCCTTTAGATATTGACAGTTCTGTGGAGAAAGTTTTTCCAATTACTGTCAGTAATCTCAAGCCAAGGGTTTTAAAATCTGGTACACAGAGTATATCATTAAAGACATACCCAAATAATGGGTGTATCTACACTTAGAGTGGCTCAGAAGATAGCAGTAATAACAATGGCAATGGCAAACACCGGACAAATTACCTATCCTCTTTTTGGCTCAGTTTATCTTTACTCGTTGGATACATGTGGTCTTCCTTCATCTACTTAAAGACATAACTTTAATCATTATCTTCTTTCTGCCTCTCTTGACTTACCAGTTTTTGCTCTCTACTAAATGGTTTCTCTCAGTATATGGTTATTTATTTTACCATATTTACAAAGTTCTTTCTTGACCTTACTTTCTCTGCTTATTAGTATCCATTTCTTTACTTTTCTTTACAGCAAAACCCCACCAATCATGCCATTTCTCTCATTGCTGAACTAGAACTATTCTTACTTAAAAGGTCATCAATTTCCTTCATGTTGCTAAACCCAATGGTCAATTCTTAGTTTTTTTATTTGGCCTATTATCTCACTGGACCCTCTGCTCCCTTGGTTTTCCGCCAGCTTGCCAGAATTCCTTTCTCCTTGGCTGAACCTTCTTCTTCTCCCAGTCTCCCAATGTTGTATAGTCAAGGGTTCCCTCCTGATCCCTATTTTTGTCTCATTCTACATTCTTATGATCTTATGATCTCAGGCAGTCCCATGGCTCTAAGAGCCATCTCAACACTGCTAATACCAAAGTGTTTTTTGTTTTGTTTTGTTTTTGTTTTTGTTTTTTTGAGAGACAGTAGGGCAGAGAGAGAGGAAAAGGGAGAGAATGCCAGGCAGGCTCCATACTGGCAGCATGCAGTATGCAGGGCTCAAACCCATGAATCCGTGAGATCATGACCTGAGCTGAAACCAAGAGTCAGAAGCTTAACCCACTGAGCCACCCAGGTGCCCTCTCCACCAAAGTTTTAGTTCAGCAAAGTTTAAGAGTATTTTCAGTTTGAATCTCTCTTCCAACTCCTATATTCAACTGCCTACTCAACATCTCACTTGAATGCCTACTAAGGGATTCTGCACACAATTCCACTGTAGAAAAAGGAGGGGTTTTCTACCACCATCAAGCAATTCTCTGTACATCAGTTGGGGGGCCAAAACTCAAATCTGACACTATCTACCTGGAGGTCGTATCAGATTCCATAGGTTAAGGGCTCAGTCCTCTAAGAGTGTCCTCCACTTCAGATGCCAATCATAAGCACAGTTTGTTACCTATGCTTCTGACTTACTGGCTGCAGATTAGAGGTTTCTCCAACTCACTCTTTGGACTTTAGACACCAGTTCCAACTCCAGGTTGTTACCAATGCTTCTAAATGACTGGCTACAAATCATAGGTTCCCACAAAACCCCTCGTTGGATTTGATTAACTTGCTAGAACAGCTCACAGCAGTCAAGAAACCCATTTACTCACTGGATCGTTTGTGTATTATAAAAGGATATATCTCAGGAAGAGCCAGGTGGAAGAGGTCCAAAGAGCAAGATATAGGGAAAGGGTACAGAGCTTTGATGCCCTATCAGAGTGCCACTCTCCCTGAATCTTTATGTGTTCACCAACCTGGGAGCTCTCTAAACCCTGTTTTTTGGGGTTTTACAAAGTCTCTGTTGATTAAATCACTGGCCATCGGTAATTGATTCTTCCTAGAGGTGGGAGCTGGGGGTGGTGGGACTGAAATTTCCAACCCAGTAATCACAGGGTTGGGTCGTCTAGCAACCAGCCCCTAAACTTTTGGTTACCTAAGGGCTTTCCAAAAGTCACCTCATTAACATAACAAAAGGAACATTTATTGCTCTCGTCACTTAGGAAATTACAATGGTTTTTAGGAGTTCTGTCCCAGAACAGAGGATGAAGACCAAATATATATTTCTTATTATAAATCACAATATCACAGGCCTTAGTCTAACTCCAAGTTGCCTCTTGAATTCACTGAAGGCAAAAATCTGTTAGTATGCTTTTACATTCTTTCAAGTTATGGGCCTAGGAAAAACTAAATGGCCTTTTTACCACCTAATTCTATACTGCCAATTTGAAAGCAAAACTTTAGATCCTAATAGAAATGGACATTATCAGTTGGAGCAAAGATAGCTAACTAACACTGTTTAAAGTATGAGAGATTCTTAGTGTGCTGCTCCTTAATCTAAACTGTTACTCACCTCAGTATAAAGTGAAGGTTTAGGGTACAGAGAGAGGCCCTGAAATTCAACTGCCCACCTACAAATTCCTGCTATGCCCCTTGCCAGCTATGTAATTTTGAGCAAGTTTCCTGATCATTTTAACTCTCAGATTTTTTTATTTTTAAAATAGTGATAATAGTTGTAAAGAAAAAGAATGACAAAAAATATGTAAACCATCTAGGATGTGAAAAATTGGTAATAAATAATGTCAAAAAGAAAACCACAGGCCCCAAATGGTATCACTTAGGCCAAGTTTAAGTGCCAGCTGGGCAGGCTGAATACATAACCTGACTGCAGTTTCAACCTCCCCCAGAAATGTAAGTTTTAACCAGGCAGTCAGGAATTTTCTGATAGCACCAATGAAATAATCTGTCACATGGGCCTTCTCCATCCTCCAAAAGATGAAGTAATCTAAGACCCCTTTCCCTGTCCCTCCTTGCAAGGGAAGGTGATCTTGCCAGAAACAATTCTTTCTTGTCTTTTGCTGATAACTCTCTTACCCCATCTTCCTTCCTATAAAAACCGTGCATTTTGTACAATTCCTTAGACCTCCCCTCTACTTGCTGGATGGGATGCTGCCCGATTCATGACTTGTTTAATAAAGCCAATTAGATCTTCAAATCTACTCAGTTGAATTTTGTTTTTTAACAATACAAATTAGCTATTATTATTATCATTGTTAACTGGGGTAAATAATATGTATCATATAAATAGTGCTAGCCTCGGGGCGCCTGGGTGGCGCAGTCGGTTAAGCGTCCGACTTCAGCCAGGTCACGATCTCACGGTCCGGGAGTTCGAGCCCCGCGTCGGGCTCTGGGCTGATGGCTCAGAGCCTGGAGCCTGTTTCTGATTCTGTGTCTCCCTCTCTCTCTGCCCCTCCCCCGTTCATGCTCTGTCTCTCTCTGTCCCAAAAATAAATAAACGTTGAAAAAAAAAAAATTTTAAATAGTGCTAGCCTCTTTTAAATCAAATTTGGATAAAGTCATCATTATCACTGGTATATTTTCCAGCAGAGTGTTTTATTTTTTTAATTATTATGACAATGAAAATAAAACCATAACATCATGTAGGTCTTCAGTTTGAATCCCTCTGGTAAAACTATTTTTAAAAACACAATTCATGCTAAGAATTGTTAAACAAAATCCAACTGAGTAATTTGAAGATCTCATTGGTTTTATTCAACAATTCATGAATGGGGTAGCTTCTGACAGTGGTACAAAAAAACAGTTTTAGAGGCAAAAGGAGGGTGGAATGGGGAGGTTTAAAGACTCAATTATTCCAGGTAGGGTTACCTTTCCTTAGGGAAAGACAAGGGGGCTTATCTGGCAAGTTTCCTCACTAATGCTGATTGGGAAATTCCAGACTAATTGCTTTATTATTTATTTATTTTTTAATTTAGTTTAGTTTGAGAGAGAGAGAGAGGGAGAGAGAGAGAGAATGCAAACAGGGTAGGGGCAGAGAGAGAGGGAGAGAGAAAATCCCAAGCAAACTCTGCAAGCACAGAGCTCAATGCAGGGCTTGAACTCAGGGAACCATGAGATCATGACCTAAGCCCGAAATCAAGAGTTGGTGGCTTAACCGACTGAGTCACCCAGGCACCCCCAGACTAATTGTTTTAAATTTCCAGTCCTAGAAGAGGCTTAAGCTGCAATTAGGTTAGGCATTAAGTTTTTTTGTTGGATTTTTTTTTTTTTTTAATTTTTTTTTTCAACGTTGATTTATTTTCGGGACAGAGAGAGACAGCATGAATGGGGGAGGGGCAGAGAGAGAGGGAGACACAGAATCGGAAACAGGCTCCAGGCTCCGAGCCATCAGCCCAGAGCCTGACGCGGGGCTCGAACTCACGGACCGCGAGATCGTGACCTGGCTGAAGTCGGACGCTTCACCGACTGCGCCACCCAGGCGCCCCGGATTTTTTTTTTAAGATTTTATTTCTAAGTAATCTCTATACCCAAGGTGGGGGTTGAACTCACGGCCCTTCCACATGAGCCAGCAAGGTGCCTCAGATTAGGCACTAAGTCTTGATGGGGTTTAGCAAAAGTGACTCCATCTTGAGTCTTTCTTTTTAACAGAGTTTAGTACCACAGACTAATAATGAACTCTGAAACATGTTAGCTAACATCAGGTATTATAGTGTTATGATTTTAAAAATATACTTTAGGGGGCTCCTGGGTGGCTTAGTCAATTAAGTGTGGGACTTTTGATTTCAGCTGGGTCAGGATTGGGGTAGGTGTGGTGGGATGGAGACCCCATCAGCTCAGCACTGAGTGTGGAGCCTGCTTGGGATTCTTTCTCTCTCTGCCTCCATGCTCGTTCTGAAATTTTTAAAAAAATTAAAAATTATGTGTATATATAATTATATACATACATACACATACACTTTAGTAGCGGCTAAGTTTTCAGATTCCAATATATATTTAAAGTAAACAATTCTTAAAGTATTTGTGTGTGTCTAACACTGAATGCTTACTGTATTCCAGAAACACATTGCCCTACACATGCTAGGGGTTGTTTTTGTCCTTTTGTTTCCTTCCCGGTTTAACAAAACAACAAAACTGCTTGGGGGACTAGGGTTGAGACTGAAGAGGGTAATACAGTAATGAATTTGCTGAGATAAACGCTATTTTAAAAAGTTACAAAATCCCCAAATTTTCACTGTATTTGTATTTTTTACATTTAGGCAGCAACTACTACCTCCAGGATATTTCCCCTTCACCTCCCAAATCGGCGTGAAGGGAGACAATAAAGTTGCTTAGGACAGTCTGCCCAGACTTGCTTGCCCCCAATGTGGGGAATCTGACTACTGGAAAACCTTAAATGTAAAACGGAACGGGCTGGGATCGCGCGGGGGGTGGGGGGCGGTTGGAAAGACCTGGAAACCCGCGCCTACGGGCGGCGGCCCAGGAGCACATTCCCTTAACTCCCTCAGTGCCAGCCCCGCTGGGTTGGGAAGCTCCTCCCCCGCCCTTCCTTCCTCCTCCTCCTCCCCCCCCTCCCCCGCAGCGGCGGGCGAAGCGGTGAGCGCTGCGGTAGTTTGTCCCCAGCAGCGACCCCTTCTCCCAGGCAGGTTGCGGCTGCAGCGGCCGCCTTGGCGGTGGCGGCAGCGGTGGCGGCGGGAGCCGAGCACTAGGAGAGGCCGGGGCCGGCCCTGCGGCCTGGAGGCCGCGAGAGGTGGAGGCCGGGCCGCCCTCCCGCGCCGCGGGAGCGGAGGGGAAGAGGCGGCCGCGAGAGAGCTCGGCCCGGCCGCCGGGAAGGTGGGGGACGCTCCGGGCACCTCCCGTCCTCCGGCCGCCGCCGCCGCCGCCCTGCTGGCCCTGCCGCAGCCGCCGCCGCCGCCGCCCCCGCCGCCGCCGCCGCCGCCGCCGCCTCCTCCGCCTCCTCGGGCTCCCTCTGCGGGCTCGACGGCCCCGGCCGGGGACGGCGGGCGGCGTGCGCGCCCGGAGCCTCCGGAGATGGCGGGAGGGCACTGTGGCAGCTTCGCCGCGGCGGCGGCTGGCAGTGGCGAGATCGTGCAGCTGAACGTCGGGGGGACCAGGTGAGTCCGCGGAGAAGGGCCTCGGAGCGGGCATGCGGCGGACGGCCTGCAGGGGGACGGCGAGGCCAAGGTTGGCGGGGACTTGGGCGAATGTGGGAGCCGAGCCCGGTGGGTGACGCGGGGCCCTCCCGGCGGGAAGAACGTCGGCGGCTCTCGAGTTGAAGTCTCTGCTCCGGGGACGGAGAGGCAGGAGGGCCTCTTGGAATTAGAGCAAGCCGGGCCCATGTGCCCGTGGCTGCCTTCCTAGAATGCCAACCTTTGTCCCTCCCCCTTTCTAAACTACCAGGCCAAGTGGAACATTAAAAAGCCTTCCTTACCTAACCTTAGAGTGTATTTGAGGAATTTATTTTGTAGAAGCCTGGCCTTGTGGTTTGGCTTTTGCAGATGAACCTGCTTCCCTTTTCGGTCAACAAGGTGTCGGTGGGCGTGGGTAAGAAAGAGTACTGTGCTCTTTTCCCCTTCTAATTAAGGAGTGTTTGCAGTCTCGAAGGATTTCGGTGGATGGAGTACAGTAGAGTTGCCGTACGTTGTTATTTATTTTCAGAGTTTCTGGGTGTATAGCTTTGAAGGATCTGTTCAACCTGCAGGGCAGTGGGTGCAGGAACCGCAATTTTAACAGTTGGTTCTGAGAAGCTTTGGATATTGGCACTGTCTACTCAGAGTAGACAGACTGAAAGCTCTTTATCCTCTCTCTTGCCTTCCACTCCCTGTCTGCGACTTCTGTTAAGCTTTCTTGGGGGAAAATCATTTGTGGATTCGGTATGGCTTATGAGTCACTCTTCTCAAAAATGGGACTTTGCCAGCTCTGTTTGAAGGAAGGAGTGGTTGAGTTTTAAGCTTGGTAGGAGATGAACGATAGAGTGCTCGAGAACATGAAAGGATTTCAACATCCCGGACGTAACTAATATTTTTAAAAATACAAAACGACATTGTGAACCATACGGATAAAAATGTATCGTACTTTAATCCTAAACGTTTAATTCTAAGTGTACTATTCAACACAAGAAGCAGTAATTCTTCATTCTTTGCCTGTCGCCCCCTCCCCCCATGCAAAACCGTTCAACAGTGTGAGGTAGATTATTGCGCTGTATAGATACTGGTCTTCTGGAGAAGGCATGTGTCCTAATGTAAGAAATGGATTTTTTCCCTTAAAATCACATGGAAATTTTGCGGGTTTGATAACGTATGGATGCAAAGGAATACCCCCTCTAGAGTCGACCTGCAGTGTGTGTTAATGCTGAGGAATAGCACTATAGTCATTGAAAATACCTACACTGGTTCCTAATTGCTATAGATTGTGGATGATGTTTCTTTTCAGGCATTCTAAAGTATTACGATATTACTATTACGATAAAAATTAAATGTAGTGTTATTTACTGCATGCTGAAAGTGGATGGTTTAATAATGAGTGAACTCTTGGTAATGACTATAGAATTGAGTTTAAATTTTTTAATCATAAAAGGCAGCCATCTTGGAGCTGAAACACTTTATTTTGTTTCACTGTTTATGAAACTTGATTTTATCAGGGTGTAAGTTTTTCTAAGTGATGATATTAGCAAAGAATACAAAAATAAGATAAATATATTATTGGATCGAACAGTTTAGAAGACATACGAAAGTTGTTAGATAGGAATGAGAATTAAAAAAAAAAACAGCATAAACTTTATAGATTTGCTAGGATAACATGGTTTATAAAATAAGTAATGACATGGCCTATAGAAAATAGGACATCCAACTTCAAGTGTTCTAAGGCTATTTTCTTGAGTTACTTTGAATCATAGACTCTTGCAGCAGTTTAGAGCTAGAAGGGATCCAGAAGTCATCTGTATCTTGTACAAAATAGATTAACACAGTCACCTTAGCCATTGTGAAGAAAGAAAAATCCTGATTTGATTCTCAATAAAGTTGAGGAATTGCCCCTGGGAGAACTACCTGTGGCAAGAATGGAGGTAGGCTCCAAGGTGATAGAGTAAAACTCAAAAGGAGGGTATACTGTGAGCAGAGAAGCATATGTTATATAGGTGAGGTCCTTTCCACCCCCCGAAGAGAGGAAGGATATGAAATTGGACATATTCAAAGGAATTATAGAAATGAGCAATTTTTATGATTTATTTAACACTGTGTGGGTAATTCAGGAAGTAGAGAAGATAAGGGTTCACTTAGAATTAACATTATTTACCAACCCCCCCCCCCAAAAAAAACCTAAAGAAGTGAAAGAAACCTAATATGACTCAATTTGTGATTAATTCTGTTATGAATGAGTACAATTTGAGGCCTCACAAGAGAGGTCTGGGATCTGCTAGTGGGGAACTTATGGACAAAGGACTTTGGAATCATGCAGATACAGATTCCAGTTCCCAGGCTTTCCCTGTAACTACTCAGCAGCCTAGGGCAAATTATTTTTTAGTGCTTAGTTTTCCTAAAATGTAAAGTGATGATAATAGTACCAGCCTTACAGGTTTGATAAAGGAATTTGAAGTAAAAATGGGAAATGTAGGGGTTGGTGGCATAGTAACATCGAAGGATAAATAATTTTAATTAGATTGCTTCCAAGTTAATTTAGAGGGAGGCAAAGAGCAAGAACTATAAGTGTAGATATTATGCTAATATCTTCAGTAACATTTCTGTTGAGACCAGATTGGACATGGCCCTTTTCTTGGCACACTGTGGATAGGAGCTAAAAACCATTAGATAAGCCTTTCATATATATTGCAGAAAATTATGCTTGTCACATGTAACTTTACTTATTTTTTTCTTTCAAGTTTTGCTAATTTATTTTTTCTTTAAAGTTTATTTTTGGGAGAGAGTACATGCACACCTGCACGAACAGGGGAGGAGCAGAGAGAGAGGGAGCGAGAGAATCCCAAACGGACTCCAAGCTGTCAGTGCAGAGCCCAGTGTAGAGCTAGATCTACAAACATTGAGATCATGACTGAGGTGAAGCCCAAGAGTTGTACGCGAAACTGACTGAGCCACCCAGGCACCGCATGTAATTGCAATGTCATTTTTATGATGTCATACTTGAAACCTAGTTTTTATGTTCTGTGGGGTTCCCGCCCCCCATTTGTCTTCCTCTTGTTTGAAAAGTGGAAAATTGGTGGGGGAGAGGATCTAATCCTTTTGCCCATAAATTTCAGATTACTAACCCTACCCCAAACTGCTGATTTTAATTGAAATTTCTAATGCAACTTTAAGCAGACCTGTGTAATTTTCTAAGTGACACAAAATTTGAGTTCTCTGGCAGTCTGCTGAATAATGAGTGAGTATGAAGGATCACAAGTTATAAGTGATCATTATTTGGAGTTAATTTGATAGCCTCAAGAACATAGTGATTTTGTGGGGGGGGGGGGGGCAGTGGGTCCTTGTATCCTTCAGTTTGCCATTTACTGAATTTGCTTTTATTTATTTGGCCAAGTCAGTTTCCTTTGACTAGCCGTAATCTGCTCCTCATGTTTTCTTAAGCTTTTGCTAAGATACACACTTGCAAAATTTGCCGTGGTTTCTTGAATGAACTCCCTGGATCCTTTCTTAATCTGATTAATGGGCACAGGGACTGCTTTAAAACAGTCATAATGCTAGACAAGGAATGTGGAGAAAAGCAGAAGTCTGTTTGGCTGTCTTCTGTGTGAGGACACATGGTGATGGCAACAGAAAGTAAAAAAATATATATAGGTAGAGTAGATACCCAATGAGAGAGTAAGCATGAATTGTCCAGGGGTATTGAAGTACTATCTTATTAGATGGGAATACACTTGTGTTGGAGAGATGGAATGGGACTTGAAGGTAATTGTAAATGTTGAGAATTTTGGACTTGTTGTGATGGCTTTGTTGATTCTTCAGCAGATGGCATGCTGGAAAGTGGTATTTTAAGAAGCATTATATGTTAGCGAATTAGTTATTTGATTTTGGGAGCACCTGGGTGACTCAATCGGTTGAGCGTCTCACTCTTGATTTTGGTTCAGGTCACCAAGTCAGGATCCCAGGGTGATCCCTGCATCGGACTCCCTGCTGAGCATGGAGCCTGCTTGGGATTCTCCCTCCCTCCCCCTCTCCTTTTGCCCCCCCCCAGGTTGTATACACTCTCTCTCTCTAAAATAAAAAATAAAAAAAATTCTGTGATTTTTGTTGCGCTCTCTTTGAATAATCTTAGCTCTGAATTGAAACTGGCACGATTTTAAAATAATAAATGTACATAATTGATGTAGCTATAGCTGTGCAGCAACTTGTAAATTATTATATGAAAGCAGGTTAACTGAGATTTCAAATCATGTCCTCATTTATAATACCAGATTATTTTTAATTGCAGATTTAGTACCTCAAGACAAACCCTTATGTGGATTCCAGATTCTTTTTTTTCCAGGTATTTTATATAATTCTTTAGTACCCTTTTTTTTAGAAACTTGATTATTAAAGTAATAAAAAATTTTATTTTTCCAGTTAAATTAATGTTTTCATTTTTTGGGTAAAAATCTTCACTTTTAAAATAGATTTAAAATTTTTGTTTTATTTTGAAGATACGATGATTCATTTGTATTGGTCTTGGACATTTGATAAAAAATGAGGGCATTCTATTCATACTCAGATTTTAGGAACTAACTGCTTATTGATCATGACTATTCTAGTTTGCTGAGTGGACGAATTTCAACACTGCGAGATGAAACTGGTGCTGTGAGTATAATATGCTGATATATATTTCTAACTTGAAATGTTTATTATTAATATAATTAATTATTAATATTAATGCTAATGATTGTTCCATATTATATAGTGACTCTAAGAAGACAGAAAAGCTAATATTTTAATAACCACTAAATGAAAGTGATGTATATGTACTTAAAAAGTGTTTCATTTCTTGTTACATATAGTGTTTCTGTAATTAATAAGACCTCAAATTGGAATACTGCATATAGCAATTTAAGTATTTATGATTAGAGAGGTTGGATGATACAAGCTTACATTGTCAGGAGAGGAAATACTTTTAATCAGTAATTAAAACTTTAGCAATAATTAGATGAATATGAATACTAAAGCATTTTGATATTGAATTAGAATGGTAAGATATTGCAAATTAATTAAGTCCTACAATTTTTTTTATCTTGGAGAAAAACCTTAGGAACCTGTACAGCAATGGCAAAATGAGGGAAGGAAAGAACTATCAGGGTGCAGTACAGAAATACTAGTTTATACATTTAAAAAACAGTTATAATGTGCACAACGGTATGTAAAGGAAATGGCTAGTACTCACAAAAGCTAAAATAGCTTTCTGTTTGGAGGCAATAAAGTGACCAGACGTACTTATTTGCTGTGATGGGATTTGCAGATGAAATTAGGCAGCAAAAGCACGTACGTCCATGTGAGATTATAGACATCAGTAGTAACAACATCTGCACCAATCTGTTGTGTTTCTCCAACTTCTCACTGGTCCTGATAAAAACAAAAGCAAGAGCTTATGTAGCTAGAACAACCTCATTTATTGTAAAAACATAATCAATCATAGTATAAAGAGGTTTACTGCTAGCTATCATTTTTCTGTCTAATTGAATAATACAAGTTTTAAAAAGGTGTTCATTTTTATGGTTAGAACTTTTATAATTGATTTAAAATTTGTATCCAAAGTGTTGGTATACATTCCTGTAGAAAGTTATCAATTACGTATTTCATATTTTCTAAAGCATTGTTTTTTTTCCCTGTATCTGGTGCAGTATTTGTTATTTAAGAAATGTGTTTTGTCATCATCCCCCACCCCTGGCTTTTGAGGAAACTGAGATAATGGAATGTAAAAATGCTATGAGAATAGTATTCATTTCCAGTTTTTATAGTAATGTGCAGTATTTATTTTTCTTGATTACCCTGTGTGTTTTATTAAAGTACATTGTTGTTTCATTAATTCACATATGAATCACAAATTATATAAGTTACAATCATTGTCACCAGTAATTAATGATAACATAAGAAGGTATTATTTATGTATAATGGTTTTGAAGTATTTACTGATTTCTACAATATTTCAGATAAAAAGTATTTCACTTTCACCAAAAATATCAATAAATAGATGCCAGTATTCCTACATTTAAAATATTATCAATCTAATAATAGGTTTTTGGGTGAAGAGACAATACTACCTTAAATGCACACATTTAAAACTGCATTCTAACTTTAGAAACATTAAAATCTAAGAGTGGGATCAAGTAAATACGGTATTTAAATAATTTAGTGTTTGTCCCCTTAGTGCTACAGATTAATTAGTTGAATTTATAATTTGAAAATAAAACAATTCTTCATTCACAGATATTTATTGATCGAGATCCAGCAGCATTTGCACCCATTTTAAATTTTCTTCGGACAAAAGAACTAGATTTAAGGTAAGAAATGTATCTTTTTAAGGTAAATTCTTACTGATAGGTCTGTGTTTTTGGAATATTCTGTGGAACAAAAAAGTTCTCCCCCGCCCCCATCCCCAAATTATTTTTGCTTGAAAGTTTCCCCAGAATTAAACTCACAGGTAGAGGCCACCATCGTATCTATCGTCTCTTCCTTTAGACCACTCCAGTAGCTTCCCATTCAGTTTCCTGCCTGCATTCTTACATCCTTCCGATTAGTTTTCCACACCGTAGCCAAACTTATCTTCTAAAAATATAAATGTCATCTGGTTGCTACTCTACTTAAAACTCTTATTTAATATGTTCTTGGATTAATGGCTAGGGATTTGGGAGTTTATTGTTTCATAAGGCTCTCTACGATCTTGCCCCTGCTTAATTTCTCTTGTTGCAACAGTTTCACCTCTTTGTGGTGTTGGTCTTTTTTAATTTTTTTTTTATTTTTTACTATTTATTTAGTTTTGAAAGAGAGAGAGACAGAGAACGAGTAGGGGAGGGGCAGAGGAAGACACAGAATCCAAAGCAGGTTCCAGGCTCTGAGCTGTCAGCATAGAACCTGATGCAGGGATTGAACTCCCGAACCGTGAGATCATGACCTGTGCCAAAGCGGGACGCTTAACTGACTGAGCCATCCAGGCGCCCCTTTGTGGTCTTGGTCTTGGTCCTGACTTCTTCAATAATGTCTGGTATGTTCAGTCAGTATAGGTCTTCCCAGTTTCTTGTCCTGCCATTACCACAACATTTCTTACACATTTTCCTTTTTTAGTAGTCTATCTTCGGTTTGACTTTAAATTCCAACAGGGTAAGCACTGTCCTATATAGTCCCAGGATCTAGCATTGTGTTTGGTACATGAGTTTTATGCGTCATGTCCAATACGTGAGTTTTATAGATTGTAGATAAACGAATGACCGTTTAAACTGTTACTTTAACTTTGCCAACATCTGGATTCCTACTAAGAATTTACAGTCTAATTTGCCTTTATTATTCTTTTATTCCCTATATTCCTAGTGAACTTTCACTGAAGATCTCTTTATACTTTTTTAGACACAGCTTTTAAAATTCCAATTGTTTAGAGGTGCCTGGCTGGCTCAGTTGGTGAAGTATGTGCCTCTTGATCTCAGGGTTGTGAGTTCAAGCCCCATGTTGGGTATAGAGATTACTTAAAAATAAAATCTAAAAAATATTTTAAAAATTCTAGTTGTTTATTTGACCTGCTTCTTTATAATATTATGTAAGTTTTGGCTTATATTTACTGGAATATGAACTCCTTAAAGATGACAAAAATCTTTTGGTCTCTTGTTTCCTGTGATTTTTCCAGTGTTAAAACAGTGCATATAAAACAAAAAAGACTGCATATAGTCACTTTGTAGCTTTTCAGTAGATATTTACTGAATCAATAAAATAGTTTGTTGGAGCTTTTTGGTTTTTTTTTGGTCCGTGGAGGTGGCAAATAAGTTACTAACTACTTGAATAAAATTATCTTGACTCATAGAATTTGATGAAAGAAGCCTAAATTTACTTGTGGTCGATTTCTTGTGACTAGTTCACAGCTAGATAACCCAGGAAAGGCAGAATTAGTAAGAATTAAATATCTGTATTTATTGATTGCGCTTCTTATAAATTGCTATGTTACTTCATTTAAAGAGGCCTATCAAATTAAAATTCTCTAAGTAGTAGTATCTTTCAAAAGAAGATGGGAAGGAATTTAAAAAATACTGTATTCTAATTTTCTACCTTCCATAAATGCTTCTGTTGCCCTTATCACACTGCTATAATTACCATATTTGTTTTTTTGTCCTCCCCAGGAGACTGGGTTCAAGAACTGTTGTGACCTGAGCCACCTTGTAATTAGCACTATGGTGCTGTTAACACAGATGGTTTTGAAAAGAAAGGTTTAACTGTTTTTGTGTTAAACCAGTCACAACCAATTTGGCAAACAAAAGCAATTTAACATTGCAGTTGTACGTGTTTATTAAACACAAGGAATTGTTTAAAAGACCTTTTTTGGAGCGGTTTTAGGTTTCCAACAAAATCAAGAGGAAGATACAGAGATCTCTCATGTACCTCCTGTTCCTACACATGCATAGCCTACCCCATTATCAACATCACTTTCCAGAATGGTACTTTTTTTTTTTTCATGCCAAGGGTGAACCTCCATTGACACATCATAAGCACGCAAAGTTCATAGTTTACATTATAGTTAACTCTAGGTCTTGTGTATTCTGTGGGTTTAGACAAATGTATAATGACATGTGTCCATCATTTTAATATCATAGAAAATATTTTCACTAACTTAATCTTTTGTGCTCTGATTGTTGATCCCCCCCCCCCCGCCCCCCTGCAACCATTGATCTTTTCATTATCTCCATAATTTTGCCTTTTCCAGAATGTCTTATGCTTGGAATAATACCGTAGGTAGGCTCTTCAGATTGTCTTTTCTTTCACCAGTATCACACTGTTTTGATTACTATAGCTTTATGGTAAATATCATGGTTGAGTACTGGCAGTCCTCCAATTTTATTCTCCCTCAATATTGTGTTGACCATTCTGGGTCTTTTCACTCTCCATATAAACTCTAGAATCAGTTTGTCAATATCCATAAAATAACTTGCTAGAATTTTGATTAGGATTTAATTGAATTTCAGATGAAGTTGTAAAGAACTGACATGTTAACAAAACTGAATTTTCTAATCCATGAGCATGGAATATCATTCCATTTACTTAGTTCTTTGATTTTGCTCATTAGAGTTATGTAGTTTGCTTCATATAGATCTTAACATATTTTTTGTTAGATTTATACCTAAATAATTGTTTTTGGTGGTACTAATGTAAATGGTATTATGTTTTTAATTTTAAATTCCACTATTCATTATTAGTACATAGCAATTGACTTTTATATACTAACCTTGTATCCTGCAACCTTACTATAATCGTTTATTAGTTCTAGGAGTTTTTTGTCTGTACTTTTGGATTTTCTACATAGATAACCATGTCATCTGTGAATAACAGTTGTATGTTCTCTGTGTGCCTTTATTACAGTTCTTGCCTTATGGCATTATTGAGAATTTTTGCACCAATGTTCATGAGAGATACTGGTCTGTACTCTTCTTATAGTGTCTTAGTTTTGGTATTAGGGTAATACTGGCCTTATAAAATGAGTTAGGAAATATTCCTATTTCTAACTTCTGAAAGAGATTATAGAGAATTGGTATGATTTCTTAACTTAAATGTTTGGTAGAATTCACTAGTGAATCTTTCTGGGTCTGTTGCTTTCTGTTTTGATTCAATTCCTTTAGTAGGTATAGGCCTATACGGATTGTCTCTTTTTTTCTTATGTGAGTTTCAGCAAATGATACTTTTCAAAGAATTGGTCCATTTCATCTTGGTTATCAAATTTGTGGGAAAAGAATTGTTGACAGTATTCCTTTATTATCCTTTTAATTTTTAGTGATGCTGCTCTTATTTCTTCCCAGGCAATATTTTTAAAGTAAGGACAAGTTATAACTGCAAGTCAAAATGAATCATTAGTATTGTAAGCTCTTAATCTTCTGTTCTTTTTACTTTTTATTTTCATATTATTTAATGGTCCTATAACATCTTCTAGTAAGCTTAGCCCTTTTTAAGGCTAGTCTTCCCCCCTCCTTTTTCTTTATATTTTTATTTTTGGTTTCTGATGAGAAAAGTCATTTATCTGAATTTCTTTGTTCAACAAATATTTATTACATAATTATTATATATAGTCATTATGCAAGGTATATGAAAATGGATGGATCATGCGCTTGTAGGGATCTTAAGAAAGTTTTTTTTTAATGTTATTTATTTTGGAGGGAGAGAGAGATAGAGGGAGAGCGGGGGAAGAGCAGAGAGAGAGAGGGAAACATAGAATCCTAAGCAGGCTCCTGGCTCTGAGCTGTCAGCACAGAGCCAGACATGGGGCTCAAACTCAAACCATGAGATCGTGACCTGAGCCAAAGTTGGACGCTGAGCCACCCAGGCGCCTGGAGTAGGGATCTTTATAGTATAATTGGGGAGGTTAAAATATATATAGAAATAATTATGATAAAAATTTAAAAGCAATAAATGTCATACAAGAATGATTCTTACTCTTATTTGCCTTAGGTATTTCCTGATAATTTATTTGTATTAACCCTCTGAAGCCCTAATTTCTCAGTTACCCAATTCATCTACACGGGAATGGTTTTTAAGTAAAAAAATGTTTTCGTTGGCATGTGTTTTGTTTTTTGTTTGTTTGTTTTGTTTTGTTTTGTTTTTATTTAGAGCTTTTAAAATGACTAAAGATATTAGGAGAAGAGTAAGTTTTAAAGCCTTATGACTTTGTTCACTTTAAGAATGTAGTACTTTTTCCCTCTGCTTCAGATAATCCAAGTTGCCAGTGTTGGAGGATTTATACCATTTGTTTGGTGTTTTGTTTTTTTTTTGTAGGGGAGTAAGTATTAATGTTCTCAGGCATGAAGCAGAATTTTATGGAATCACTCCATTAGGTATGTGTTGTCCTAATAATTTTGTTTTTATGATTTGACTTTTCATGTAGTAAACTTGTCTAATGAAATATGTTTTATACCAGGTCCTGTTTTTTGATGACCTGGTTCAGTGTGCTTACTTTTTGTGGTTTTTCATAGTGAAAAGATGTTGTCAACTGATTTAACTTAAACATTTTCCTTTTCTTTCCTTATCCTCTTTAACTAGAGAAAATAAAAATGGAGTACTATTTTTCTGTTTGCATGTACTCTTGACAAGTTTGCTTTGAAATGTTTTTAGTAAGAAGGCTTCTCCTCTGCGAAGAACTGGAACGCTCATCTTGCGGCAGTGTCCTTTTTCATGGTTACTTGCCTCCACCAGGTACTTCTGCTTCGTTTAGCTAGTCTTTAAGAAAATTTGTTTTTTCATCGTTTGGCAAATACAGGCATGTAGAGAGGAAAATCTGATTTCTTGATTATTGAGTTTCTCGTGTATAAATATACTAGGAATGCTGAGAACTTTAATTTTAACAGAAGTCCTACTGTATGTTAGAGTGGGGATGTGCCAAACTTTTTCTTTTCTGTAAAAAGCCAGACAGGCTTGTGGGCTAGAAGATCTGGATGGCAAGTACTCAGCCCTGCCGTATGCTCTGCAGACATGAACGGATGCAACCAGTACAACTTTATTGATGTAAACAGCCATGGCCCGTAGCCTGCCAGCCCGTGTTAGAGCACCGGCTGTCAGTGTCCTTTCTGTTGAACCCCGGGAGCTCTGCAGGCATAGGCCAGTGTACGAGAGAGAGGCCGTGAGGCGCCTGTCATCCCTGCCCCACCTCGGTCAGTTAGGAGACTTTTGCCTTTACCTTTGTTAAGCTGGGCTTCTGAGCAAGATTTCATTCCAAAACCGACTCTTCTGCCAAATAAAAGACATTTAGTAAAAGGGGCAGTTGAGCTGTAAAGCAGTTTCCGTGAGTGCCTTGTACCGAACACAAAGCAACTGGAAACACTGTAAACAGACAGCAAATGTGAACACTGGTGACAACTGAATTAATGATTGATTTCAGTAAGCTAGAGTTAGCTAAAATGGAATATAACGTGATTGATAAATAGAAATCTGTTGAAAGAATTTATTTCATTTTCATTTTGTTGTTTTTCACAGTAATTAAATTATTTGTAATAAATTGCTATATTGGAAGGCATGTTTTAGCTATGATGAAATTCACATTTGTATGTTTCTTTGTTACAGTGTGAAATTATAAATTTTTGGTAGGTGAATTTAGAAATAAATGTACCTTATTATTTCTTTTTATAGGTATTCCTAGTCGTAAAATAAACAACACAACTAGATCCTCTGCTGGTTCTAGGAATGGATTAAATTCCACAGAAAGTGAAGCTCGGGGAAATGGTACCCAGCCTGCTCTCTCTGGAACTGGAGAAGAGACTGTTAGGCTAGGTAAACAAAGATTACAGAAGTAGATAGAAAAAAAAAAATGCAAATGGTTTTAGTTCTGAGTGATACTGAGTAATTATTTTTTAAAGATGTGATCTTTGCCTTACCTGTCTTTTTAATGTAAATATATCATTTATATTTTTATATCTCATTTGACATATAATTTATTTAAAAAGTTTGTGATCATCTGTCTGCTCTAAATCTTTAGGAGTTGACAAACCTTTTTTTAAAACATTTCTTCATTATTGAGAGACAGAGAGAGACAGAGCAGGAGCATGGGAGGGGCAGAGAGAGGGGTAGAAACAGAATCTGAAGCAGGCTCCAGGCTCTGAGCTGTCAGCACAGAGCCCGACGTGGGGCTCGAACCCACGAGCAGTGAGATCATGACCTGAGCTCAAGTCGGACGCCCAACCTACTGAGCGGTGCCCCGACAAACTTTTTATGTTAAAGAAACAGGTGCCCCGACAAACTTTTTATATTAAAGAAACAGTAAACATTTTAGGCTCTGTCAGAACTGTTTGACTCTGCCATTGCAGCATTGAAAACAGCCAAGGGCAATATGTAAATAAATGTGCTTGGCTGTGTTTCAGCCAAACTTTATTAATCAAAACAGGTAGAAGACTGGAATCAGCCCATGGGCCATAGTATACGCACCCCGGCTTTAGAACATTAACCACTTCTTTTTCTAAAATCAACAGGGTTTCCTGTGGATCCACGAAAGGTGCTAATTGTGGCTGGCCATCACAACTGGATTGTAGCTGCATATGCTCATTTCGCTGTGTGTTACAGGTACTGTATAAGTAATAAAGGTTTGTTTTTGGAGAGGTGTAGTTCTTAATAATTGTGATTTTATATTTACAGACATAAGAGTTGTTAGTCATATGTTTTTCCTGCGTATTTTGCCCACTTCTGTGTCTCTTGACTAGATTTCGTTTCGTTTTATTTATGTAATTAATTTGATAAATGTTCTGATAGCTTTTATATATCTTTCCCATTTAATATCAACTGTGATAGAATTGAGGTATCTTGAGGTTATTTCTTTTTGCTTATTCTGTCCAGCTCTTGAATCACTTAACTATTAAGTGGCTAGGCAGAATTATTAATAGGAGTCTTGTGATTTTCTGTCTATAGTGATTTCAGTCTTTTGTACTCTGCAGGTGGGGGTAGTAAGACTTGGTCATGACTTTCAAAGAGTTGGGAGTGAGGTATTGAAGCAGGACAATTGTGGGCAGCAGTGATATGGTTTAATGTCTGTAATCTGTGAGACTTACACAGAGGTGGTTTGGTTTTACTAATTCTTGCATTCTCAGAAACTAAGAGAGAATGAAAAAGAATGTAGTGGAGACCAGTGATTCAGTTTTTTTAAGTTGGAGAAGGGGTAGGATTCTTTGTTCACAATCACTGTATACAGTGTTACTCTGACAGAGTGGCATAGTAGCACATAGACGGTTGTGATTATTATCCCACTAATTGCTAAAAAATAAAAATATATAAACATTTTGTCACTATTGAGTTTAGTTAAGAAAAAATAGCCACAATAGATTAAAAATATGAAAAATAACTTATAGAGTTTACAGATGTATTTTAAAGAATCCCAGATGTATTTGTTTAAATCTGAGCTTATTGGTAGGTTAGCCATTTGGGTAAAAAAGCCTTTTGTAACAATAATCTCTGTGTTATATTTTCATTGCAATAGAGAGTTAGTGCAAACTTTTCCTTCTGAGAGTATTCTGTTTTTTTATTTTAATTATTAAATAGTATGGAAATGACTTTTTGGGTGATTTCTTTGGGGGATGACTTTTATATGAAGCAAGACTGATTTGAAAAAAGGAATTTTTTGAGGGGAGGTGTTTTGAACTTAAGGGCTGTGGCTCTAAGTTGAGAAAACTATTTTAGACTTTATTTTTTATTTGGTTAAATATTATGTACGTGTTTTTATTAATAAGGAATTCCAGAGGAGTTGTGAAATAATTATGTTACCCAGGTGTAACCTCTGTTATTGCACAGCAGTACTGAAGATTGCTACTTGCCACACAGAGACATGCAGTATTGCACAAAATTTCCCTCACTGAGTGACAAATATCAGAAGGATGCTGTTACATTTTCCATTTTTTGTGTTTGCTTTTGACCATGACCTCTCTTTGCTTTCTCTGAGTGTTGTTGATGACAGACTAATTATGCATAGTGATGAAGGAAGAGAATTGAGGATGTATTGCATTTCCTCGTATATGGTTAAATCATTTAACACAGTGGCAATTAGAAGATTTCAAAATAAATACTCAAATGATTTCAATAGTGTAATCTTTTCCACAAGTTGTTTTTCCACAGCTTTTCATAAATTTAAAACCCTAAAAAATGAAATAGTACATTGAACCCCTGTATGTTCTCACCTAGATTTACTAATTTTCCACATTCTTAGGCTTTACTTTTTTTTTTTCCTTCAAATTTCTATTTAAATTCTAGTTAGTTAACACACAGTACAGTGTTGGTTTCAGGAGTAGTTCAGTGGTTCATCACTTACAACACCCAGTGCTCATCCCAACAAGTGCCCTCCTTAGTGCCCATCGCCCATCTAGCCCTTCCCCCACTCACCTCTCTCCCTCAGCCCTCAGTTTGTTCTCTGACCTTAAGAGTCTCTCATGGTTTGTTTCCCTCTCTCTTTTTTTTCCTCCCTCCCACGCTTACCTGTTTACTTTTGTATATCTATGTTACTGAAGAGAGGTTGTGTAAATTGTTGCCCTCCGGGAGCTTTTTGATCTTTAATCCATTCGGAACTTGATTTTGGTTTATGGTGTGAGATTTAGGGATCTATTTTCTTTTCTTCCAAGAGGGTAGTAGCTAATTATGTTCTGATTAGTTATCACATAAATTATCCTTTCCTCAGTGAATTTGCAAGCCCTCCTTTATCTTGTTTTATATTTGTATAGATATACTTAGATCTAATTTTAGACTCTCTTCTAAAATGACCTATTTTGGGGCGCCTGGGTGGCGCAGTCGGTTAAGCGTCCGACTTCAGCCAGGTCACGATCTCACGGTCTGTGAGTTCGAGCCCCGCGTCGGGCTCTGGGCTGATGGCTCAGAGCCTGGAGCCGGTTTCCGATCCTGTGTCTCCCTCTCTCTCTGCCCCTTCCCTGTTCATGCTCTGTCTCTCTCTGTCCCAAAAATAAATAAACGTTGAAAGAAAAAAAATTTCTTAAAAAAAAAAAAATGACCTATTTTATCTGTTCCCATATAATCTGAGGTACTACATATTTGTAGTAAGTTGCACAATGTTGTCAGGGCATGACTCCTCCACTACATTTCTTTTGAGATTTTAATGTGGATGGTATTCATACTCTTTGCATAAGTCTCCTGATTTCATAGTGTTGGTTCACTGGGCAGGAGTAAGGAGGTAGAGTACCAATCAAAGCTCATCTGTCTTGTTTTACATATTAAAGTTTTGTGTCACTTGTGTGGAAGATGATAAAGCATATATGTTTTTCATCTTTGTAGTTGATTTTAACTTAAAAATAATACCACCTATCATATTGAATTAAATTTTCTTTTTTGTTTAATCTTTAATCAGAATAATTGATTTATTCTGAAAGAGAGAGAGAGAGAGCACATACATGTAGGAGGGACCGAGAGAGAGGGAATCCCAAGCAGGCTCTGTACTCGCAGTGCAGAACCCCATGTGGGCTCAGACTCATGAACTGCGAGATCATGATCTGAGCCGAAACCAGGATTTGGATGCTTAACTGACTGAGTCACCAGGTGCCTCGAGTTAAATTTTCTAATTGTTATAATCACTTTCAAATATGTTGTCCTGATTCTTTTACTCTTTTTTGGCATCCCTATTTTATAATAACCTAATTTCTGTAGAGAAAGGTAACTTATAGGTATGATTTCTGTAAAAGATGAGCTCATATACACTTACACATCTAAAGTAATGATCACAAAACTTACATCATTAAATTCTGCACAGGGTCTCTATTGAACACCGTCCTGAGCCTCGTATGTGTCTGTGTCTACATCAGCAGCGTGTGGTCACTATTCTCAAGGTGCTGGCAAATCCCTGCATTGTGCCCAGTTTGACAGTTCCTAAGAGGGCCTATATGTCATATCTCAATGTTTGTACATGTTTAGATTTTACTAAATGATTTTTTTCTGTTTATATATCATAACACATGATCCCATCTGGTGGCTGAAGTGAGTAATTGCAGAACCATATAATGCTTAGGAAAAATTGTGCATTTTCTTTTTTAAATTTTTTTTTTTCAATGTTTATTTATTTTTTGGGACAGAGAGAGACAGAGCATGAACGGGGGAGGGGCAGAGAGAGAGGGAGACACAGAATCGGAAACAGGCTCCAGGCTCTGAGCCATCAGCCCAGAGCCTGACGCGGGGCTCGAACTCACGGACCGCGAGATCGTGACCTGGCTGAAGTCGGACGCTTAACCGACTGCGCCACCCAGGCGCCCCAATTGTGCATTTTCTTAAAAAAATTGTGCATTTTCTGTATATTCTTTTGAAGTGAAGGAAATCATTAGTTCTTTGAAATGATAAGGCTGAATTGCATATTTTTGTGAGTAATGGTTGTATTACTTTACCGTACTTCAAAAAAAAATTTTTTAAGTTTTATGTATTTATTTTGGGGGTAGGGGAGAAAATCCCAAGCAGGCTCTGTGTTGCCAGTGCAGAGCCCATTGTAGGCTTGAACCCACAAGCTGTGAGATCATGACCTGAGCTGAAATCGAGAGTCAGCTGCTCAACCGACTGAGCCCTCCAGGTGCATGTTAGCACACGTTATTAAACAAAATTGAAGCGAAAGTATTTCTACCCGGGTCCTCAGGTAACTGTCATGTATGAACACTGAAGGTTTTTTTTGTGATTGTGTGTCAGGTAGTATATAAATGAGCATCGTTTTCTTCATGTTGTGTTTATTGTCATAGGTAAGGCAAATAAAAACTTTACAACTTTGTTTCCATCGGTGTGACTTCAAAAGCAGATATTCCATAGTTAAGGTTGAGGTCATTACTTGTGACTGCATAACTATAAGTTCTGAATGTATGAAGGCTGGCTATATAATTATATGGAATACATGGCTGAAAGACTTAAGTTCAGGTAGGGCAGAAAAATTACTAAAAACTTACAGGTATGTTTATAAGTAATGAAATATTAAAGCATTTATATTCACTCAACTGCAGATCTGAACCGTGGTAGGCTTTATTTATTTGGAAGGAATAGGCTCATGAAATTTTTTCATTTAGAATGAAACCTTTAAAATCAGGCTTTTTCAAAGCCCTACATTTTTTTCATTTGATTGTCCCAGTTTATTGGAATGCATAGTGGTATATACCGGATTATGCCTTTATCTTGGTTTACCTGGATAGACTATCAGCCCTGTCGCCTGAAGTACCAAAAAATAATAGGTTGATTGTAGGTAGTTACAGTTAATAACTGAATAACTGATTAATAATTGAAAGGAATAATATCCTAAAATTCTCATTTTTGTGACTGTTCTATCCATAATGATAGTAGCACTTTTCTGAGTAGAAAAGTGAAAGATACAATCTTTTTCTTTTTTTTAAGTTGTTAAAGCTTTTTCAAAATCTGAGTGATTGTTCTAAACTTTCCTTTGGAGAAATATAAAACGCTGGTCTCTTGTTATGTGGCTTATATGTCCTATGTATGTAAATAGAAGATAGCTTAAGAATATTGTTCTGGCTTTGTAGAGGAAATATATTGGCAGAATCTTGTATTTAATAAATATAGCTGTGATTAATTTTTTTTGGAACATTCGTTTGTATTGTTTGCTTAATTGCTGCTGAGTCTAACTTTTATTTTATTTTTACTAACAGAATCAAAGAGTCTTCAGGATGGCAACAAGTGTTTACCAGTCCATATTTGGATTGGACTATTGAACGAGTAGCTTTAAATGCAAAAGTGGTTGGAGGTCCACATGGCGACAAAGACAAAATGGTTGCTGTTGCTTCAGAGAGTAGCATCATCTTATGGAGTGTCCAAGATGGAGGGAGCGGAAGTGAAATTGGTAGGGAAATTCTTGTTTCTGCTGCATTTTGCTGGTATATGTAATATTGTGAAGTTTAAGAGGGATCGCCCATCAGCATAAGAGCCAACCTGGACCATTACTTAGCTAGAGCTGCCGCATCATCTTTCCAGGGTTCAGTGGTAATAGAACTGCTCAATGTGAGAGGAAAGATCTAGTAAAGATGGGGAAGTTTAGTGTTTTAGGAGAGAGGGGAGAGTTTTTTTTTTTTTGTTTTTTTTGTTTTTTTTGTTTTTACCAGTTTGCTCCAGCTGAAAGCTGGCAGCTTTATGAGCATATATTTTTCCTGGATCCCAGTGAGTGGGGCCACTTTCTCTCCAGTTCCGTATACTGTGGGCCTGAAGATGGGGTAAATAACCGTCTTTCTCATCCTCGTTTGTTGCCTCTAGAGCAGAAATTCTCAAACTTTTTAATCTCAGAACTACTTTGTACTCTTAAAAAGTCATTCAAGACCATTAAGAGATTTTGCTAGTGTATATTATATCTATTGTTACTTATCATTAGGGGAATTAAGGCTGAAATTTTTATAAATGTTTATTAATTAGTTTCAAAATAGCAATAATAAACCCATTGTATGGTGACATGAATAACATTTTAATGAAAACTAGCTTTGTTTTCCAGAAATGTTTGTGAGAAGAGTGGCATTGGTTTAGTTTTGTGAATCTCTAATATTTTACTAAGTTCCAGTGCCTGCCTGTTTGTGCATTTAGTCTGCTGCATTATGTGTTTTTGGTTGATCTACATGAAGGAAATTTGGCTTTATGCAGATATGTAGTTGGAAAAAAAAATTTTAATAGTCTTTCCAGGTAATTGTGGACATTGTTTTTTTGCTACTTTTCCTAAACATTTGAAATCGTATCAATGAACTTTGCATACTCTGTTAAACTAAAATTCATCAATCTGTCTTATTTATTTAGTTTTTAATTTTTTTAATGTTTATTTTTGAGAGAGAGAGACAGACAGACAAAGCATGAGTGGGGGGGAGGGGCAGAGAAAGAGAGAGACACAGAATCTGAAGCAGGCTCCAGGCTCTGAGCTGTCAGCCCAGAGCCCGACGCGGGGCTCGAACCCACTAACCGTGAGATCATGACCTGAGCCAAAGTTGGACACTTAACCGACTGAGCTACCCAGGTGCCCCTCAGCAGTCTATTTTATACTTTGAATGGATGTTTTATCCATGCGTGGTTTTGTGACATCATGCATTGGTCATTTGGAAAACGTTGGTTTACTGAGTTATGGAGATCTTCCAAATGTTGATCTCCTTCATTGTACAATATCCAGGAAAAAAGTCACTACTTATCACATCTCTAAATTCTAATGTATTGGGACACCGTCACATTCCCTGTGGTAGATAAAAGTTTTCCACAATTCCAATTTTCACTTGAATCATTGAATTTTTATCATTGAAATAACAGGCTTATTTTGTTCTCTTTTGAGGGAAGTCTACTAAGTACTCAAATCTGAATTACAATGGTTTGTCACCCTTTCAGATAAAAATGACATTCTGTGAAAACTGCTGCTAGGTTAGCTCTCAGCTCCAGCATTCGAGATGCTTTTCCTTGACTGACGTACACATAGTACTTAGTTACACGGAATATTAAGAACACATATACTCAAAATTGAGATTGAGTCAGTACGAAATGCTATATAAATTGCTTCATCAAAGCCATTCTTAAACTGGCCTTTTTTTCTTTCCTTGCGAGAGTGTGTGGCAGAGAATTGAATGACTGCTGGTACAGTTTGGTGCCCCTGCTTTAATTTGTGCTCAGGTGCCTGCCATTGTCACCCACGTTGCTCTGCATACCTACCGTCAGTGCAACTGTCAACACAGATGTTTTAGGATAAAGCATGAGATTCATAAAAGTTTTTAATGTTTCGAGTATTTCAACACCACATGCGTTTGTGGCCGTACATTCACGCAAAAGATCTTTAATGATTGATGGGTTCTGACACCAAATTAATAGAAGCAAAATACCAGGGTCAGCTACATCTGTATATGAATCTGTTTGCAGGACAAAAATGTAGTCTGGGTCACAGATACAAAAATGTAGTCTGTCTCTGCCAAGTCTTTAATTCAGGAACTTACTGTGTAATTGAAAAGTGGCAGCATTGTGATTTTTTTTTACTGACTTTTCATCTAGTAGGCATTCGGCATTGTCATGCGTCCCAGGCTTTCTCAGCTGCTAGCAGTTGTGTGCGCCTCTCTAGCCAGTCCAGCACCATAATTACCCTGTAAAGTGCTTCAGTGCCTCTTTCATTTCTACTTTGAAATTTTATAACAGTTCTGGCTTTTGAAGACCTTTTCACATCTTCATTTAAAATATTTTTTCTAGGGGCACATGAGTGGCTCAGTTGGATGAGCGTCCGGCTCTTGATTTCGGCTCAGGTTAAGATCCCAGGGTCATGGAATCGAGCCCCATTTTGGGCTCCGTGCTGAGCATGGAGCCTGCTTGGAATTCTCTCTCCCGCTGCCCCCCTCCCCTGCTGGCACATGCTCGTTCTCTCTCTCTCTCTCTCTCTCTCTCTCTCTCTCTCAAATAAAAATAAGGTTTTTTTTGTTTGTTTGTTTGTTTTTTTAAGTTCATTTATTTTGAGAGAGACAGAGTGCGAACAGGGGAGGGAGGGACAGAGAGAGGGAGAATCTCGAGTAGGCTCTGTGCTTTCAGTGCAGAACCCAACACTAGGGTTGAACTCACAAATCTGTGAGATCACGACCTGGGCTGGAATGGAGTCAGATGCTCAACCAACTGAGCCACCCAAGTGTCCCAAAATACTTGTCTTTAAACTGAGTATGTGATCTCAGTGTGCCCACAACTGGCATTAGGGCAGTATTCAGAAATGTTCTGTTGGATAGGCACAATAAGGCAAGTTATCAACATCTATACATTTGAGGGAAATAATAATTTTTGTTAATTCTAATAGTTATTTCCTATTTTCCTATTTTGCTCCAGTCTCCCTTCCATGTCATATCTATATTTGTCAGCACCTTTAGACTTAGATGGCACAGCTGTGGGTTTTGCAGCAGACAAATGTTTTAATTTTATCATTTTGAAGCCAAAGAACCATCAATAAGTAGATGAAAAATGTATTAGAATAAACTTATTTTAGAATAAAGTATTTCAAACAGTTTCAAATAAAGTTTTAAAATTTGTAGAGGTTTCCAGAGCATTTTTAATACTAATATTGCAAAACACAGCAAAGTACATATGTCTCAACTGTGTTTCTTTGTAGGCTCGAGGAAAGTTTGGGTTTTAAGGTAATTTTTTGGACAATAAAGAGGTTGTAACAGAGGTTACAGCAGATAAAACTGAAGACAAACAGAACATAGTGGAAGTATTTCCAACAAACTAAGTTAATCTTGGGGAAACTTACAAAGTTAGTTATATCATACAGCTACCAATATAGACAATTCTAGGCAACATAAGAATAGATACATACATTCTGTTAGCTGTCATAGTGATGTCCCCATTATGTCAGGTAGCATCTGGAAGATTCCTCTATATTCTTGAGATAACGACAGTAAACAAGGCAAATAATTCTTTAATATTACATAAAAATAGTCTTGACCTCTCAGACTTCTAGAATGTGTCTCAGAGACCCACAGAGACTCACATACCACACTTTGAGAATTATTGTTCTAGACCACTTGCCTTCCCTTCTCTCCAGCTTCCCTCCTGACCTCCCCACATTTCAAATCTCCTGTGAGTCATCGGGACTTCTACTTGGTATGTCTTCACCTGGGTCATTATCCTTTAGTGCTTTGAAGTTACCAGCTCTAGTTCCCCAGCTCAAACATTCTTTCACTTCCCTGGGATCTTTACTTATCGCTTCCCTTGTATCAGGTTTGGAATCTGTCATCACATTCCCTCTGGCACAGAGCCTCAGTTTCCTCGCACTACTCCCTTTGCTGTTTTTCCCCGAAGAAACCCCAACCCTGGTGGGGGTGCCTGGGTGGCTCAGTTAAGCATCGTCTGACTTTGACTCAGGTCATGATCTCATGGTTTGTGGGTTCAAGCCCCACATCAGGCTTTGTGCTGACAGCTCAGAGCCTGGAGCCTGCTTCAGATTCTGGGTCTCCCTTTCTGCCTCTCCCCTGCTTGCACTCTGTCTCTCTCTGTCTCTTAAAAATAAATGTTAAAAAATTTTGTTTTTTAAAAAGAAGTCCCAATCCTGACCAAATCCACCTTTCTACCTGAATAGCTAAATATGACTTGGAAACAGAAATGCATGCATACAAAGCAATACTTCGTCTCCATTCATGACCTCTACTCTCAGGTGGGCCTTTAAAAGCTACCCAGAAATGCTCATGCGTTATCCTTGTCACTTTGCCACTCTCCTAAATGACTATTTCACACTGTTTTTCTTTTCTTTAGACTTCCAGCACTTTCTGCCATTCTCATTGAGAGAGAATATCAAGTCATATCTGTGTATCTGTGCTCGTATACGCTGTTGTCCCATGTGTTACCGTGACTAAGTTGTCCCTGCTTTAATCTAAGGCCAACTGTGTGCATTTTGTTGTATAACTAGATCCTGTTTGCTTTCACTTACAAGGAGCAAGGACATTGCTCCAGTAGCCGTTTGCTCTGTCTCCTGCGTCGTAAGGACTGCTCACCTCCTGCTCTTGGACCTTTTCCGCCAGCACACAGCCATGCTGTAATTGTGTGGTGAGAATAACAACAAAAACTACCCTACATTCTCTTCCAGGTTTTGCTCCATTTTTCTGCTTTCCTAAAGCAGAAGATAGGAGTTACCTGAACTTGTTTCAACGTCCTCCTCTGTTCTTTCCTGAAGTTGCTCTAATCATTCTTTTGCCCCCACTGCTTCATAAAACTACTCTTGTTAGTATGACCTGTGGTCTGTACTCTGATAAATCCTATGATCAATTCTGAGTCTCCTCTTATTAAAACTTTAGAGCTGTCATTTGATACCATGATTCCTTTCCTTTGGAGGACTTTTCCTCTTTTGGCTTCCAGGATACTTTACAATCCTGATTTTTATCCAACCTCCTTGTGTCTTATCGGTTCCTTTTTGATAGTTCCTCCTCATTGGACTGATTTCAAATTGTTGGAGGGCCCCAGAGCTCATCTTTCCTCTGTATTTATTCTGTTAGTGATCTCATATACTCTAATGGTGCTGTGTGCTGATGATTCACATGTTTATGTGTCTATTGTTGGCCCCTCCTCTGAACTTCAGAATTGTGTTTGTGTGAGGGGTCCCAAAGACCACTTCCAGTTTCAGTGGTTTGCACTCACAGGATTCAGCAAGAGCTACTTAGGGTTATGATTTATTACAATGAAAACATACAAAGCAAAATCAGTAAAAAGACGCATGGGATGAAGTCTAGTGGAAATCAAGTATAAGGTTTCAAGAATTCTCTTCCAGTGGTGTCCCAAAGGACATGCTTAATTTCTCCAGCAATGGATTGTAACAATACCTGTGGAATGACTGCCAGAGAAGCTCATTAGACATTTGGTGCCCAGGATTTTTCCTGGAGGCTAGTCACAGAGGCAGCCTCTGCGTGGCACGTACTAGGGGTCCAGAGTTCCCAAAGGAAAGCAGGTGTTCACCATTAACCCCATTGTTTACACAGTTTAGGTTGTCTGTCACCATGGATTACATTTCCCTTGTCTAGTTTCATGAGTGGAATTACTTAGTATATATTCTTTTGTGTCTGGCTTCTTTGATTTAGCATAATGTTTCTGAGATTTATCTATATTGTTGTATGTATCAGTGGCCCGTTCCTTTTTATTGCTGAGTAGTAGTCCATTGAATGAGTATCCTAGAATTTGTTTATCCATTTATCTATTGATGGACATTTGGTTTATTTCCAGTTCAGAGGTATTATAAATTCAAGAAGTCGTCTTTCTCTGGGCATGTTTTCTTTTCTTTCTTCTCTTGTTTTGTTTTGTTTAGTGAATATGTTTTCTCAAGGTAAATCAAGGTAAATAACCTAGCAGTGGAATTTCTGGGTCATATAAAAAGTGTATGCTTAATGTTATAAGACACTTACAAACTGGTTTCCAGAGCAGTTGTATTATTTTACATTTCTGCTAGCAGTGTATGAGAGGAGTATATACAGTGATTTTAATGGTGGTTTTAATTGCATTTCGCTGTGGATTAATGATACTGAGTATCTCTTTCATGTGCTTTATTGGCCATTTATATTATTTCTTTTGGGATGTGTCTTTAAATCATTTTCTCAGGGCACCCGGGTGGCTTGGTTGAGCATTCGATTCGGTTCACTTCGAGATCCCAGGGTTGTGGGATCCAGCCCCTCGTGGTTAGGCTCTGCGCTAAGTGTAGAATATGCTTGGTGTTCTCTCTCCTCCCTCTGCCCCTCTTCCCCGCTTGTGCATGCACTCTCTGTCTCTCTCTCAAAAATAAAATTAAATTAAAAAAAAATAATTGTTTGGGGCATCTGGGTGGCTCAGTCGGTTAAGCGGCTGACTTTGGCTCAGGTCATGATCTCACAGTTTCGTGAGTTCGAGCCCTGTGTCGCTTCTGTGCTGACAGCTCAGAGCCTGCTTGAGATTCTCCCTCTTTCTCTGCCCCTTGCCTGCTCATGCTCTCTGTGTCTCTCAAAATAAATAAACTAAAAAAAAAAAAAAAAATCATTGTTCTCTTTTTATGAGGTTGTCATTCTATTATTGATTTGTGATAGTTCTTTATATATTCCGGATTAGAGGTTTGCAGCCAGGAATATTATCACGTAGGAGGCATGGAGACATTTTTGATCGACACAGCTAAGGGAGTTCTTTGTGTGTATCCCTCTCTCTTCCTCCCTCCCTCCCTTCCCCTCTCCATTATCTCTTTCTCCTCTCCTTTTGTCTTCTTTTTGGAACTCAGCTTTGTATTAGACTATTTCATATTGGTGTAGAGATCACTGAAGCACTGTTGGTTTGTTTCATTTTTCTCCCCATTTTTAAAACAATTTAGATCAGTTTTTTTTATGCCTTTAATATTATTTACCCATTTTTTTCAGTTAAGCCCATCTAGTAAGTTTTTTATTTGCAATATTGGACTTTTAAGCTGCAAAATGACCTCTTTTGATTCCATTTTAGTTTGTTTTTCTGCTGAGATTTCTTAACCTTTTTACTTAATGATGTTCTACTTTTTATTAAATCCAGCATATTCATTATAGGTGTTTCGTTATTTTTTGACTTTAATTCCAGTATCTGGATCATCTCATATTTTTATTTCAGGCCCTATCCTACTTTGCACGTCTAGGAAGTTTTGACTGTATGCAGGGCATGTGCGTGATATATCATATAGGGGATATGATTATGTTCTCTCTTAGAAGATGTGAGGTTAGTCCTTAGAAGATGTGAGGTTAGACAGTTAAATTACTGGAGGATCTTCTTGATCCTGCTGGCCTTGTTTTTGTGCTCTGTTAAGGGTAGTTAGCCTCGCGCTGCTTGATTTTTTTATTTAAAGGCTTGGCTCCTATTCAGGGGAGTGGTCCTTATTCCTAAAGTGTTGCTTTTTCTGGAGTCTTTACGGAAGGAATGTCTGAGGTGTTCATCCAGGGTTCTCCACTCTTCCTGAGCTGGAGCGACCCATGTAACCTCTGTCACCTGTACTCTGCACTCAGGCCTGTAGCAGCCTTTCTCTTCTGTTTTTTGGGGATTTTTCCTCTGCCCAGGTGCAGTCCGGCCTCTGCCAACGGGTAGGAAACCCGTGTGCAAACCTTCTGTGCCGCCGGCTCACTCACCCTGGCGTGCCTTTTTCTTACCACTTTTGCTCTCAGGTTCTAGCCACCTCATCAGCTGCGTGATCTACCTCAGTCTCTTCAGGGAGAAGCCATCACTCTGCCCGTGAGTTTGACCTCCCTGTGGTAGGGCCAGTAAAGCGCCCTGAACGCCGAAAGCCGGGTGAATGCGGGGCTCCTGGCTATTTCCCACCTTTGCGTCTTCAGCTACCCGTTGTCCGGTGCCTGAACACCGCTGCCTCGTGTGTTGTGGCCCGTTGTCGCTTCACGGTGAGGAAAAATCCGATGCCGTGTGTATGCCATCATGGCTGGCAGTGGGAGTCCTCCCTAACAACTGTAGGGAAAAAGTTTTAACGTTACAACTTTGAAATTATGATACGCTGGTAATTAATTGTACGGAGAGAAAGTTAAGTTGTGTTTTCTCTCCCCTCCCCCACTCCTTTTTTCAAACAGGCGCTTGTAACACGGCAGTGAGTGGAGATTTCAGGCCTTCCTTTGCTTTCAGAGGCCAGTGTGGTAGGGAGCTGTGCTGGGAGACGGTACGTGGTAATTTGTTCATGTCCAGTGAAAGAAACCACTTACTATTACAGATGTTCTTCAAACTTGACAACACCGTCCAAAGAAAATTGTTTGGCTGGTTTGTCTGGGATAGAGCTCTTCTAGAGGTCGGGCTCCTTTCATCTTAACTTGTATAAGGCGGTGCTGCTGGATTGCTGCTATAAGCAGTATTTTGCTGAAAGGGTCCCCGAAGACAGGAACTTGTCATTACTTGTAGCGTGTCTTCCCTGTGGATAGTAGCCGAGATTGTTGAGCCTAAGCAGGAGTGACACTTTGAGTTTCTTGAGATCATTCAGAATGTCTTCCTTGATTTCCCTTGATTTCATCCTTCTCTAGAGTAATCGATGTTAGTTGGTTTTCTAGTTTTTATTTCCACCTTTAACGCGGCCCATAGTACTGAATATGGTTGGTTTCACATGTTCTGAACAATTGTTTTGCATCAAAATTAAAGGATTTCCTAAAATTGTGTTTGAGGTGATGATTTTCTGCTCTGGAGTGGCAGGTTTTTGGGTATGTGTGTTGTATTTTATTTTGCTGGGTTTTTGTTTTTTTTTTTTTTTTTTTTTTTTTGGTTGACAGGTTTGGTTGAGGTGGTGTATTCATGTGTATACGTATTTATACATATAGATTATATATATGTATATGTATACATATATATATACATACACGTATATATGACATTCTTAGCAATACTTACCACTTTTTTTTCTTTTTGTCCAGTGTAAATCATTTTTCCTCCTAGGTGCCTGGCTTTTTCAAAATTAGTTGAGAAATTTTTTTTGAAGATTTATTTTTGGACTGCCTGGCTGGTTCAGTCAGTGGAGCGTGCAACTCCTGATCTTGGGGTTTTGGGTTTGAGCTCTTCGTTGGGTGGAGAGATTACTTAAAAATATTTTTACATTTTTATGAAAAATAAAGAGGTTGCATGCTCCACCAACTGAGCCAGCCAGGTGCTCCTGGTTAAGAATTTTCAAGGCGTTTATTGCTGCTGGTCTTGTCTTGTATGTAGTTCACAGTTCTGAACAGAAAGGGAAATACTGTGCACTGGTGTAAGAGTCAAAAGAAATCAGTTACCTTTTCTGGATTATGCTTTCAGTACACGCTACAATTGCAGTTAATTGGTTTGTTTCTTCCCATGAGTTCTTCAGAGCCTTATGCATCATGTTTTTCTATTATATATTGTCCAGAAACGACTGTAAAGGGCCATAATGCCATACCAAAGTGAGCCTAGAATTCTAGAATTCTTTTAGCGATTTTTGGGTCTTCTGCTATTGATGTGGGATATTTGCTCCTTACAGCCTCCCTTCCTACATCCCCTCTTTCCTTTTTCTCTGATTCTCTGGGCTTGCCCATCCCCCCCGCCCCACCACCATTTGGTGAACTATTTACCTTTAAAAAAAACTCAGATGGCTTCTTTTCTAAAAAATATCTTCAAACCTCTTTTCTTAACACCCCCCCCCCCTTTATTCCTCTGGACGTTACTTGATCCTGTGTATCCACATCTTTTAGTTATTGTTGTGTTATGGTATAATTGGTTGTTTGCATTTTTTCTCTTTTAAACCTTAAGTACCCAGTAATATCCTGTCTGTTCATGTGTTTCATCCTATGGCCTGATATGATGCCTGTTGAATGAATTAAATGGAGATCTGCAGTGCTGAGAGACAAGGAGTTTAAAATAATTAGAGTAAAGGCTTGAATGTTTTTAGTAAGATTTCTTGCTGCCTTTTTTTCTTTGTGTGTGCACGTGTGTGTGTGTGTGCGCGCGTGTGTGTGTGTGTGTGCGCGCGCACGTGTGTGTATCCAGATTTCTGGACATGTTCTTAGATAGTTAAGGCTGCCAAGTCTCTGTCTTGAGATCAGTGGTTCACAAATACCCCAGTCATTAGCAAGCTGTAGCTAAATCTCATATAGGTTTTATAAAGGTGTAGTGGGTTTTCTGATTTAGCGAGTCTGGGATGAATCTTAGGATTCTTTTTATTTTGTTCACTTAAAAAAATTTTTTTTTAATTAGTTTTCTTTATTTTTGAGAGGCAGAGAGAGACAGAGTGCGTGTGGGGGAGGGGCAGAGAGAGGGAGACACAGAATCCCAAGCAGGCTCCAGGCTTTGAGCTGTCAGCACAGAGCCTGATGCGGGGCCCGAACTCATGAACCTTGAGATCATGACCTGAGCCGAAGTCGAATGCTCAACTGACTGAGCCACCCAGGTGCCTCGTCATTTTGTTCGCTTTAAATTTACCTGGTTATTTTGATGGTCAACCAAGTGTGGGAACCACAGCTTTAGATAATACGGTGTTTTAGGGTAAGGTTACTTAGGGCAGCTGCTTATGAGCTTACCAAGTTTCTTGTTTTTGATCCCTAAAGGGTCTAGCATATAACTTATGGAAATGAGAACACATTTAGTCACCTTGAAGATGTTTCTAATCTGGGTTTTGATAAATTCTAAAGATAGTGACTATTTAACTCTTTATTTTTTATTATCATTTAAGGAGTGTTCAGCCTTGGTGTTCCTGTAGATGCTCTCTTCTTTATCGGTAACCAGTTGGTGGCTACGAGTCATACAGGGAAAGTGGGAGTATGGAATGCCGTCACTCAGCACTGGCAGGTTAGTTTTAACTAAAGCACATTACAGAAAATGTTTCTGAAACTCATGCTGATTATGCATTTGCTTCATTTTTATGGAATTCATAGTGTGGAATTCATAGCATAATGATTAGATATTTGTGTATATTGCAGAATGGTCACAGTAAGCCTAGTTTAACATCTTTCACCAAATGCAGTTACAGAATTTCTTTCTTGTTTCAAGAATTTTAAAAGATAAAAAAAAAAAAAAAGAATTTTAAAAGATAAACTCTTAGCAACTTTCAGATGTGCGATGTAGTATAAACTATAGCTGCTATGCTGTACATTATATTCCCTTGACTTATTTTATAACTGGAAGTTTGTATCTTTGTATTTTTGTTTAAGTAGGCTCTACGCCCAATGTGGGGCTTGAACTCACAACCCTGAGATCAAGAGTTGCATGCTCTAAGGACTGAGCTGGCCAGGCCCTTACTTTTTTTTTTTAATCTTTAAAAAAAATGTTGTTATGTGTGTGTGTGTGTGTGTGTGTGTATGTGTGTGTGTGTTTATATATATTTTAGATTTTTTAAAAGTTTATTTTGAGAGAGAATGAGAGAGCGTGAGTGGGGAGGGACAGAGAGAGAGAGAAGAGAGAGAGAGAGGGGGAGGGAGGGAGGGAGGGAGGGGGGGAGAGAGAGAGAGAGAGAGAGAGAGAGAGAGAGAGAGAGAGAGAGAATCCTAAGCAAGCTCCGCATTATCAGTGCAGAGCTGGACAAGGGGCTGGAACTGAACCAGGGTTTAGAACTGAACTGTGAGATCATGACCTGAGTGGAAATCAAGAGTTGGAAACTTAACCAACTGAGCCACCCAGGTTCCTCTTACCTTTTATCTTTTGGTTTTGTTTTGTTTGTTTGTTTGTTTCTAGGTTCCACATAAGTGAAATCATAGGAATTTGTCTTTCTTGGTCTGATTTTTTTCATTTAACATAATGCCCTCAAGGTCCATCCACATTATTGTAAATGACAATGTTTTCTTTCTTTCTTTCTTTCTTTCTTTCTTTCTTTCTTTCTTTCTTTCTTTCTTTTTGTGGTTGAGTAATATTCCAATGTATATTTACACTACATGTTCTTTATCTCTCCATCCATGGATGGACACTTACGCTGTTTCCATATCTTGGCTATTTTAAATAATGCTGTAGGGAATATGGTGGTACCTATATCTTTTTGAGTTAGTGTTTTTGTTTACTTCAGATATCTACCCTGCAGTGGAATTGCTGGATCCTATGATAGTTCTATTTTTAATTTTTTGAGAAACCTTCCTACTATTTTCCATAGTGGCTGTAACAATTTACCTTCCGACCAACAGTGCACGAAAGATCCCTTTTCTCCACATCCTTGCCAACACTTGTTACTTCTTGTTTTTCGATAATAGCTATTCTAACAAGTGTGAGGTGATAACTCATTGTGGTTCTGATTTGCATTTCCCTGACGATGAGTGATACTGAGCATGCTTTCATGCACCTGTTGGCCATCTGTATGTCTTTGGAGAACTGCCTATTCAAATCCTCTACCCATTTTTTTTGTTTTTATTTTTGATTACATAAAATATTACGTATATTTATAGTGACATTTACTTCGAGATACATATTTGATTATGTTTTGAAGAATGTTTAGTTACTTGGGAAAATGAGTGAGTATTTAAACTGTGGTTTGGTGTTTCATATTTTTGAAATGTTTTAACTTAACATGCTTTGGGAATAGTAGTCCAGGCAAACTTCATTTCCTGAGTAAAGCTCAGAACTTTGTGAAAATACGTAGCCTGTTCAGAGAAGATAGCAAGCTAAATGATCTCAAGTACTTGAGAGGAACAAGAGGATAAGACTATAAAAGAGTTAATGCTTGATTCTGAAGGAGAGAAGAAAAATTAAAGGACTTAAGTAGAGAGTAACATGATTAGATCCCTGTTTTAGGAAGGTAGCAGCATTAACTACTATGAAAGCAGGGCTGGAGATCAGGGGTAATCCAGCAAAGAAGCAGACAGATTTGACGAAAGGCAGTGATGGTAGAGATGGCAAAGATGAGCCTATTTGAAAAACATTTCATAAGCCTTCCTAAACGTACAGGATTGGTGTCTGGTTTGGGTGTGGAAAATTAAAGGAGAGGGAGATGTATTTCCAGTTTTGGATTGCTAGTTTTGACAATCGGGTGGATAGTAATAAGTTGACAGGGAACATGTTTACTCTGAGATTCCTGTCGGCATCAAAATGAATGTGTGCAGTACACATTTGGGAGCATTCCTTTGGAATTTAGGAAGGAAGAAAGGGCTAGAAAGTAGTATTTAGAAACCACAATGCTTCTATGACAACTGAAAAAGTAAGAACTGATTTAAGGTTTTCTGTTGAGAGGATGTACATAGGAAGAAAAAGAAGTCTGGGAAACATTAGCATTTAAGGGGACAAGATAAGGAAACCAAGAGCCACAGGAACATACATGATTGAGAAATAACATTAGTCTAGGATATGATTTGTAAATATAAGTTAATTAGGTTTTGTTTGGGGCAAGCCAGATTGTGGGAACTGAAGAATCAAAAGACCAGGGATTGGACACAGCAAACTCGGAGTTAGCTTTCAAGAAGTTTGGTGGTGAAGGAAAGCAAGGAGACAAAGTGATAGCGTGAGAATCAAGGCTGGGTGGTAGAAAAGATGTTCAGTGTTTTGTTTTTTTTTCTCTAAGATGAGAGAAGCTTGAGCATGGTTGTAGTCAGAGGGAAGTTGTCTGAGAAAGCACATGGAGGGTGAAAGAATGGAGATGATCTCTCATCCCATCAAAGTCAGGAATGTATGAGATGTAAAACAGCTTAGAGACTTTCACCCAACAGAAACTAGAGATGCCTCCTTCTCTGATGAAAGAGTAAGGAAGGAGGATTGAAGAACATAAATTCAGTGGAAGACAAAGGCACTGGAAGTATGTATCGAGGATTGCAGAGATTGTAATTTGTACATTTGTAGTGGAGCTGGGTGATAGAACTATGTGAGTGTCTCCATTAGTGCTCAGTACTGGGAATAAATAGGAGCAAGAGGAAAGAAACCAGCATTAGCCTGATCCAGGATTGGAGAGTTAATAAAGTGGATATGACACACCAAGGGATGAGAAAACATAAAGATGGCAAAGTAGTTGAAATCATGAGATCAAGAAGTAAGGAAGTGCCAGGTGGACAGAGAAGGAAGCAGGGATGTCAAGGGACTCGAGGGATGTTAAAGCCGACTGATGATTAGTAAGGAGTGAGAATTGTTGGGAAGACAGGAAGTGATACCTCTGTAAAGAGGAATGTGAATTTTTAATGATTAACGGAAGGTCTGCTTTCAGATAGGTTATTTGACAAATTATGTCAAATCTGAGCTTTTAGTGGGTAGGGGAAGCTATACTAGCTGTGCCATAAATTTGGGTTCCTAAAGGAACATACTTCTTTATTCTTTTTTTAAACCAATGTTTCTAAAACTACATATAAAAGTGTTCATATCTTTGGGATCCTGAAAACTCTGCCGGCTTCCTCAAAGTGCCCTTTATTCTAAAGCTTTTATTCCCATGTAAAACCTGATGATTCTCGTTTGGTGTACGCATGAATTGAAAACCGTATCCGACAAATTCATCCGTACGCATGAATTGAAAACCGTATCCCAAGGTCAGGAAGACCTTGGGAAAGTTGAGCATTCAGCATACAAGCCTTGTAAACCAACTAGGTGAACTTCACTGTAGTGTAGAGGTGGCATGTAATGAAGTCTCAGCGTCTGTGGTGCAGACATCCCTGGGCAGTTACCGGACCCCAGGCTGACCTGAGTGCTGTGATGCTGGTTGAGTAGGTTCTCATTTGGCCTTTAGCAACAGTTCTGCCCTCGAATAACACACAAAGTATGTGGGACAGCTGTTGTATATTCAAGGTTGATTTGAAGTATTTGAATCAGATGAGTGAGAGAGAGAGAGAGAGAGAGAGTGTGTGTGTGTGTGTGTGTGTGTGTGTGTGCGCGCGCGCGCGTGTGTGCGCGTGCGCACATGTGTAAGTTCTAAAAGCTGTTGTGAAATTTTTGTTGATGTAGCAGTTCTTATAACAGCTGCAATAAGATTTTAAGGAAAATTTCCTAAAAGCATTGTATCTGATTTGGGTAAGAAAAAAGAAAAATTTTTTTTTGTTTGTTTTAGTGCCTCAATGAAAGAGGCATTAAAGAAACGCCCTTTGATAAGAAGGATATTCAGGGGCGCCTGGGTGGCGCAGTCGGTTAAGCATCCGACTTCAGCCAGGTCACGATCTCGCGGTCCGTGAGTTCGAGCCCCGCGTCAGGCTCTGGGCTGATGGCTCAGAGCCTGGAGCCTGTTTCCGATTCTGTGTCTCCCTCTCTCTCTGCCCCTCCACCGTTCATGCTCTGTCTCTCTCTGTCCCAAAAATAAATAAACGTTGAAAAAAAAAAAATTAAAAAAAAAAGAAGGATATTCATACTTTGAAGGGGAAGCACTGGAACGAAATACACATCAGCAAAGAAATTGATAGGCTGGTAAATCTAAATAAGTGATTATTTAATAAGTAATGGATGAGGGTAAAAACATAGTGTTAAAAATGATGATTATCTAGGTAGAGATTGTGGTTGAAAGATTCTAGGGCCTTTGTAGTGCTTGGGAACACAGATTGATTTTTTTTTATACTGATTATTTTCAAATTGTATATCATTTAATTTTGTACATAGAGATAATGATAATCATCATGTGCTACCTTAGAAGAGAAAATCCACTTCCATTGTAGATCTGTGACCATCATGTCTGAACCAAATACATTAATCAGTACGATTTCTCAGGTTCTTGATGTGAAGTTGTTAGGATAAAGAAGAAGAGGCCCCAGAATGACTGTCTCTCACTTATGCTAGGAGAGAAGAACTCAGTCCTAACTCCTCTATAATTTATCATCCTCTGCTTTCTCTGTTCTTGTACTGAGGGGTAGACATGAAGGAAAAGCAGGATTTAGGTCAAGGGTTGCAGAAAAAGAGGTTGTAGAAGGTTCTGGTCTTAGAGCCTATCTTCCCAGAGAACCAATGGTAGAAATGTTTGCCTTGGATGTGTGTTGGGACGCTCCAGGCTGCAGCCACTCTTTCATTGATAAGGGATCTAAAAGGAGAGGAATCTCATGCCCTTATCTGTCCCCATCCCCCTACTCTCAAGATTCTGGAGTAGGAGTTGAAGTTCTTCCTAGAGTATTGGAACTAAAAAAAAATGAACTTGGCATGAGAAAACTGGTCATTGGCGTTAAAGCAGCCTTCCCTCCATTCTTCAGACACCTTTACTCATATCACTGAAAGGCTCTCAGGGTTTACCTGCTACAAAACTTATTGGCTCTGATGAAAAGGAAACCCTGACCTGAGGTTAGTGCAGGGGTGGGGGTGGGGGGGATGGTAATTGAGTCTTTGAGATATTTCCGTGTACGACACCAGAAGGTTCACACAGGAATTAGGGTCATGTGCATGCAGCTTTAGAGGAATCATTGGTTCCAACTTTTAGCATTTGGTTAAATTTGTTCCTTTTATTTAGAAGGGACCCATATTGTACACTTTTATACTTGCTCTTCTGTTTGACATGGCCCTTCCTCTACCTAACTCATATTTGACTTTTTCGATTTTCATGCTTCGCTCCCTTTCTGAACTTTCCCCTGATCTTTGCCCTTTTAAACCCCTCCCTGGGGGGGCGCCTGGGTGGCGCAGTCGGTTAAGCGTCCGACTTCAGCCAGGTCACGATCTCGTGGTCCGGGAGTTCGAGCCCCGCATCAGGCTCTGTGCTGACAGCTGATGGCTCAGAGCCTGGAGCCTGTTTCCGATTCTGTGTCTCCCTCTCTCTCTGCCCCTCCACCGTTCATGCTCTGTCTCTCTCTGTCCCAAAAATAAATAAACGTTGAAAAAAAAAAAAATTTAAACCCCTCCCTGGGATTGAGATGAGAGTCCTCCCTGCTCTCTGGTGTAGCACACTCTATTTTAGGGCCTCTCACACTGTGATTTTCTTTTTTTCCTTTCTTGCCCTCAAGTTTACAAGCTCTTACAGAGCAAGTGATGTCTCACATCCCTTATCCAGCCCAGTTACTCTTTCTCTCGGGTAATACCTGATACATGAGAAATAGTTCATTTAAATGTCATCTGTGAAGTTTCATGTGACTCTCACCTGGCTATGCATAGGGAAGATTCATTTTGACCTTATTGCCACTGCTCTAAAAAACATTTTTTGTTTGTTGCTTTGTTTTCTAGTAAAATTGTGCCCTTTGCTTTTCTTGTAGCACAAATACAGGCAGTTATTAATTTTTAACTAGACTGATTTGCTCGGGAAGCTGACTTTTTTATTCTAGTACTTGAAAACACAAAAACTTAAAGGAATTTTTTTGTCCTGCCATTTCCTAGGAAACAGGGGTCTACAGCAGAATGAAGATAGAGATTACCATTTTGTCAAAGACATGGTGATAAATTATCAAGGGAGCAAGTGCTATTTGGCGATCAGTCTGTTTTCTAGTTCTGTCCCTTACTACATGAATTTAGGCTGGCCATGTAATCTCTTCTATAGAAGAGAGAAGGAGGAAGGAACCTGGTCAGAATGTGCCTTCAACTTTAATGCGTGCTGTGAGCTCACAACCACTTGCAGAGAAAAGAGATAATCCATGGGAATTCTGATAGGACGGTGCTGCCTTTGGAAATACATTTTTTTTTTTTTTTTAAGCTTTAAAAGGACCTGTATTGACAGCTCTTCACAGTTCCCTGTGGGAACTAAAGAAAGTAATTTTCTAAGCCCTATTTAAATTAGATATTAGTGGTTTGGTTTTTTTAATTTCATTGAGTAATCTCCACACCCAGTGTGGGGCTCAAACTCACAACACCCACATTAAGAGTCACCCACGCTACTGCTATAGCGAGCCAAGCGCCCCTAGTGAGTTTTGTTGTCGTTGCTATTGTTAAAAGTGTCAAATTTTTAAGGAAATTGAGTAGTAAATACAAATTATTAATATTTAACATCTAATAATAATCTTCCTACATCAGGTTCAAGATGTTGTCCCTATAACCAGTTACGACACTGCTGGCTCATTCCTTCTGTTGGGATGTAACAATGGATCAATATATTACATCGGTAAGCTTATGGGCATTTAACCCTGGTCCTGTTTTACATCGGTTTTTAAAAATAAAATATTGCCTTCTGTAGTTTTAAGTAGATACACTATTTTAATATTATTTAAAATTTTTGGGTTTTTTTTAGATATGCAGAAGTTTCCTTTGAGAATGAAAGATAATGATCTTCTTGTAACCGAGCTTTATCACGATCCTTCAAATGATGCCATTACTGCGCTGAGTGTTTACCTCACACCCAAAACAAGTTAGTACATGGCAGCGTTCTGATAAATTCTTGACCGTTTCTGAGAATTTATGTTTATTTATTGGTTTATTATGCTAAAACGAATCCAGTCCTTTCTCTTTGAGAACTGCAGTTCTAAGAGTATCATCTCTATTAGTTTACAGTTCATATTTGTTATATATTAAAGTTAAACGTGATGATTAAACAAGCATAAGTTGAGGTGGGAAGTTAGAACTTTCCTTCTTCTGAATTATACTTAAGTCATATCATAACAGTATTGACTAAAATTATTAAAAAAAAACAATTTGCACATTGACCTTCCTATTTACCCTAGCTTATTTTGTTTTGAAATTAGAAGCTTTTGTTTTTTTCAGCTGAAAGCAAGAAGGCTCTTAGACTGTTAATCTCTTGTGGATATTGTCTTGTTCCCTTGGGAAATTTTTAAGTTATGGGAAAAGACATTTTATTTGGAAGTTTAGTATCTGTAGCTTTCATTATCTTTCAAAGGCCATTGCAATGAAATTAACAAATCTGTTCTGTAAATTAAGGATTTTTATTATATTTTTTATATTTTTATATTCTAGATTGAAAGATAAACATAAATGGAAAGTTGAAAATTTAAATGAAAAGAATTCTAGGAAATATTAACATGTGTCCAGAAGTGTTAATAACTTTGAATGTTATTTGTGTTAAATCATCATTTTATTGACTTCATTGAAAGAAATCATTATCTTTAATGTGAAATAAATATTCTAATTTATGCAGATGATTTTATTTAAAATTATAGTAGGATTTCAACTGTTATGCTAGATGGGTCAGCACACTGCCCTTTTTATCGATGGTCTTACATATTGCATTGGCTGCTTTGGGCAACAGTTGACAGAGTTGTATGATTATGACAGACTGTATGGCATGCATAGTTTAAAATATTTGCCATCTAGCCTTTCACAGAAAGTTTGCTCACCTCTGCTCTAGAATGAGATGTACATTTTTTAAATCTAATTAAAAAGGGAGGAGAAAACTTCTTTTGCAATGGCAGGGGGAGAATGGAGTCACTTTTTAGGTTATGAGAAGTGTTTCCTATGGTATGTTCTTTCTCTTTTGATTCAGATATTTTTGGGTGAATCAGGAAGGATAACTACTAAAGCCAAGAAGTTCTCTGTGAACCTTTTTAAGTACATAGTTCACTGAATTCCATTCTGTCCTTAAATATGTGGTAGAGTTTGGGCACTTTTTTTTTCTTCCTTTTTAATGCTTATTTATATATTTTGAGAGAGAGAGAGAGAGGGAGAGAGAGAGAGGGAGAGAACGCGCACATTGGGGAGGGGCAGAGAGAGAGAGAGATGGATAGAGAGACGCCCAAGCAGCCTCTGTGCTGTCAGTACAGAGCCCGATGTTGAGCTCAAACTCATGAACCATGAGATCATGACCTGAGCTAAAATCAAGAGTCAGATGCTTAAGTGACTGAGCCACCCAGGTGCCCCTGGACACATTCATTCATTCATTCATTCACTCATTCATTCATTTAAAAAAGCCACAGATGAACTTCACATGATGAGCTGTACGTGATTAGAAGAGACACCGTAGTAAGTAAGTATGATGTAAGCAATATAATGGGTGTATTTGTTTCAGAGCTAAGTATTTTGAATTTGTTAAATAGTATATACTTGATTATTCAAGAAAGATTCAATAATATGGCAAAAGTAAAAGTAGGAACGCCTGGGTGGCTCAGTCAGTTAAGCATCTGACTTCAGCTCAGGTCATGATCTCGCAGTCCATGGGTTTAGCCCCATGTTGGGCTCTGTGTTGACAGCTCAGAGCCTGGAGCTGCTTTAGATTCTGTGTTTCCCTCTCTCTGCCCCTCCCCTCCTCACACTCTTTCTGTCTCTTTCTCTCTCTCCCTCAAAAAATAAATTAAAAAAAATTAAATAAGTCAGGCAGAGAAAGACAGATACTGTATGTTTTCACTCATAGGTGGATCCTGAGAAACTTAACAGAAGACCGGGGGGAGAAGTTACAGAGAGGGAAGGAGGCAAACCATAAGAGACTCCTAAATACTGAGAACAAACTGAGGGTTGATGGGGGATGGGGGAAAGGGGAAAGTGGGTGATGGGCATTGAGGAGGGCGCCTGTTGGGATGAGCACTGGGTGTTGTATGGAAACCAATTTGACAATAAATTATATAAAAAAATAAAAATAAGTAAATAAACTTAAAAAGTAATAATAAAAAAATTTAAAATAAGTAAAACATGGTCTTAGACTAGACTATGAATAGACTAGAAATAATATGGAATATTCCTTTAGGAATACTGTGTTGCGTCAGTGGTATTCTTAGCATGTCAGATTGACTAACTCTTTAAACATCTATTGAGGACTTACTGTGTCTCAGGCACTCTGTAAGGATGACTGTGATTCAGTCTGTCTCAGTAACGAATAGAGGTAGATAGACTTGGAAATAGCGGATTGGTTTGTTACAGTTGCTGTGCTAGAGCATAACATACAGTCCAGGGGAGGGTTGAACAGATTTATCTGGGAGTCAGGGTTAGGAAATGACTTGTAAAGGAAATCATGATTCGAAGTTGGTCAGAGAGGTCTTAGGGTTTCTGGGCTCAGCTGGATCTGGGGACTCAGAAAAGCACTGCCTCTTTTATCCCTTTCTGTCATCATCTGATACGCCGCCTTTCCACTTCTGACCTCGTGCAGGTGTGTCTGGTAACTGGATTGAGATTGCTTACGGTACGAGCTCCGGAGCTGTGCGAGTGATTGTTCAGCACCCAGAGACGGTGGGCTCGGGCCCTCAGCTTTTTCAGACTTTCACAGTTCATCGAAGTCCTGTTACAAAAATCATGCTATCTGAGAAGCATCTTGTATCAGGTAAAGTGATTTTAGGTACTGGCGAGGAGTGTGCTTCATGTGCAGCCTTGCCTTGTGGGTAATTTCCCACACTCCTACAAATGGAAAGAATGTGTATATACACATGTATTTATATATGAATTTGGGAAAGAGTTAACCGTATCTTTTATTTATTTTCTATTCTAATATTTTGTTCTCATGGCACATTTTATTTTAAAATATTTATTATAATCCTGTTGAGATGGAATAGAGAAGTTTCCAAGTATGAATTTTATGTAAATTTGGTTGTATTTTCTTAAGATTTAAAGCCAAAGTTGTAGATGTATGTGTGTATTTGTTGATCATTTTCTAAAAATATTAAAAACTAGTAGAATGTATAAAGACATTACTTGAAGAGAATTACATTTTTGTGAGTTGTTTCTTAGTCATAAAGTTTTTTTAATGTAAACACTAATTAGATACTGTATTAAAAATGATGCAGATATGTGACACACAGAGCATAGTGATCACAGTAAAATTCCATTGATGAGGTTCATTGTGTATGATGATTTCAAAAAGGCTTCATTTTAATGTAATTTTGAGTCAGGTGTGTCAGTAGAGCTTGCTCTTACATTAAATCTTTTGTAGATCAGTTCCTGCCTAACTTAAACTTTTTATAAGCATCATTTTCATCTATCAAGTTTGTTTATATGAAGACTACATAATATTAAAAGGTGATGCATCTTTCACTCATCTCCAGTCTGATTAAACACTAAATGGAGCTAAAGTACGTTGTCCATGAATGGATGGATGGGTGGGTGGGTGTGTGGGTGGATGAGTATGTTTTTATTGATATCTAATTATTTGAGTATAAAGTCTGATTGTTTTGAGTATAATTCTGCCTCCCTGAAATAATCAGTCTCCTCTTCAGGCTCTCATAAAGCAACTCACCTGCCTCACTGAAGAGTCTTTCTCATGCTTTTGCTGGTTCCTCCTCTTTTGCCCAATGACTAAGTGTTGGATTGCCTCAGAGCTCTTTCCTAGATTCTCCATTCTTCCTTGTCTGGAGTTTTCCTGCAGATTTGAGTGTTATCATCTATATGCCAGTAACTCCTAGGCTGTCCACTTGTGACCATTCGCACAGTTCCAAGCTTGTATGTCCAGTGCCTGTCTCTCTGGTCATGTGTTTCAGAGACATGTCAGAATTAACCTGGGTAAATGGCACTTTTGATTTTTCTCTCAGAGGCCATCTTAGTACACAACATCACCATCTGCTTATTTCGTCAAGCTGAAAACCCAAGAATCCCCTTTGATTCCTTCCTTTCTCTCACCCACACAAACGTGTAATCTGTCTGTAAGTCCTTCTGGCTTTGCTTCAACCTACGTCACAAATCTGACCATTCGGTGTCCATTGCTGCCAACTTGGTAGCTCAGATCATTTCTCCCCTAGATCACGGAGCTGAGTTGTTTTGCCTGTTTCTGTCTCATCTTTTCTTAAAATGTTTATCTGTTTTGAGAGAGAGAGAGCATGTGTGTGGGTACATGGGGGAGGGGCGAAAAGGGAGGGAGAATGAGAATCCCAGCAGGCTCCATGCTGTCAGCACAAAGCCTGACGTGGGGCTCAGTCCCACTTACCGTGAGATCATGACCTGAGCCAAAGTCAAGAGTCAGATGCCCAACCGACTGAGCCACCCGGGTGCCCGTCTGTCTTGCCTTTCTATGGTACATGTTCTTTATGGTACATAGCATCCAGAAAGATCTTCTAAAAATGTGAACCATGTCTGACTCCCAGTGGCTTCTTACGGTATCCTGCTGTATCCTACTGTATTGTAAATAAACTAGTAGTGTTCTTCCTGTTACGGGTCTTCTTTTCAGGCCTCTTTTCCTCCCTATGCTTCATGTCACGTATTGCTCACAATACCCTAACCCTTTAAAGGCTTTCCACTTCTTAGAAATGCCGCAGAACTTTTGCACTCGTTCTTTTTCGTTGAAATGTTTTGCCCCTAGATATTTGTTTGGCAGCTGTCCTGTCATTCAGGTCCCATTTCCAGTACCTTCTCAGTGAGGCCACCCAGCCTAAATTAGCCAAACCTCTATCAGGTCACTTTCGCTGTCATCGTCTCCTCTCGATTTGTTTTCTTTGTGGACTTTTCACTTGATCATTTCTTTGCCTGTTTATCATCTGTCCCCCTCTTCTAGAATGTAAGTTTTACAGCAGCAGAAGCTTGTTTATTCTGTTCTCAGCACTTAGCATACTTCTTGACACATACAAGATGCTGAATAACTGTTATGTAAAATGAGGTAATTTGATCCTGTGAGAAAATAAGACTGTTTTGCAAGGCTATTGTGATGACCACACTTAGTAGTAATTGCTGTTATTTTGATGGTGACGATGTTATTGCAGGATGAGACGCCAAAGAACTACATCGTAAAATCTGCATTTAACATCAAATATTTCATGTAGGTTTAAAATTTAAATAAGTTTGTCAAGAAAAATGTCCAGTTGAGCTACAAATGTAGAGTATTTTATGTATACTCCGTTACATCATTCTGCCACCTGGTGGATATTGACATGAATGTAATGACATTCTTTTTCCTATAGTGTTAGTTTTCATGTCTTAAAACTGTAATGATTATTTTTAACAAAATAACTAAATTGCCTATTGAGTCAACTAAAAGTGTTTAAGGTGTTTTTTTTTTTAAGGTATTTTTCTGAATCCTAGTAACCTTATTAGTGAAATAGGAAATTATTTTCCATGAAGCTGATAAAGCAGCCTAGAACTAAATGTCTCCTTTTTCACCAGAAACTGACATCCTGAGATAGGAGAATTTTGTTAGATAATGTAACACCTGTATACTTTGAATTTTTATTGCTATTTGTCAAAATTGAATTTCTAAAGTTTTGTTTAAAATATGCAGCTGTGGCATTTTACCCAGTGAGAAAGATGTATCTATAAGAAAGTTTCGATACTTTCCTAGTATTTACTGATGGGTTCATAGCTCATTGCTAATAATAGCACATTCTCTGAAAACTGAATAAGTTGTACTTTTCCATTAAAAAGTACACTTTTTTATTAAGGCATGCCACGAAAGTACTTTTTTTTTTTTTTTTTTGCATTAACAATATCAATTGCTGGTTTGTATTTTCTAAAGGAGTAGTTCCTCAGATCAAGAAACAATAGGTAGGGTACTTGGTAGGAAATACCTTAATATGTATCCACTTAATATTATTTACATTAAAAAAAAACCTAATTGGAGTATGTTTCTTAAATGCAACTATAAAATAGTTCTTAACTTTATCTTAATTTTCTTTAATATAACTGTGTAGGTGATACAAGCTTTTTGACAAATGTAATTTGTGTCCATAAATTTTCAGTAACTCCTGATCTAGGTTGTTTATGTTTAAGTAACATAAGCAGAAGCAGTTTCTATGGTTGAAGAAAAATAGGCTGGGTAACTCATTTACTCTGTAGTTTAGTCACAGAACAGAATAATAGCATCTTTTATCTTGCATGCATTTTTTTTTAAAACATTTCCTCCAATTATACTTTACATGCTACTTTTGTAAGGACCCATAGATTTACTTACATACCTTATGTTTGCCTCAAGGTGAATTATATTCAGTTCTTTCATTTTTGTTGGCCAGGTACAGATTAAGGGTAATTTTAGGATGAAATACGTCATTTGCCACTCAAAACATGCTATGATCTATTTAATATAGATCACAGTTTAAAAAGTTACACACAAAAACAGTGATATTGTTGGTGCTCTTTTTTTTTTTAATTTTTTTTAATGTTTTTATTTATTTTTGAGAGAGATACACACACAGCATGAGCAGGGGAGGGGCAGAGAGAGAGGGAGACACAGAATCCGAAGAAGGCTCCAGGCTCTGAGCTGTCAGCCCAGAGCCTGACGCGGGGCTTGAACTCTCGGACTGTGAGATCATGACCTGAGCTGAAGTCGGACGCTTAACCAACTGAGCCACCCAGGCGCCCCTGTTGGAGCTCTTATAATCTATATTTAACAACTTTTTTTATGTTCTCTTTCCTAGTGTGTGCAGATAATAATCATGTCCGGACATGGACAGTAACACGATTCAGAGGAATGATCTCTACTCAGCCAGGTTCTACTCCTTTAGCATCATTCAAGATACTGTCTCTGGAGGAGACAGAAAGTCATGGAAGCTATTCCTCTGGAAACGACATAGGTGGGCTGGATAATTTGGGGGCACTTTCAAATACTTTGTGGGCAATGCAAAAGTAGTATGCTAACTGTAAAGAGAAACCTAAAAATGAGTTTCAAATAGAAGTTTTCACTTCAATTTTGAAACTCATTTAAAACATAAATTTAGTGTGTTTTCTTATTTAGTTCTATAAATTCACCAACTGTAGCATATTTTTTGTTTAAAAAGTTGAGCAAATTTTTATCTATTTATCATTTCCTTTTTTAAATAATATCTCCAATATCTCTTTTGTTTATGATTAAAAGCCATGATAGCTGTGCACATTTTAAACATGAAGGTTGTTTTCTTTTATTGCTAATAATCTGAAAATAATTTTTTTTTAATATTTATTTTTGAGAGCGCGTGCGAGAGAGAGAGAGAGCGTGAGTGGGGGAGGGGAAGAGAGAGGGAGACACAGAATCTGAAAAGAAAGGCCCCAGGCTTTGAGCTGTCAGCACAGAGCCCAACACGGGGCTTGAACTCAAGAACTGCAAATCATGACCTCGGCCAAAGTCAGACGCTTAACTGACTGAGCCACCCAGGTGCCCCTGAAAATAAAAGTTGAAGCTAGAGCAGGGCTGGTGGTGTTAGGTGCTAATAGTTGTTTTGATGGCATTGCAATGGCCATCGGGAAATAATAAGCATATCTCCATTGATATGCTCTGATTTCAGCAAAAAAAGTATATAAAGTTGATTTGACTTATCCCTCTATATACCATATGACACGTGCGCATGTGGATACTCACACATGCAAACATATGTGCAGTCTTCACAGAGACAGATCATTGTCTTTTTGGAAGATTCTGTATGTTGTATCTTCACTGTATATAATAGTTCTATGGGACCTGTTCATTAACCCATGTACCTTTCTGATCATTTTTTTTTTTTATATAAGCAGTAATTGTAGCACTGATAGAAAGGAGTACATTAGAGTTGTTTTATTAGAATTGTTTTATGTGAAACATTTAAATGTATGTTCAGCCAGAATATGCTCTCACAGTAAAGATTTTAAAATAGTTATCTTTAAAAAATACAAGCTATTTATGAGAATTATAGTATGGCTGTCTTAGTATTTTTAGAAAAAGAAACACTCAGCTTTGTTGATTTTAACAATTGCTCTGTGACCCAGTTTTCTCTGTGATCTAGGCACTGTAAGTTTAGTTTTATCTCAACAAATGTCTTGCTTGTTTTATTGAGATACAATTAATTGACAGTAACATTGTGCAGGTTTGAGTTGTAGCGTCCACAGAATTTTATTGAGTACCTTTGCTCCAAGCATTAGGAATCTTAAGAAAAAAAACAAAACAAAAAAACTGCGGTGAACCTCCAGTCACAGTGTGGTGACCAGTAGAAACAAAAAGCAAACAATCGCATGGGGCAAAAACACCAAGGGGAGATAGTTCTAGTCTGCTTGCTGGGTAGTCGTGACATACAGTCTCATTTAATTTTCTTGATAGTTGTATGAGGAAGATATTATTCCCCACTTACACTGGTGGAAACTGACATTCAGAGAACACTTAGTAGAGGTCTCAATGTTTGAACTGAGACATGAAGGATGGGTAAGGGTAAGTCTTACCTGGCAAATTTGGAAAATGTCAGAAAAGTCATTAATTGGTGGTATGTGGGTGAGAATAGTAGGGCATGAGACTGAGTGGATAGGCAGAGGTCAGATCAGGGAGGACATGTATAATATGAAAGAAAAGATGTTTAGAAACAGCCCTGGAAATTACAACAGCCTTGTAAACTGTTTGAAAGAGGGCAGGGAGATTTTTTTTTTTCCTTTATAGTTCTCATAAAAAAAATTTCTTAAGAGACATTCAGGATAGTGGAACAGAATAGAAAGTCCAGTGTCTGTAGGCTTCTATGTATGGGTGGAATCTAGATTGCAGTGGTCAATTGAATAAATACTGGAGGCAACCGTGAAAGAAAGAAATAATGGATCTAGTTAGAAAGCAAAAGGTTCAAAGGCCATCTTTCTGACTCCCTACTCTCTTCTTCCCCATTGAAGATAGGAGAGACCTGAGGATATTTATGTTCTGAAAGAAAGGAGCCAATTTGGGGAGAGGAGTTGGAGAAACTTTAAGGAAGGGAGGTGTGGATAATTAATTGAGGTACAAAGAGTTAAGCTATGTGAGCATCTCACATGAAGATAGTTTGAGGGGAGGGAAGATACGGTCCCAGAATCCTTATTTCTAGTTTTTATCCATCATCACTATTTTGACTTTGGTTACGGGTTATTGAATGAGGACTCTCATTTCATCTCAATAGAATTAGACTTGAGAAAATTGTCCACTAACTGAGCAAGTGTGTAGCTTAGTGAAGAGCCAGACATCTTGGATTTGAACTCCAGTTCCATTAGGTAGGACCTCTGAGATCTTTGGTTAACTAATAATCTCTTGGTGCCTTAGTTTTCTCATCTGTAAAATGGAGATCATAATAGTGAATCCCTTATGTATGATGATTAAAATGAGTTATGTGCAGAGCGTTTACTGTGGCACATAGTAACCATAGTGTATTTACTAACTGATAAAGGTGTATTGTTGCATTTATTAATTAGGTATGATTCACTTAAGATGAAATTGTATTCTATATCACATACATTTGTGAACAATGAGTTGGTGTTATTTTAGCTAATGAGTATGATGAGAAACAAGAACTGCTAGAATTTTTTTTTAATTTTTCATGAAACACATTTTTTATAATGTTCAGAATCTTTCTAAAATATATGAGCCATATACCTGCTTTGCCAAGTACAATAAAATAAAAATAATCGAATCTTTCTTTTTATTTTTTATTTTTTTTTAGCATTTATGTATTTATTTTTATATTAAATATAATTTATTGTCAAATTGGTTTCCATACAACACCCAGTGCTCATCCCAACAGGTGCCCTCCTCAGTGCCCATCACCCACTTTCCCCTCTCCCCCAGACCCCGTCAACCCTCAGTTTGTCCTCTGTATTTAAGAGTCTCTTATGGTTTGCTAGCCTCCCTCTCTGTAACTTTTTTTTTTTTCCCCCTTCCCTTCCCCCATCGTCTTCTGTTAAGTTTCTCAGGATCCACCTATGAGTGAAAACATATGGTATCTGTCTCTCTCTGCCTGACTTATTTCACTTAGCATAACACTCTCTAGTTCTATCCACATTGCTGCAAGTGGCCAGATTTCATTCTTTCTCATTGCCAAGTAGTATTCCATTGTATATATATAAACCACATCTTCTTTATGCATTCGTCAGTTGATGGACATTTAGGCTCTTTCCATAATTTGGCTATTGTTGAAAGTGCTGCTATAAACATTGGGGTACAAGAATCTTTCTTTTTACATTGAAAACCTTGTGGGATACAACAGCTTCTTCTAGTTAATTAAATTCTATTTATTTATTATTTTAATGTTTACTATTGAGAGAGAGACACACACAGCATGAGCGGGAGAGGGGCAGAGCACAAGAGGGACACAGAATCTGAAACCAGCGAACTCACAAGTCATGAGATCAGGACCTGTGCCGAAGTTGGATGCTCAACGACTGAGCCACCCAGGCGCCCAATTAAATTCTATTTAATGAAGTCACCCTTTATTTCTTAAGATTCTGCATTTGGTTTTTCAAGAAAGAGTAAAGTCCATACATAAACTAATTTTATTTATGTGTACTTTTTCTGAAGTTATAAGAAATGGCACACATTCTCAAGATGATAGATGTAGAACCTGTATTTTAACAGGTCTTGTACTAGTGCTGGAAATGTATAGTCTTCAGCACATTAATGCCTTCAGCTTTAATAGGCTGAGTGCATAAAATAGAATTTAAAATATTATATATTTCTTTAAAAAATGTTTATTGCAAGTTGGAGTATGTGCAGCACTGCACTTTCTGTCTGACTGGGATGTGGACTATAAGGCTAGGTGTTGACAGGTGTGAAAAATGCTTTTTTTTTTTTGGTATTGACATTTCTGTTGTTCAGTGAAACCAATGGATTTCAGTTAACTTCTTTTGACATTGTCTGTTTTTTGACCCAAGGGCCTTTTGGAGAACGAGATGATCAACAGGTGTTTATCCAGAAAGTTGTTCCCATCACCAACAAACTGTTTGTAAGACTCTCATCTACTGGGAAAAGGTAAAACTTTATTTGTATTCAGAAGTCACTTTTGTCTTTAAAAAAAAAACAAAAAAACCGTGTAATTTGACATACTGATAAAAAGTACTACCAGAAGCAAATTGTTGAAAAAAGAAGTCTAGTCATTACCTTGGATCTTTTTAGCTTAAAATTAAGACAGTATATTTAGTACTTAATCTTCTAGGATTTTTTTTAAGGTTTTTCACTGATCCTGTGGACAGTTAAGAAGACTGTGGATGGGTGATATAACAATAAAAACCCATGAATTTGATGGCAGACAGCTGAGTTAAATTCTGATTTTGGCACTTCCTCTTATTAGCTGCATAAATTCAACTTGTTACTTTGTTTCTCTGAGCCCCCAGTTTCTTTATAAAATAAGGTTCAACTACCTTGGAAGGATGTCATTAAGATAAAATGAGTTAAAAACATGAAATATCTTTCGTGGTCCCAGACAGTAACAGATGCCCAATAGAAATTAGTTTCCCCTTACTTTTAACATTTGAGTGAAATTGTACTTCTTTTAAATTACTATATATAGCCTCAAACCTCAAACAGATTGACGTGTACATTTCTCTTCTATAAAAACAAATTTTTTTGCACGCCAAACAAGTGAAAAAGGTGGAATTCATACCTAGTAGTCATTAAGGTTATGGATTTTCATACTAATGTTACTAATGCTACTGCTCTTGTTCCCCTTCAGCATGTGGTTTCTCATTTCCTAATATGTTAATGAACAAACTCTTGGAGATGATAAATTTTTTTTCCATCAAAGTTCATTGCATATAGTCATCAGCAAGTGTTAAATGAATTGATTCTAGAGAATGATGTTTAAGTACTAAACTACTTTCGTTACCTTTTTCTTTTTAAGAAAATGTATTAGAAGCCTGTAATGTAGTTAGAGATCAGATTATTATCTTGAGAAATGTTATAAATCACCATGATTCATCATTTTCTCTGCATATTAGTGAAGGTGCCGTCAAACATGTATTAAAACTGCTGCATAACAGCCTCTGACAATGTGTTTCATATCCTTGTTCAATTCTAATGTCCTCCCTCCTCTGTTAGGTTGAACAGTGGCAGTGTGTTATCATCTACAGTCTCTGCATGACAGAACAAATTTTATAATTTTTAAATTCATGATTCCACAGGAAGAGTTATATTTATAAAAATAATCAGAAATTACTTTGGGGGCACCTGGGTGGCTTAGTTGGTTAAGTGTCCGACTTCGGCTCAGGTCATGATCTCACGGTTCGTTGAATTCGAGCCCTGCGTCAGTCTCTGTGCTGATAGCTCAGAGACTAGAACCTGCTTCGTATTCTGTGTTTCCCTCTCTCTCTGCCCCTCCCTGCTCACGCTCTCTCTCTGTCTCAAAAATAAATAAATGTTTAAAAAAATTTTAAAAAATACTTTGTAGAATTAAATAGAAAATCAACCCTTTATGGGGTGCCTGGTGGCTCAGTAGGTTAAGCATCTGACTCTTGATCTGGCTTAGGTATGATCTCACAGTTGGTGAGTTCGAGCCCCACCATGGGGCTCTGCACTGACAGCACAGAGCCTGCTTGGGATTCTCTTTCTCCCTCTCTTTCTGCCATTCCCCTGCTCCCGCTTTCTGTCTCAAAATAAATATATAAGCATTAAAAAAAAAATCCCTTTATGAGGCTAATGCTAAGTAAAGCTTTTGTTTAAAAGTCGTTCAGTTTCGGGGCGCCTGGGTGGCTCAGTCGGTTAAGCGTCCGACTTCAGCTCACTCAGGTCATGATCTCGCAGTCCGTGAGTTCAAGCCCCGTGTCGGTGTCTGTGCTGACAGCTCGGAGCATGGAGCCTGTTTCAGATTCTGTGTCTCCCTCTCTCTCTGACCCTCCCCCGTTCATGCTCTGTCTCTCTGTCTCAAAAATAAATAAACGTTAAAAAAAATTAAAAAAATAAATTAAAAAGTAAAAGTCGTTCAGTTTCTTAATACTGAGAAGGGAAATGAAAAGGTTTTATTGAAAGTGGGCAGGGAAAAAACCTTGTCAGCATTTAAAGGAAGAAGCAATTCTAAGGAATCTAGCCCATAGGAAAAACAAAAAGCAAAATCATGTTTGTTTTCAAGCACGTAGGTTTATATTGTGTCATTTTATTTTGATTTATTTGGTTTTAAATGTGAACAGTAATTTAGATTTTAAAAATATTTTATATCAATTTATAGGTATTACTAAAAATGTAAATTCACTATGTTAAGAAGAGGAAAAAACGTTTCACAGTTTCACACCCATTTATGGTTAAAAAAAAGAATCTTAGTGTTTAAAGGACAGATTTTTTTAATCTGATAAATAATGCCTACAGAACAAATTATAATAAACTTTATACACAGTGGTAAAATATTGAAAGTTTTTCCCTTTGGTTGGGAATGAGAGTAGGATAGCCTCTATCACTATATGTGGATGTCCAGTAATTAACCCTTCTCCCCTCATCATTTTATCCATGCTTGCCAGGAGGCTCAGCTATGCTTCATATTCTGTGTTTCCCACACTGATAAGTATGGTATTTCCCCTTCCTCCTTTATTTAAAATAAAAAAAAAATTGTTTTATTATGTTTATTCATTTTTGAAAGACAGAGACAGAGCACAAGCAGGGGTAGGGCGGAGAGAGAAGGGGCCACAGAATCTGAAGCAGGCTCTGGGCTCTGAGCTGTCAGCACAGAGCCCGACGTGGGGCTTGAACTCACCAACGGTGAGATCATGACCTGAGCCGAAGCCAGATGCTCAACCCACTGAGCCACCCAGGCACCCCTCCTTTACTTTTTGACTTTGCATTTGCCTGGTACTATTTATTTACTTATTCATACATTCATTCATTCATTCATTCATTCAATAAGCCTCTTCGTTTTGAAGTAGTCTGGGGTAAATAATTCAGTCAAGCATAAGTCAGTCAACTTTTACACGATTTTGACAAATCATTTGCTGACATTATTCCTTGTTTGTTTTATTTGTCAAATGTAAGTGATAATTGCTCTTTCTAGGTCCTTTTGTCCTTTATGAAAATCAGTGAAATGGTTATAAAAATCCTTTAAAAAAGTTAAGAATCTTATCTTAATGGAGGATACTACTTAGACCTCTCCATACACCTGTACATTTTTTTTTTTCTGGTTTCAGACTTGAATTTCCACATAGATTTTAAATGATTTCTCAAGATCTTTTCCAGTATCATGCCTACTTGCTTTTGTTTCTGCCTTTTTAGTTTATAACTTCCTTTTCAAGAATTAGTTCCGATCAAGGTTCTTTCTGTTTTTAAGGTTGACTTAAATGATTTGCTTTATTTCATAATTATTTAAATATGTTGTTTTATAACAGCCTTTTCTATAGACTCAAAGAAACAAGGCTTGAATCTTATTTCTGTTGACTTGCCTTGAACTTTTTAGATCTGTTTTAAATATATAGAATAGTCAACTCTAATTTGCTAATAAGCAATTTCAAAAATCTGAATTGCAACATGTTACTTGCCCCCCGTGGTTTACAACTATACAATATTTTTTGCAGAATCTGTGAGATCCAGGCTGTTGACTGTACAACAATATCCTCATTTACAGTGAGAGAATGTGAGGGATCCAGTAGGATGGGCTCAAGGCCAAGGCGCTACCTATTCACAGGCCATACAAATGGCAGCATTCAGATGTGGGATCTGACCACGGCGATGGATATGGTTAGCAAAAGTGAAGAGAAGGGTAGGTTCCATGTGGGAAGTTGTTTGTCCGCAGGGTAATAAGCTTTTGACAGAAGTGATGATAAAATGAGCGTGTGTTTTCCTAAGATGTAGGTGGTCCGACTGAAGAAGAGCTACTCAAATTACTGGATCAGTGTGACCTGAGCACATCTCGCTGTGCTACTCCTAACATTAGTCCAGCAACTTCTGTGGTTCAGCACAGCCGTCTCCGTGAATCAAATTCCAGGTAGGTTAAAGAGTCGTAAATTGTATTTATAAGTTGAATTGATTGCTTTTGGGAAAATTGGCTGAGATACTGTAATCACATAGTTGTTGAAAGAATCATTTTTCAAGGCACATTTTTAATTCTGACTTCGTTGACTCAGTTTTTTTAAAAACATTTTACTAAATTTCTCATCTATAAGCATATCTGGCTCTTTTTATAGAAGAACATTTTTTCCAGAGCATCTGGGGGCTTGGTCAGTTAAGTGGCCAACTCTTGATTTCCGCTCAGGTCATGATCTCACAGTTGGTGAGTTCGAGCTGTGAATTGGGCTCTGTGCCGACAGCGTGGAATCTGCTTGGGATTCTCTCTCTCTCTCTCTCTCTCTCTCTCTCTCTCTCTTTCTCAAAAATAAATACATAAACTTTAAAAATTTAAAAACCATTTTTTCTTTTTAACTTACTTTGTGAATTGCTGCCAATTTGGTCAAGAGTTCATTCAAAGGAGATGGAAAAAACACATGTCACCTTGAATAGTGTGTGGATTTTTTGTTCCTGTTGCCTCAGGGAGATATTAATTGAAGCGATTACATCATCTGTGTAAGCTTACGTTTGGTTATTCTGAACTTTCGATACAGGAGCATTGTATGTCTTCTGGTTACCACATTTTTAAAAATTCCAAAATTTGGATTCAGGACCAAAGACTAAATTATATTGGTTCCATATTGGTTTGAAAGGTTTTTTTTTTCCTCCCCCAGCGTTTTTCAGCTATTCAGAAATTCAGATTCACTGAATATATGTATGTTATTATTTGCATTGGTGATTTGATAAGCATACACACACCTACACACACACTAATCCATAATATATAGAGTACTTAAGTGAATTTTTATATATAGAAATGAGGATATGCATTCTTTATATATTTAAATAATACCTTTTCATTGTAGTTTAGTTAATGAGATGTGCCCCTGAAAAATCCCAGAAAGTAATCTGAACTGTAATTTTTTGTAAAACCTGTATTTCAGCCTTCAGCTCCAGCACCATGAGACTGTTCACGAAGCAGCTACTTATGGTTCCATGAGGCCTTACAGAGAGAGTCCTTTGTTAGCAAGAGCAAGGAGGACTGAGAGCTTTCACAGTTATAGGGACTTCCAGACTGTTAATTTGAACAGAAATGTAGAACGAGCCGTCCCTGAAAATGGTAACTTGGGTCCAATACAAGCCGAAGTAAAGCGGGCAACGGGGGAATGTAGTGTATCGGAGAGAAAGTCTCCTGGAACAGAAGTAAAAAGTTTGAGAGAATCAGATAGTGGATTGGAAGTGCATAAAGTAGCTGAAGGTCTGGAATCTAAGAAAAGGTCATCAGAAGAAGAAAATGAAAATAAAATGGAGTTAAGGAAGAAAGGGGGATTTGAAGGAGGAGGATTCCTTGGAAGAAAGAAAGTTCCGTATCTGGCATCATCGCCAAGTACTTCCGATGGAGGAACTGACTCGCCTGGTACTGCGTCCCCGTCTCCTACAAAGACCACTCCGTCTCCTCGGCACAAAAAGAGTGATTCCTCAGGTCAAGAGTACAGCTTGTGAGAACTCACCAAAATGAATGGTAGTTTTGTTAATTTAGACAAAGTTGAACACTTTACTGGATTTCAGCACATTAGCTTTTACACCAAAACTTTGCAAATTAAAACTGGAGTTCATTCAATATCTTTTTAAACAGAATTACCTGGAGTAAGGAGAGAAAATAATTGTATCTCTTTTGACCTTTTGGAAAGTTTTTTTAGTTTTACAAGTACATTTAACAGATTGTTTGTAAAAAAAAAAAACAAAAAAAAAACAAGAGTCCATGTCAATATTTCGTTACTCTCCAGATTTTGGAAGCCAAGTACTGAGTCTTACTAAGATAGTGCCCACAATAGGTGAGCATCCTTTGAGGGCACGGGGACCAACAGTGCGTTCCTAACCTTGATAATGCTTGAGATGTGTCTTGCAATGTTATGTTAAGCGAATCACCTTAATTCTCTTTGGAATTTAGTCTCCCAACACTTATTGTGATTGCCAGGTGTTTACCAGATATTTAATGAGGTGCTATGTTTGTGAAAAAATATCATCTAATTCAAAAAACACTATTGATGTTGAACACCAGATAACACTATAGTAGTCAGTCCCCTGGGGTATTTTTTTTTTTAATTGTGGGTCATTATCTGATTCTCATTTTTGGAGTTCTTAAGTTTTACCAAGCATCATCCATGTTAAATACCCAACATCCATTTAAACTTCCTTTAAAGTTGGAGCAGTTGTCTGTGTTTGAACAGGTGAAGTAAAAATAATAATCCAGGATCGAGCTTTTGAGTGCCCAGAAGGGAAGCTGTACTAGTTGTTAGCCTGCCTTGTTTTATTTAGGATATACCATATTTTTCCCCCACTGTTAATAACAAAGATAATCAAGTTAGAATGTGGCCATTTCGTTAAGCTTATGAAATCGCAGTTCTCAGTTTTTGGTTAAAGGTTTTGGCTGCTGTAAAAGTATTATTTTAAAATATACTTTGAATTGTAAGAACAAAAGACAAATTTTTGTACTTTTTTCTTTTAATTGGCATCGTTTTCAAGTTTCTGCATATAGGGTAATTGTAAATTTAAAGCATTAAGCATTTATTGATGAATAATGTATATATTCCCATTCCAAGAAATACAAGTGAGTGAAGCTGAAATAAATTCTTTAAAGTTTATTGCTCGTGATTTCACAACAGTTCTCTTGTATTTATTTATCAATTAAGTCTAATAAAAACGATTAAATAAGACTATGCGTTCTTGGTTATTTAGGGAATAGAAGGCCTGTTTGAAGTACACCTGCATGTGGTTGTTCATGTCTTCTTCCTGCAGTAAGAAAGGGGGAGGGAACATGCGTGAAAGCTAATGTACGTTATCGTGGAGGGGAAAATGTTTGGCCGAGCATAATTTCCATATTACGAAGGATTTGTAATTCTCTCCATACCCTTCTTTCTCATTATCACTGTCCTGTAAAAGTTGTGGGGGCAAGTGAGAAAATGAAAGAAAAATTTTTGAGGATTTACCCAGCCTTTTCCATTAATAAAAGGCCAGGGGTGGGGGCGCCTGGGTGGCTCAGTCCATTAAGCATCTGACTCCAGCTCAGGTCGTGATCTTGCAGTTTGTGAGCTTGAGGCCGGTGTCAGGCTCTGCTGAGAGCTCAGAGCCTGGAGCCTGCTTCAGATTCTGTGTCTCCCTCTCTCTCTGCCCCTCTCCTGCTCATGCTGTGTCTCTCAAAAATAAATAAATGTTAAAAATTTTTAAAAAGGCCGGGGGGGGGTGGTAAGGGAGACTATTCTATAGTAAAATCCCATAAATAGGCAACTCACTATACCACGGGTTGCAGTATACTATGAGTCAGATCTTTTTGATCTCTTTCACTTACAGGAATTTGAACCTTCATGTTAGGACATGGGTTTTGAGTCTATTCTGACACTTAACTTTGTGACCTTGAGCAGATGACCCCTGCTATGCGTGTTTTCCTTGTACCTACCTCATTATGGTTTTTGTGACCCAAAGGAAAAAAAATTGAGATGAATCTATATACTTTGTGTTCAATGACAAATGAGAACAATTCTAATTCTCATAATGAGAGTATTTCAAGTAATTCTGTACTTCAAAGCAGTACTCAGAAGTGCCATCATACCGGTTGGGTAGGATTGCTGTCCTCATTTCGTAGAGGAGACCACTGAGGAGAAATAACTTCGCCACAAAGCCTGTGAGCTACTGAGCCAACTTTGAACCCGTGCTGCCTGTTTCAGGAGCCTGTGGTCTTGTCTGGCTTTCTCATCTAGGCTTATACACCAGGATGACCTCAGGTTATACGTGTACACCTGCCCAGGCCTCCCTCCAATCTGGTGGGGGGACTCTTGCTTTGGGAAAAGTACCACAGTTGATTCTAATGTACAATCAGGAGTTGAGATTATCTGGAGCATCTTGTTTTCTTAAATGGGTTCAGCTTTATCATTGTTATTTATGTGTTAGTTGTAAATATAACTCAGAGCTGTTAGAGTGGTTTTTTCACTAATAAACTTGGTTTACTTTTTAAAATTAAGCAAACCGACTTTTAGACAAATTTACATGATATCTGTGCGATGGAAATAAACTACTCGTGATATAATTAAGTTCCTTATCACCGAATTATTCCATCTGGCCTATGTTTTATTTACAGGTTGTTCAAGTTGAATTATATTGATGTTAACATGATTTTTGGATCAGCACAAGATACACTGACATATTTAGATTTGCCATTTAGTGGAAATGACAACAGATCATCTATAAATACAATTTTTAATAGAGCTTATAAATATAGCTACAGACTCTTATCAAAGAGTTAGTATTAGGAATAACCGTAGTTCTGAACCGGAGAATGTGGCCTGTACTAGTGGTAAGACCTGAGTTCAGGAGATTTAGAACCTATTTAAAGGGATCCATAAAGAACTGGTCATTGTTCGCTCTAAAGGAGAAACGGTGTGCCAAGGAATATAGTCCCTGTGCATAGCACCAGCCGCATGAGTTCTTCCAGGTGGCTTTACATCACTGGCTTTCAAACTAGAACACTGGAAAGCTTTCAAAAGTACTGATACCTCAGGGGTGGCTCAGTTTAAGCAACTAACTTCGGCTCAGTTCATGATCTTGCAATTCCTGAGTTCCAGCCCCGCGTCAGGCTCTTGTGCTGACATCTCAGAGCCTGGATGGAGCCTGTTTCAGATACTATCTCCTTCTCTCTCTGCAGCCACTCCCCCCCCCCCCCCCGCCCTGCGCTCTGCCTCTCTCTCAAAAACATTAAAAATACTGATGCCTTAGCCTCATGGCAGACAATTGAATCAATCTCTAGGGATGAGTCTACACTGTGAAATGAAAGTTGGCCCACAATACACCTTAAAATAACAAAATCTTGGGCTGCTTCTCTGAACAGCGTGAAAGTAAGGTTTAGAATGTTGCAGGGGGCAGTGTTCTTGGTGGGAGCCATACAGGCTTCTGTCCATTCCGAGCTATGGATCAAAATGTAAATGTTTCAGCTAAATGAATTCATGTAATAGCTAAATGTCTAATTAGATTAAATGGATAATGATTTAATATAAAAATGCCCTGCAGTTCTCTATTTGTGTCGAATTTTAAACTGTGATAAAGGTATCTGGTTAATTTTTCAAAAATGGGGAAGAGCTCAATGTAAATCCACCAAATTACATTTGCAGAAGAGTAGACCAAGGATAGAGTGCAAGTTCACAACTGGAGAAGAGCTCTTCTTCCCTATGTACCTGAAGTAGCTCATGTGATCAGAAACTCAACCTTGGTTGAGGCTCACTTGGGCCAGCTTTAAACAACCACTTGACCCGGAATCATCAAATGCAATTAAAACCAGTAAACTAGCCAATCCTGTGTTTCCATTTTAGAAAGTTAAAAAAAAAAAAAAAAGGTTAAAGAAAAGAATCTTATAATTTGTACATCCACTGCAAGGGTGCACAATTGTTGCAGATTTGTCTGCTTACAGTAGTTCTCACGAGGGAGCAGAAGTGCTGTTTAACACTGGCCTGTGCTTTTGACACTTAGAGTTGGCGAGATTTGTCAGGAGTTGGTCAGTCTGAGGATCTGTTCTTCCACAGACTGAGTTAAAGCCTCAGTACCCCCAAAGTCCACAATCTGACTTGAGGCAGAACAAGGGTATCCCTTATGTTATAAATTTTTGCCACTTTAGCCTTGGGAAAATCCACCTACCTCTGGATTAACTCACAAAATATTGTCTGACAATTGTGTATGCGACCTATAGACACAAAATAACTTTCCGGAATCATTACATAGCCCTTTTAAGAATAAGAAAGACAGTATTTTTTAGTGTTTTCCATGAAGAACAAATACTTTTAATTTAATGTTGATGACTTGGAAAAAAATGTTTCTTGGTCTAGGACTTGCACCAATGACTTCGTACTCCAACTAGAGCAGATGCCAGAAGCTGTTGACCCATGGCAATTGGTACTGGGGAATATCATCTGCTCTTAGTGATTCTAGGGCTAAAATAGTTCTCTGAAATGAAGGTCTATAGTACGGAGTAATAGACACATACGCGTATATACATATGACATATATGCTCATGTATCATGTTGTGTTTACATACAAATGTTAAGTGAAACACTTCCAAAGCTGGGAGGAGCACGAAACTTCTTTTTAAATTCTACAGGCTAATTAAATGTTGCAAATAGAACAGTGGTTTCCATGTGAAAGGTGCAAAGCTGACGATGTCAGTATGCCTGGGGATGCAATTGACAGAATTGTATGGAAAGTATTGATCAGAGTTTCAAAACTATATAAAATATGTGGGAAATAGTTCTTTAGTCCTTAGGCTTTCAGAAGATTCATAAATGCAAGAACAGATTTGTAAGTTTATGTGGTGCTCTGCCAAAACTTGGTGTGTACTTTTTTTTAAAAAAACTACGTTTGGTGAGTACTTATCATTAAACACTGTAATTACATTGAACCTTCCGCTCAGTGTGTATCCACCACTGCGGTCTGTTTTTCTCTGATTCAGCTTGGCCTGAAACTGGGATTTTATTTTGTAGCTGTGATCATTAGAATTGCTGTTTCTTCCAGGATCGTGTCACTTCATGGGAATAAAGGATTGAAAGGAGCAGCAGTGACGTCCTCTCAGAAGAACTGCTTAGTTTCTCACTTGTAACGACCGTGGGCCGATTTGAAATTGTCCCTGATTATCCACTTAACCAATGGAGTCACTGTCTGGGCCAAGTGAAAATCACAGGCTCGTTTAGCTTCCTCAAAGTAAGTAGAGCAAAATAAGTTTTTTCATATCGATGGTACCCCTTATTTCAGACCACCTGAAAAACCTCTATCACAGACCTCTATCACAGAAGAACAGTTTCAGAAACAAGCCTTGTTTTGTTTGGTTTTCTAAAGGATTACAGAATAACCAGCAATGACTCTTTCTGGCGTATACGGTGCTTCTGTCCGTGATAACCCAGCGGGGACGGGGCACGGGGCCCGCCTTTCAGCTTTATGTCTTGCAAGTTTCCGTCCTTCACAGGTGGGTGTCGGTGAACGTGGTGTGTTCCTTAGTCACAGAGCTGAAACCCTTGATGGCATTCATCAGGTCCTCTTCATCCACATACTGAAAAATAAGCCAGTCATCAGAGTTAGGACATTCGCTATTAGTAGTATTTGCCATTGATTGATAGTGGTATCAATTTAGTATAAAAAGTACTCTGTAAGTATTTTGTTAAAGGCTAGTATTATGCTCAAATCCTTAAGGCATGGTTTGAGATTGTCCTGCCTTAAGTTTACCTAATTGAAAGGATCACATGTACACATGAACTACGGACTAATCCAAAATGTCATTTGAGTGTTATTAAGTGCCGTATTTTAACTTTCTAAGCCTCAGTTTCCTCATCTGTCAAGTGAGGAGATTATATTTTATTTTATATTTATATTCATGGATGTTATACACACATCCACACACACACATATGTATATACATTTATATACTTAAGATTTGGTTCAGGGGTATCTGGGTGGCTCAGTTGGTTAAATGTCCGACTTCAACTCAGGTCACGATCTCATGGCTTTGTGAGTTCGAGCCTCACGTCGGGCTCTGTGCTCAGAGCCTGGAGCCTCCTTCAGATTCTGTGACTCCCTCTCTCTCTGCCACTCTCTCGGCCATGCTCTCTCTCTCTCTCTCTCTCTCTCAAAAATAAACAAACATTAAAAAAAAGATTTGATTCAAACTGTAAGCAGAAGAGACAGAATGCATGCTATTGTGCTTCCCACTCTCTTACTGTATTTTGTATTTATTGAGTAGGGCTAGTAATATTGTTTGTAAGGTTATAACAAACAGATTATTTTCCAGGTTTTGCATTTTCGAAAACTTTCATTAAATTGCTTTGCATATTGTCTATTGCTAGTACTGTCAAAAGCAAGCAAAACTAGCAATATAGCATAACAGTGAAGAATGGGGCTTCTGTAACCAAATGATGGTTTTAAGATCCCAATTCCATCGAAAAAACCACTGTGTATCCTTAGGTAAGGACACACATGCATCTTAGCCCTCTATATGTTATGTTGTCCCCTATAAACTTATCCTTTTCCATGTCAGATAAGATCAATTAACAATTCCTTAGGTTTCAGCCTGATGTAATTATTCCTGCCATTTAGAATCTTTAGATCTGGAATGGAATCACGGAACTCGAGAGTCATAACAATATCAAGCAGGCCCACAATTTTAAAATGCACATTGTAGATCATTGTCCTGAACAAGCCAAGACTGTGCATTTTTCATTGTGATTAGAACCTGGAACCAGGAGACTTGCCCTATTCCTTGCCATTACTTAAAAAAGTCTTTGTGGAAGTCCTCAACTTTTCAGCGAAGGAAAATTGAGTACTTAGATGAGAGGAAGACTCTAAAGGCAGAAACAGACGGTTGGAAGACATGGAAGTGAATCAGTCTGCTCTGCAGAGCAGGTGAGTTCTTAGCTGGCGATCTTTCCTAGCTAACTACCCCAAAGGAACAGTTCTCCAGCAGATGTCTAGGTAGTCGGCATAATGCAGAAGGTTGATGGTTGGTAAAAACTGTAGGGTTTTATCCATTTCAGCCACTAGGGACTTATAAAAAATATTAGATATTAATGAGGTTAACTTTCCAAGAGTCAGTTATTTGTATCCACTGGACTGAAATTATGAAAGATGAAGTTCATAAATAGTAATACCTTTGTTTATCATGATTTTCTGAGTTTCTTGGAAAAAAAACATTGAGCCTATTGAAAGAAAGATTTTCTCCTCTAACCATAAACCCAAAGGAAAAAGGTGATGCACTTTTTTTTTTTTTTGGTTGTTTCTCTTGTAGACCAGTTCCAATGTTCCCAGTCGCCTTCTGCCCAAGTTAATAGAGTATAGCCTGTTTGTCTCTCCACCTACTTGATGAATTCATTTTTTTAAGCATCTGATGTTTGCAAAAAGAATGAGACAAAGTTTCTACCCTGCTCATCAAACAATTTTAGTAACACTAATAAGTAGGTCATTATAAAATACTTGGGCAAATGGTCGGAGAGATGCAAAGTGCTGGGAGGCAGCATTCAATGAGGACAGGATGCTCCACGCCATCCATTTACCAATGTTCTTTTGGGGGGTTGATCAAAGGCTCTGGATAAGGAAACCCACTCACCAATCCACTATCGTGGCCCATGATGGTTTCCCACAATGAGTCATCGATCAAGACTTTCTTGTCCTGAAAGTCCATGAGTTGGCTGACACTGCGGTGGAGAGAGCCTTGGGAATAAGTTTGGCTTATTTGACTCTGACTTGGGATCCGAAGTACGGATATGCTGCGGTTGCTCCTGATACTGATGGGTGTCCCAGACCGGGGAATTTTGGTATCAGCTAATCCCTGAAAAGAAAGTTGCTGTTGGTGATTACTGTCTAAAGAAAATGGATTTGCAATGGGACGGATAATGTGTGTCACACATTGTCAATGAAGGGAACACTCCATTTCCTCCTACAGAACAGCTTGTCTGGAATATCGTGGCCCCTGGGTTTTTGGTAAGGGTGAGATGATAAACTAATAGTTGTATTAGACATCAGTGTTCTTAGCACCTACAGAATTTATGCGCTAACGCTTTGGCTCTTGTTTCCTGGAGACAAGGGCTAGCTGCATTACAAAGTGGTGAGGTGAAGGAGATAGAGGTTTGGTTAACAAAGTAACCCCTTCGTGAGTGTCACCACTGAGCCTGTGTCTTGAGATCACCGCTTTTCCCAGAGCAAAGTTAACAATGGTCTCTTATGGCTGCCAAGTGAACACAGTTGGATTATATTTTAAAATCCCTGGATTTGTGTAGGAAAATGGACTCTCCCCACCCTCTCTTCTCATTCGTATTGTTCTATTTGTTATAAGACTCAGCCATCAAAATAGGTCTGTGGGGCGCCCGGGTGGCTCAGTCAGTTAAGCATCCAACTTCGGCTCAGGTCATGCTCTCACGGTTCACGAGGTCGAGCCCTGCATTGGGCTCTCTGCAGTCAGCGCAGAGCCCACTTCGGATCCTCTGTCCCCCTTCTCTCTGCCCCTCTCCACTCTCCCCTTCTAAAAGGGGAGCCGCACCTGTGTGGCTCACTTGGTTAAGTGTCTGACTCGGTGCTGACAGCCTGGAGCCTACTTCGGATTCTGTCTCTTCTCTCTGCCTCTTTCCCACTTGCACCCTATAGCTCTCTCAAAAGTAAGTAAACATTAAAAATAAAAATATGATTTAAAAAATTAATAAATCAGGTCTGGTATTAACATCAGAAAGACAAAGGCACTATGTGATTAGAACCTAGAATGTGCCATAAGAAAATCTAGCTGCTCTAAGCATCTGAGGTTTGATTTAGCTGTTCCAATCAATGAAATGTTCCTGCTTTTCATTGTGCGGTCAACGCATCATGCACAAGATCATGCATTCACGCAGCACACGAGGTACCTCCAAGTGCATGGTGTAACTTTTTAGGGTAACATTGCTTGACACATCAGATATATCAGCCACAGAGTCAAACTGAGAACAAAGAGGGAGGCATCAGTCAGTGTTTAGAACAAACAAAATTACCATCAAACAAATTCTTTGTGTTTCTCCAACAATGACATAATCATACAATCATTCTGAGATGCATCTCAGGGTGTGTATGTGTGTGTGTGTGTGTGTGTGTGTATTTCTGCAATTAAAATTGCATGGTGAGTGGAACACAATGGCTTAGTGTTTCAGGTGAGTTCTACTGGAGTTATTTGTTTAGTGTTGCAGAGCATGAGAGGATCTTCAGGCAAGTAAGTAAACTGTAAGTCAAACCTGCACTTAAACTTAGCTATACTTGATGCTATGTGGTCTTGAAAATGTTAACAAATCATAAAAGCCTCTCTCATTCCCTGGTATCTCTGTCCCCGTTTCCTCTGTGAAGTCAGATTGGAGCCTAACATCCTTTGCCAGTATGTGTCTTGTGTCAAAAGGTTTCTTACCTATTCAGAGGACAGGAGTGCCCGGGATAGGAGCTTGTCGTGTGTGTGTGTGTGTGTGTGCGTGTGTGTTTCAGGGGTAGCTCTCATCGACCTACCCAAGTGTACATACAGGTGGATCTGAGACCCTGAGCAGGTAACTCCAGCTTGATCCTGTTCAGAATCTTACCCATTTATTCTGGGGCCCATAGATAACAACACCGGCTCTTTATTTGGTTCTAATAATGCAAATTATCCTCTCTTTAGTTTGGTTAACCTTCACTAATATTCTTCTATGTGTCCAACTTTGTGACACCAGCTTATGTTCAAAAATGTTTTTTAAAAGCAACAGAAGGAGGCCTGCAAGTACCCGGTTATTACCCGGGTAGGATTAACTTAGGATACAGTGGGTTCCGGGAATACTGCCCAGGGCCCTGGGACACTCCAGATTCCACTTCTGCTAACCCTCTGGGCCCTGTGACTAATACCCTCAATGCTGAAGATGAGCCAATGTGGGAGCCCAGAGCCCCTGGCAGCCAGCCAGTCCCCACCACCCCTGCCTCTCCTCACACCTCGCTTGGCCACTTCGCAAAAGTAACCAGTTGGGAGCCACTCTGCTTTCCCCTGACGGTAAGGGGTATATGAGAGCAGGGTGTTTCCACTCTTTTGCCTGCCTGTCCCAGTGGACATCTGGCCTCAGAAGCAGCTTGGCTTGGGTTTGGCAGGAACTGTAAGGGCTAATCAGCACCCCTTACCTCTTTTGTGTTTTGTGTTTTCTTACTGTGGTAAGTACACTAATACGAGATCTACTCTCTTAACAGACTGGGTGACAATACAGCATTGTTATTAGGTACAATGTTGCACAGTGCATCTCCAGAACTTCTTCACCTTGCATAACTGACATTTTATGCCTGCTGATTAGCGGTTCCCCATTTCCTCCTCCCCCAGCCTGGCAGTCACTCTATTTTGCTTCCGTGAGTTGGACTATTTTAGATGCCTCACGTAAGGGCAATCACGCAATGTGTCCCACCTATTTTTATTGGTTATAGGACTGCACCCACTGCTTACGGGAATTGTATCATACGTATTACATTTTTAATTCATTTATGGCTATTCTCGGAGTATTGTGTGTCCAACTTCCTGAGTGCTGGTTGGAATGGCAGATTCTTTGGTTTCTTCCTCGCGAGATTCAGGTCCTGCTCCTATGTGATGCTGATACTGATAGTCCATGGGCCTCACTTTGACAAAACAAAGCTTGACAAGACTCGAGAGGACCATGAGCAATGGTGCCATCCAGAGTACCTTCCATTTGGAATGATGTGATTGCTTCTTGACCCCTCAGTTAGCCAACTGGGCAAAACTCGATTCCTCCTCGGCAAGGATTATGAGACACTGATGCCTGCCTGTAGGGTATGGGTCAAGAGACAGGAGACTTGACCCCTGAAACGAGTTACAGACACTAACGATATGTGGTAGGTTTTCCTGGAAGCACACTTCATGTTACAGAGTAGATGTACCCGCAGAGCTCTGGAAATTTCCTCCCACGTTCTCCATGCACTCTGTATACCCCAGGGTTGATTTAGCTGATGTCGCCAGGCTAGATATGTCTCAGGTCTTCTTGGCCTTTCCATGCACTTCTGAATTCCAGAAGTGGGGGTACATCTTTGGTCTAAGAACATGGTTTCCATGGGGCACCTGGGTGGCACCATCACTTAAGTGTCTGACTTCGGCTCAGGTCATGATCTCATGGCTTGTGAGTTTGAGCCCTGTGTCGGCCTCTGTGCTGACAGTTCAGAACCTGGAGCCTGCTCCGGATTCTGTGTCTCTGTCTCTCTCTCTGCCCCTTCCCTGCTCATGCTCTCTCTCTCTGTGTGTCTCTCAAAAATAAATAACCATTAAAAAATAAACAGAAGAACACGGCTTCCTCAGAGAGAGAAAGTTACTCTTCAACAAGGGAGAACTTCAGAGTGTCTGCTCTTCAGGGAGAATCTTCTGATGACTATACCCTGAACATAAGCGAATGGCTGATGGTTTGAACTGGCCACTCAATGTTCATTCATTTCACAAATATTTGATGCGAGGCACTGTTCTGGGTGTTGAGGTGCAGCAGTAAACGGCCCACAAAATCCCTGCCCTCGGGGAGCTTCCATTCTATTCGAGGAGTCGGACAAGCATGTCTGCCACGGTGTCATGTGATGGCTGTCTGGAAAAGGACGAGTGGACAAGAAGCCAGGGGATTCTATCTCTCACGGAGGGGGGTGACATCTCTGCAGAGACCTGAATGAAGTGAGAGTATGAGCCACCCAAGAGGAGACCAGGAGCGATGGCCCAGCCAGAGGAGCTTGATGTGCTCGGGGAGGAAGGAGGCTGGAGGGCCGGAGAGCAAGGAGAGGGGGATGAGGTGTGGTTGGTGAGAGCTGAGGCCCAGGCCATGGGAGACATTGTCTCCACTTCTCCACCACCAAGTCACTGTCCCCTGGCTGCTCCCCGCCCCACACGCAAACCATGGGCATCAGAGGGGTGACTCCCCCTCGGTGCCCCCCATTTTCACTACTTGGGCATCACGATACACCTTTGTCAGTGCCTTCGACACTGTTCGTGGCTGTGTCCTGCACAAATGAAGAGATCTGGATGGGATACAATGCTCTTTGGTTGACTTTTCTCTATTGTTTGAAGTGTTACAACTCAAGCAGTTTGATCAGGCTTCTGTGCATAATTTGGTGCCGCTGTGATACTGTGATTTATAATAAATATATATTTGGCCTTCAGCCCAATTTCTGGCACAGGACTGCTGAAACCCTTGGAATTTCTTAAGAGATGAGAGCCACAAAAGTGTCTTTTGTCATGCTAATGAGGTGATTTTCCAGGGAACTACCTAAAGTTAGGGGCTGGTTATCAGGAGAACCAACCCTGTGATTAGGGTGTGGAAATTTCGGTCCCCGCTCAACCTCAGCTCACCCCCCACCTCTAAGGAGGGGAGAGACTGGAGGTTGAATCAGTAGCCAATGGCCAGTGTTGACCAATCGCGGCTAAGGGATAAAGCCTCCATTATTACACTCTGTCCTATCCATCTCTTCCATCTGCCTGTTCCTGGGTTCTCTCCTTTTATAATAAACTGGCGATCCAATAAGCAAAATGTTTCCCTGAGTTCTGTGAACCGCGCTAGCAAATGAACTGAACCCCAGGAGGGGTCACTGGAAACTCTAACCCGTAGCTGGTCTGTCAGAACCCCGGGTGACAGCCTGGACTTGTGACCCGGTGTCTGCAGCTGGGGAGAGGGGACCGTCCTGTGGAACTGAACCCTTGCCTCATGAAATACCTCTGACGCCATCTCTCCCCGTGGGTAGTGTCAGAACTGAGTTGAATTGTAGGACACCCACCAGGTGTCAGAGAATTGCTTGCTGTGGGAAACTCCGCCCACATTGGAACTGGTAATCACAGTTTAGCTGCACTGGGTGGCTACTAGCTCACATGGAACCTTTGTGCAAACTGCAGCAAAGGTGATTTCTCAGGAAGAGGCAGCCCTTTGGACACATGGCTTGGAGAAAAGACTGGTGCCTGGTGGGAGTTAGAACTTGCAGCCTTTCCTCCTCCGAGTAGACACAGCCCCACACCGCAGAGGGGACCTTCCGAGTCAGTCACGTTTCCCCCTTCAACGAGTGCTCTGGGCCTCGATCTCCCTGCACCACCATTTGTGTGACCTCACCCCCTAGACCTCTGACCTCCTATCTTGGGACTGGGTGGTCGGGAGCTCTGAGGAGCCATCCATCCTCGGTGGCCCAGGGTGTCACAGCCAGGGGACAAACTGAGCACTGCGAGCACTTTACTCTCTCCCTAGACCCCCTGTTTATTTCTAATCCCCGCAAGGGGCACAGTTATATAATCTGTAAATTCCCCCGTTGATTTCAACATACTACCCTTCTCCACCATCCCCAGATTGACAACGTTAGAACAGAAATACTCATCCCTGGCTGCACCTTAGAATCACTTTTGGAGTTAAAAAAGATTACCAATCCCCAGGCCCCACCCAAAAGTGATGAAATCAGACTTTCTGGGAGAAGGCCCAGGCAATGGCATTTTAAAAAGCTTTCCCAGGTGTCTTCATCCACTCGGGCTGCTTTAATAGCATCTCATAGACTGGGTGGCTTCTAAACAACAGAATTTATTTCTCAAGTTCTGGAGGCTGGGAAGTCCAGGATCAAGGTGCTGGCAAATTGAGTGTCTGTTAGGTGCCTGCTTTCTGGTTCACAGGTGAGGGTCTAGTCTTCTTGCTGTGTCCTCACATGGAGGAAGGGACAAGAAAGCTCTGGGGGCCTCTAATAAGGTCACTATTGGCCTCCTGTGGTCCCCATATTTTGTCAAACATAACTGTCATCTAGTCCCTTGTTATTATGACTCTGGAGACATTTCCCTTTACATAAACGCGCTAGCCCAGGAAGAGGGAAATGGGGCCCGCCTTCAGAGACCTACCCCATGGGTTTCCCCCGGTGGATAGACACTCAGTGGAGACATTCTCTTCTGAAGAGGTACTAAGGGAGGTCTCTCTCTGATATATGGTTCTTTGTGGATTTTTCTTTGTAGTATCAGAGACAGAAAAATGGCCAACAAGATCAAGCCCAGCATTGCCATTAACACGATGAACCATAACTGGCTGTAGAACTCGGTGTTTTTCCTCCCCGATCCTCTCTTTTCTCCAGGAGTTGTCAGAACCAGGCCTGCAAAACCCAGGGGCAGAAAAGGGAGATGTTATTTCAGAAGGCAATTTTGTGATCCCTTGCCCTGTCGTTTGGTAGTAAATTGGAAAGGAGTTTAAAGCAGTTTGTCTCATGGTGCTGGTTTGTACTTGTGTTCAGGCCGGGAAGCGGTGCCGTGCGTCTTCAGGGGCAGGCTTACAGCCCTCAGGAGACCTCGCCGACACTCCTCAGGCTAGAAATCACTGCTGCCTTTGCAAGTTTCCTGGGAGAGACAGGGGGAAGGGGAGGAGGAGGGGACTTTTAAAAGGGGTTACCAAGTAACCTTGAGGAATGCCTGCTTCACCGCCGTGGGCCCTGAGAGCCAAGTGTTTTCCTGGGCGACGGATTCTGGTGAGGGGCCAGCCTGACCACTGCTGCAGAGACCCTACTGGACACACAGTGCCGGGGAGATCCGGGGTCCCCTCACTTCATGCAACAGCCCGGTGCCTGAGAAGTTCTGTGCAAACCGGATTTGAAACATTAGATCCTACTTTCTATTGTGATGGAAACAGCCTGTGGTTGCCACCTTGTTGTCTTTATATTTCTGGCACCCTGGCCTCTCTGTGACCTTGTCAGGCTCTGCGAGTCGCCACTCAAGTGCCCTCAGAGCCTCCCCTGGGAAGAGGTCCTTTGGCAATAGGACCACTCACGCTTGACTTCTGACTTCTGCGTACGGGGGACAGCCCAGTGCGTGTGATTCCCTGCACGTGAGGCTAATCACAGGAGCTCAGATTTACGGAGCACTCATCGGCCCTGTGCCTTACAGGACGAGGGCTGGGGAGTCCCACAACTATCAAGTCTGGGAAGCTGGGATGAGCCAGGCCAGACAAGGGAAGGGCTCATGGGGGACGCTGCAGGGCAGCGTGAAGCAGCAAAGTCAAGCCCACGGAGCAGCGGTGGGTGTCAGAGCCCCTCTCCAAAGGGCCGAACACGGTGGGCAGAAAGGAGGAGGAGAGGGACGAAAGCCGGGAAGAAATGTGTTTTGTTTTGCAGAACGAACAGCCCCGGCCCAGGAAATAGCCAACTGGGTGTTTCGCCCGAGAGCTCCTCACTAGGTGCTGACAGCCCTTGATGTGAGCCGCTTTGAGCAGGACTGGATGAGGACCTAGGCCAGAAGCCCCCGGAGTCTTCTGGAAGTTATCTTTAGCTCATTATAATACCAAGATCTCCTCCTGTGGGTGGAGTTTTCTGCCATTTTTTGAACGCGCCGTATTTGCCCTGGCATGTTGACATGGTAGGCATGTACAATTGAACCAAAAATGCCTCTGTAAGCTCCCTGTCCCCACCCCTTAATATACTCAGTAAACGCTTCCTGCACTAACCCCCTGGGGAGACAGAGCGATCTCCCTGTCTCCTTTCTTGTAACAACAACACCACAATTCTTTGTTTCCAACACGTCCTCTGTGTTCAATTTGATGTAGCCCAAGCAGCGAACCCTGGAGCTGGGCTCCCGGCCGGGCTGCAGACGTGCAGGCTGGTGTGCAGCTGGGAGCCAGGGAGCTGCTCTTCCAAAGCAAAGGCCTGCAGCCAGGAGGAAGGCATGCCAACAGACACGGTCACGAGTGCCTCTTTACTCCTTGGACAAACTCCCCGCTTCCACAACCCCAAGGACTGGGTGGGCCTGTGGGACACTTAAAACCCACACTTTCAGTGGAAGGGAGTGGAGAGGGGGCTTCAGAATTGGAGTAGGAGGGTTTAAGAGAGGGCGAGAAGGTGACTAAGACTACATTTCAAGCTTCGTAAGAGGAGCAACACTACTTTGCTAACCCTGACTCGACTTCTCATAGCTCTGAGGTTAAAAACCTCGCTCTGCCTCTCTGCGCCTCAGTTTCCCCATCTCTAAAATGAAGGGTTGGGGTCAAAGCTCTGCCAAGTTCCAGCAGGCAGGAATACCTCTAATTAGGAATCCAGGTGTGTTATTTGAATGAAGAAAACCAACCAACCCCCCCCCCCCCCTGCCAAACAACCTTGGTCATTCACTGGAAGGGTTGAATTTCCTCTGGGTGGCACAGGGTTATAACTCCAGAAACCGATCTGATGGGCCCGGTGGACCCCTTGCTTGGGAGGACACCAGGGAAGGGAGGGCAGCCTGCCTGAGGGAAGTCTCAAAAAGAAAACAGCTCTCAGATCAGGAGGGAAATGAGGATTGGGAGACTTTCATGCTCCAAGGCTGCCTCAGGCAAGGGAACAGGAACATTTAAAAAGTTACATCATAAAATTAAAACTGACTATGGAAATTAGGTGGACAATACATCTTGGAATTTTCCATATCTTCTCAGGTCCTCAGTGTTCCTTCTCTCATCAGTGGAAACCTCACTTTGTATTCAGGAACCAAATACAGGTTTCCCCTGTTTTGTGGAGAGCTTACAATCAGGTAAAATCAGGCCAATGTATCTTTATCCCTTCTCTTTTTTTCTTTTCAAAGTCCCTTTAATTTTAAGGGACTCCACCCATCAAGTGCGAGCTTCAAGGTTGGGTTAGGAGACTCCAGAGGCTGAGCCTGGACCTCAAAGAAAATCCCAAACCAGACTAGTGTCAGAGGTCATTCCTCCCGTGGAAGGATACTTCCCACCGACCTAGGAGACCGGACTGGCTGGATTTAGAGGTGGGTCAATCTAGGTTATGTGGTTTTTATTCAACTTGTGATCCTAATGCCTTACATCAGAATCATCGGGTGGGGCTTGTTTATATCTATTAAAATTTTTTTTTAGTGTTTATTTTTCAGAGGGGGAGAGACAGAGTGCAAGCAGGGGAGGGGCAGAGAGAGGGAGACACAGAATTTGAAGCAAGCTCCTGACTGCCAGCTGTCAGCACAGAGCCCGACGCGGGGCTCGAACTCACGAGCTGCGAGATCATGAACTGAGCCTAAGTCGGACGCTCAACCGACTAAGCCATGCAGGCGCCCCTATTTTTATTTAGTTTTTAATTTTTCAAATCTGATGGCAGTTGACACACAATGTTATGGGCAGGGCTTGTTGAAAGGGCAGATTCCTGGGCCCTACTGACTCTGAATCTCTGCTGGGGGCCTGGGAAACTATATAATAAGCAAGCACACTGAGACGATTCGAGCGCACACTTACATTTGAGAACCACCGCTAAAGAGAAAGGATGGGGCCAGGAGTCAACAGAAAAACCACGTTCAGATTCTCATCTTAGCCGGGAGCTTGCGGGGTGTTCTTGGGTGAGTTCTGGTGTCCCTTAGGACTCCAGTGGTGCACTTCACTTGTGGACACATTAGAGTTGCTAAAAGAATACCGAATGTCTATCCCACGGCTGCTATGGCATGAAATGAGATGAACTTTGTGGAAAGGACCGTCAGGTGTTGTAAAAAATTTCACATGGCATCCAGACACATGACGTCTGGAAATAGAGAATCCTATTTTTTTTTTTTTTTAGCAGTTGAAATTATCCTTGATAACAATATATATATTTACCTGTGTTTCAGAATTTTTGGACCTTTGTATTTTAAAAAAACCTACGCATGCATACCAATTTGATATAACATTAGTTACTGGAATTTAAAATAGGGTATCAGTCCCAATTCTGTTCAAATGGAAAAAAATCTGGCATTTCTCTAACTCGCCCTTTGAAATTATAAAGTATTACATGTGTTAGATTCAAAGATTGTGGGTAGAAGTCAATTTAAAAGATGCTCCATAAAAATTACAATTTCATCTCTTCAGCTAAATTACTTGGTAATGGCAATCAATCATCATCTTTTACAGAGAATGCAAGAGAAAAATCTCCCAAATTCACCATTTTAGGCTCTGAATCTGCAATATTATCACTATGATCAACACAAATTGGCATTAGAGTATTTTCTCTTCCTCTGATCTCTTTTTTCTGACTTCCTCTATAAATCACTTTTTTTTTTTTTAACAAAGTCATATAGCTCTTTATTGAGAGCATTTGTGACTAGGAGAGAATTTAGTCATATCTCTGTGTCTACAATTCAGTGACTTGGTATATTTTTTAAATTTTTTAATGTTTATTTTTAAGAGAGAGAGAGACAGAGCATGAGCTGGGGAGGGGCAGAGAGAGAGGGAGACACAGAATCTGAAGCAGACTCCAGGCTCTGAACTGTCAGCATAGAGCCAGATGCAAGGCTCAAAGTCACCAACCGTGAAATCATGACCTGAACTGAAGTTGGACGCTTAACCAACTGAGCCACCCAGGCACCCCGACTTGGTATTTTAAGATGACTGTATACCTGGGGCACCTGGGTGGCTCAGTCTGTTGGGTGTCTGACTTTCATGCAGGTCATGATCTTATGGTTTGTGAGTTCAAGCCCCATGTCAGGCTCTCCCTCTCTGCTCTCTCTCTCTCTCAAAAATAAATATTAAATTTTTTTTTAAAAAGAGTACTATATACCCTCTTTGCCAAAATAATTTCCATGAGAACTTAAAAAAAATTGTCATGGAACAGTTCTTTCCATGCAGTCTATGAACATATTAGTACAAGGATACAAGAAACAAACATATGATTGTTTCTTTCCCCAAATGAATAGGTTCTATACTAAGTATAATATGAGTTAAACGTTTACCAAATCCGGTGGAGGTATCATATTGGACCAAGGGTGACTTAACACTTCCTTCATCTGTAGTGCAGATGACCTGGAGAAAGAAGGCTAGAAAAAAGATACAAGACTCGGTCATTCAACACCTACAAATAGTGGGCAGACTTTTAGAAGAGCAATATATCATAGCATGGGAAATCTGAGAACAGGTTTCCAGCGCAAGTTGTGAGGTTTTATCTTATATACACACTTATTTCTAATTTTCAAATTACCAAGAAAATAGCTATAATTAGCGTAATAATAGTATACATTTGTAAGTAACAGAACTGAAGAGGAAGCTTAGAGGTTATATAGCAAAGAAAAAGAATCAGAAGAGTAAAGGAGACTACAGTGTGTCTTATACTTCATATTGGTCTAAACCTGTTCTGGTAAAACTTACAAGTGCACTTTGCACTATGTGATCCAAAGTTTCTTTCTAAACAGGAGAGTTCAGGAAATTGAATGGTCTAAATACTTCTCTCAGTAGCCAGGAACCTGAGAGAAGCAACTCTTACAGGGCCACACAGGTGGTTCGGTAGAGGCCTGCCCAGGAGTAGAACCCAGATCTCCCGACTATGGGTTATCTCATCTGCTTATTACAACGGCTGCCTAGGTAACCAAGAACTGTGACCAGGAGAATGTACAGCTCGATTGTAAAAATGCTTTGGATAAGTTTCAGATGCTCTAAATGCAATCCTGGATCTCATTGTGTATTTGCACCTTTTCACCAACATAAGTAGCATTTTCAAGGAAATTTAAAGAACCAAAAAGGCCACTAATGAATTCATTGCAGAAATCCAGAGTGCTTAAAATGGCTTTACATCTATTGGTCCTGTGGTCATATTGATCATTAGAAAATAGTACCCTGTAAAGCTTTTTCTCATTTCAATTTAAAAATCAAACAGGAGAAGAACATGTAATTAAACAGGGAGAAACAGTTCAGTTTTCAAAGGAAAAGTGTTGTAGTTTGAGCAATGGATACCAAGGTTGGTTGAGGAAAGCCCTCAATCACGGACTAAGAGTTGGAGATGGTCGTTGCCTGGTCTGTCTCTATTTGGATGTATCAAGAAAAATCTCCAAAGTCCCTGCAAGTGTATTATTTCAGGAAACCCAGACTACCCGTGGGTGCCATTTGTCTTGTGGACACAGCCAGTCCTACAGTCTTGTCCCTTTGTGGGGCCATCACACAAAGGCACACAATGGCACTCGTGCAGAAAACGGGAAGGGGAATCTTATTTACTGGGAGCTGCAACATTTCCTCAAGAAGTGGCCACTTCCACCAGGACATTTTAATGAGTAGCATCTGCTGGTCACATTTCAGACCGAATATCTCATAGAGCCGGGAAGCGGAGTTCCCGACACCCTACGAAATGAGAGTCAGAAACTAACTTTTGTCTGCCGTCCTTGGTATGTAGAGGGTGGTGTCGAAGCCACTGTATACACGCTGGCCTCCATCGGTCACCACGAACTCCTTCAGCGGGCCATTCAGAAGGAAGGAGCCACTCCAGTCTACACGCACCATAGACAAATTGCTGTCCACCAAAAACGGCACTCGGTATTGGGGCACTGTTGAGAGAAAGTTGTATATTCTAAAAATGGTAACCTTAGGGCTCGGCTCCTAGGTGGCTCAGTTGGTTAAGCGGCTGACTTTTGGCTTCAGCTCAGGCCATGATCTCATGGTTCATGAGTTCGATTCCTGCATTGGGCTCTTTGCTGACAGTGCAGACCTGCTTGGGATTCTCTCTTTCTCCTTTTCTCTCTGCCCCTTCTGAGCTCCTTCTTTCTCTTTCTGAAATAAACAAACTTAAAAAAAAATTAAAAATGGTTATCTCAGAGTGTGTGTGTATCTTTTATTTTTTCAAGTAATCTCTATACCCGATGTGGGGCTCAAACTTACAACCCCAAGATCAAGAGTCACACACTCTACTGACTGAGCTGGCCTGTATATATACATATATATATATTTAAGTATAACACCTCCCCCCAAAATTGGCATTGCTGAAACCCTTCATATTTTCCTCTGTGTTAAAAAAAAAAACACCTGGCATTGGGGGTGAAAAGAAAACCAATGGGAACATGTATGAGATGCTTTCTCAGCAATGTTGCACCTGCTTTCCCCCTCCCCCCAAAAAATCAATGAAAAGCAGTGTTTTATGAAATAAAACTATTAACATACAATAGTTGTGCTTACCAACATAAGCCTGGAGCTCATATTTTGTTGCATTTTCCTTCTTTTAACGGGTGAAGTATCCTTAACACTATTAACTACAGTAGATTGCTATTTTTCATATCAAATCAATATTTATTGCTACAAAGCCCCAAGGACTAGATGAAGTTAATATATTTTTTTTCTCCAAACTAAACTGCTTAGATGGTGAATTATGTCCTTTTGGCACCCATTTATTTTTAAAGCTTTTTCTTGAACCGTTAGTTTGTTTTCTAAGATAGTTAAAAAGCCTTGCAAATAGCAATTCGAGTATAATAATTCATTGCCCTGACTAATCAATCAATAGCATAGTACATTAGTATATAATCAAGTTCAGGTCTCCTAAGTATTATATCAGATATAGAAGCAACTTGGTGTGCATTTTACAGGCATGTTCTTTTTTCATTTTTCAGCTCCTTACTAAAACGAAGGAAAAACAATCCTTAACTGAGGCTCATCTTTTAAATGAATAATTTTTGCAGAAACAAATGAAGGGTTACCATATCATCTTGTCAAGTCAGAAGAGATTTGTTTCATGAGATCTCGTTTTCTCCAAAATAATCAATACATTTGTAACAGCATTAAGATCCATCCATATACTAAATTGGCTTTTAAGAAAAGAAAAAAGCGAGTGGTGGAAATAAATTGGATATCCTTTTTTTCTTTAGAAATTAAACCCATCTGTTGCTGATGTCAGGAAATATAACAAAATAAGGAATAATTATACTTTTGTGATCATAAGATTTAACCACAAAGACAACTTTGATTCTTATCTTTCAAAGCAAGACCTTTTCATAAAGCCATAAGAAAGTATTTCTGCAAATACCAAAACCATAGCTATCAAAACCTCTTTTATTTTTTTATTTATTTATTTTTTTAAGTTGATCTGTTTTTGAAGGAGAGAGCATGCATGCACACACGCAAACACACAAACACACACAGGATAGAGGGGCAGAGAGTCAGGGAAAAAGAAAATCCCGAGCAGGCTCCACGCTGTTAGTGCAGGGCCCGCTGCAGAGCTCGATCCCATGGACCTTGAGATCCAGACCTAAGCAGAAATCAAGAGTTGGATGCTCAACCAACTGAGCCACCCAGGTGCCCCTCAAACCCTCTTTTAATATGTTTTTCCAGTACAAACTTCACAATGGAATATACTGTTGTATCTGTCTGTGGGTTCCCTCTGCCACTTAATTCAAAAGATTTCCACATCTCCCCTCCATCATAACAGCACAGATAAAGACAAGGTTTGTAAATAGTATAAAAATAGAAAGATAGGAGCTCCGAGGAAAGAGTGATTGAACAATCAAAATAACCAAGAATAATGAATTTGGAGACAGGAAATGGGAACAGTTACTATGCCCCCTGCACTTGATATGTTTTATCTCATTTAGTCTTCAAAACAATCTTGTAAGAGTTCCTAATTTTTCAGGTCAGGAAACTCAGGTTCAGAGAAGCCAAATTACTTGCTTAACCTCAGTGGCTTGTAAGAGGCCGAGGGTCTGAACCCAGACCTGCTAACCATAAAGCCCGTGTTGTTTTGTTACAATCAATACCCATCTATTCAAAGGAGCACAGTTTACTAATTCAGTTTATGGGTGCACTGAATCATCCTGGCTCATCCTGACTGCTACATATTTAGGAATTTTGTGAGCTGATTATTAAACCCAACCATTATTAAAATATATTATGTAAACTAAAATAAATGATACTAAAACTAAGGTAATAAACACTCAACGTTCATAAATCCTTCGTGATTTTGCTACATTGTATTATTATCTATGCTCTTGAGGTGGTTTATGTCTATTATGTCTGGATGGTGGAAATATTGCAGAGGAGGGCACCACTAGTCACCTCTTGCCAGCTCTGTGTTCCTTGGAAAATCAAAATTAGCCACGGTGGGAGTATTTACACCACGGAAGTTGGCAAGCACTTCCAATCAAACATTTTCTCTCAAGAAGCCCAGCAGTTAAACTATGCCTCACTTTGCTCTTGCACTGAAGGTGTAGTTAAGGCAGAGGGGGCTGAATGCATTGCTAACACCTCTCCAGACCCATGTTACTATAAAATTACAAACACTACTTTCAAAGTACTTTATGATTTGTATTTCTGATCCATATTTTTTCTCTTCTGGTACATAATGAGTTAAAAGTAGCATGAATGGTATTTGAAAACCCATATGATAGAGGCACCTGGCTGGCTCAGCCTGTTGAGCACCTGACTCTTGGTTTCAGCTCAGGTCATGATCTCACGGTTTGTGAGTTCGAGCCCCACATTAGGCTCAATGCTGCTGGTGCAGAGTGTTTGGTATTCTCTCTCTCTCTCTCTCACTCTGCCCCTCCCCTGCTCTCTGTCTCTCTCTCAAAATAAATAAATAAACTTAAAAAAAAAGAAAACTTATATGATAGCCATTTATTGTATTTTTCCATGTCTGTGGATCCAGTAAAGTGGATTGAGTGAGCCCTTTCTTCCCTTGGTGCTACTCCAATTTGGAGTCACTTCTATGTAAAAGGAAGAACAGAAAACAAGGAAACCTTTTTTTTTTTTTTTAATGTTTATTTATTGTGTGTGTGAGAGAGAGAGCAAGCAGGGGAGGGGCAGAGAGAGACAGAGAATCTCAAGCAGGCTGCTGTGTGCTATCAGCAGAGTCTGATGTGGGGCGCAAACTCAAAAAAAAAAAAATCATGACCTGACCCGAAATCAAGAATCATGACCTTAACCAACTGAGCGCCCCAGGCGCCCCAAGACAGCAAGGAAATCTTATATCTGTTCACTGTGGGGTTTTTTTTTTTTTTTGAGCCTAAGGAAAAAAAATCTGGCAAAACTAAGCTCAATGACTAAAAAGAGAATTGGTTAACAAAACTGCAAACCTCACAGAGCTGTTTTGGCCAGGCCTTCTGGCCAGTACACACACACACACACACACACACACACACAACGGGCTTATGGATATATTATGAAGGGGAACCGCTTCTGAAGGGTGGTGACTATGTTTCGTCTCTCTCCTTGTACAGAGTAGCGTTTTGTTTTAATTTTTTTAATGTTTATTTATTTTTGAGACAGAGAGAGACAGAGCATGAACGGGGGAGGGTCAGAGAGACAGGGAGACACAGAACCCGAAGCAGGCTCCAGGGTCCGAGCTGTCAGCACAGAGCCGGACACGGGGCTTGAACCCACAAACTGTGAGATCATGACCTGAGCCGAAGTCGGATGCTCAACTGACTGAGCCACCCAGATGCCCCCAGAGTAGCATTTTTTATTAGTAGACCAGAATTCCTTTTACTGTGCCTTCACGTCGGGCATACGTATTTCTCACGGTTCCTTTTGGGTTTGTGAAAGGCAGATAGTGAGAGGAACAGGCAGAAAGATGAAGGAGGGTGCACATTAGGAAAGAGGACTTCAACTACCTCCATTTTGACTTCAGTCTGTACTTTCTAATTGATTAAATTCTTCCCAGCTTATCTCTCAACTCAGGCAAAAGGCGAGGCAAAGCACCCTGTGGTAAGAACCAAACCATCCCCTCCAGCAATAAGGACCCCCGGAGCCGGCAAGACCTCGCTTGACTGACCCCAAGACAATGGTCGACCTGACCTGTACTGCCACCTGCATGTCCCCACCAACCTTACATGAGCCTGGAAGTGTTTTCAGCACTTTGGAGACAGGCTTCCAATGCGTGGTGGCCTCACTGAAATAAATCCCTTTCCTGTTTCACCCCCTCCCTCGACTCTCTGCTTCCGGACTGTGTCAGTGGCTGGCGGCCCAATGTGATCTGTTTGGGACCCCTGGAGCCAGATGTTCTTGTACCCCCGCGCCACGGTTACGGTTACACAGTAGACATTACTGAGAATCATTGCACTTTGGATTATGGTGCAAGTGACAAAGAATGCAGATTGTGTGGCAGCAACAATAAACGCGAGAAGTTTGGGTGCATTCACTCACTCATAGAGCAACACACGTTGGGTGCTCAGACCTGCGGCCCAGGGCTGGAGTAACATAGAGAAAGTGAGGCCTGAACGGGAAGCAGATTACAGGAAAGATGCCAGCTGTGTCTGGGGCTGTTGCATTTGGGCAGAGGTGAGGAAGTGGGGTGTGGGTGTGTGTGGGGGGGCTGGGTTTCAAAGCAAAGGACTCGGGGAGCAGGTGGCCTTCTGGGAGTTGGCCTTCGGAGCTGAAGCCTGGGAGAAGATGAACTCACTTCCTGAGGAGGGAAGACAAGAGGAGGGAAAGGGTAGAGAGGAAAGTTTAGGACTGAGATTGGAAGGGACCAGGTTGGTGTAAGATCAACCAACAGACTGACACTGAACAGCCACAGAGGCAGGAAGGAGGACAGGAGACACTCATGGAAACTAGGGGGACTGTTTTTTTTTAATGTTTATTTATTTTTTTGGGAGAGAGAGAAAGAGAGTAGTGGAGGGGCAGAGAGAGAGGGAGACAGAGAATCCAAAGCTGGCTCCACATTGTCATCACAGAGCCTGACATGGGGCTCAACTCATGAACTCCTAGATCATGACCTGAGCAGAAACAGAGTCAGAGGCTTAACTGACTGAGCCACTCAGGCGCACCAGGGGGACTGCTTTTTAAAAAAGGACTGAGGGTCCCACTGCCTTGAATGTTCCCCAGAAGTCAGTAAGAGTGACTTCTGCTAAAAAATATCCCCTAGATGATCACTGTGGAGGTCAAGGGCAAACCTAGGAAGAGATTTTCACGAAGTGAAGAGGTGAAAATCACTCTGGAGAACTTTAAAGGGTAAATGGGAAGAAGGAAAATGGGCAAAGCCCTCGGAGAGCATCCTTCAGACAAGTTTTCCTATGAAGGGAGGAGTGTGGGAGGGGAAATGAGGGAGAGAATCAACTGTGACTCTAATGTTTATTTTTTTTATTATTTTGAGGGAGAATGAGCGTGTGCGGGATAGGGGCAGAAAGACAGGGAAAGAGACTCCCAAGCAGGCTCAGCTTGGAGCCCAACGTGGGGCTCAAACTCATGACCATGAGATCATGACGTGGGCCAAAATCAAGGGTCGGATGTTCAACCAACTGAACCACTCAGGCACTGGAAAAAAGTGTGACTCTATCCAGGGTACACTGAAGATTGCAGAGAGGAGGCTGGTGGTCAGCAGGGAAGGGGGTGGGATTCAAAGCACAGGAGGTGGGATTATTTCGGGGAGAAGGACCACCCTTCCTTGTTGCAGACAGAAATGAAGCCGATTGCAGGTGGGTGGGAAGGGAGCAAATTACTGACCGGTGACCTCTCTTTTCCTGGTGAGTGTGGAAGCAGGGAGTTCTGTAGAGCATACAGGGAGAGGTGGGTGAGGACAGGAGGGGTGTGCAGTGGGGGAGGGTGGGAGGAAGTGGGAGGTTTGGGGAGGGAGGAGAAGGTCTGAAATCTTCATGACAGACCAGGGTAACATAGTGGTACTTAGCTGAGCGGGGTGATGATGAATTCAGAGGAATACCTCCACTTTCTAGATATGGAAACTGGCAGGTGACTTCAGCTCTGGCCTTACTTTGGGGCCACCTCATTGTACAGCTCCCAGAGCCTCAGTTCAGAGTCCAGTCTATGTGAACAGCATCTTGGAATTGTAATGCACGGTCCGCAGTCCTGCTTTGGTTCTGTCTTCCGTAAATTTAGATAACAGCACTTCCTTCATCGTCTTGTGCTGAAGACTATTTGTAAAATCCCTCAACAATGCCACGAACAAGCAAGTTCTAAGAGTGACCTGTTGCTCACATCTGCCATGTTGTTGTTCAGACACATTAAGTTTTTTGTAGGAGGCATTGGCCTTTCATGAACATATAACTCTTACTTTAAAAAATGCCAATGCCATATACTGAAGATGAAATTATAATTTGACACAGTGTGGCTGGAAATCCAACTTGCAGTAAGTATCCAAAGACTTAAAATATTTACATTCTTGATGTAGTAAATTCCATGTGTCAAAATTTAATTTGAAGAAAACCAGACATTCGAAGATTGGTACTTTTTACTGACTTTTGAACAAGGGGCACCATACCTTTTCTTTCCACTGAGCCCTGCAAACGATGCAGCAGGCTCTAACTATAAGTACTTATTTTATTCTCAATACTTTTGGTGTTTTTTCATTTTTTAAATGTTTATTTATTTAGGGAATCTCTACACTTAACATGGGGCTCAAACTCATGACCCCTGAGATCAGACGTCGCCTGCTCTTCCGACTGAGCCAGCCAGGCACCTTGTTTTCATTTTTGTCATTTTTAAACAGTAGACATATACGCCTTATAAATTCCGAAAAGAAATTATTTTACAGAAATGTAAGGAGGCCCCAATTAACCAGTGAATTGCCCTTCTGCTTTTCTGGATGGTGCCCTCCGTATCTCAATGCTTTCCGGAAATGCCTTCTGGATTATGCCACGTAACTTGAAAAGGAGTGGCAAACTAAAAAACAGACAAACAAATAAATATCATCCCAAATTTCCAGCGTTTGTCTATGTTCATCCCTGTTTGATTTCCTCTAAATTGGTTTTCACCCCACCACTGCATGAAAACTCTTCCTAAATTTGTACTTAATCTTTATGTTCTTAAACCCAAAGGGCATTTGTTTCCCCCCAATAGTCATCTTCATCGACGTCTCAGCGGTATTCGGGGCACTTGAACACTCACCCAACCCTTTCCAAAGGCCAGCTGGCCTACTTTTCGTGGCAGGGCTCCTACCTCCCTCTCTGGCTGATGGCGGCACAGCCACTTCTACTCACATTCTCTTTGGGTGACAAAGCTGATCCATTCGGAAGCCGTGCTGCCCACCTCATTGTGGGCCACCACCCTCAGCTTGTAGGTGGTGTAAGGCTGGAGGCCTTCAAGGCTGGCTGTCTGCCCTGGCCCCACGAACTTCGTCTCTGTTTGGCTGGGAGTGCACGGAGTGGCTGAATCCGGGGGACAAGCCACGTAGAGCTGAAGCTCATAGCTAGAACGAGAGAGCACGCAATCAGGTTAGTTTAACTTTCGTCTCAAACGGGTATATCTTGTGAGGAGACGTTTGGTTTTCGCGGAACTACAAGCTCTTTCCGATTTCCGTTTGTGGGAAACTGCGCTCAGAAACACTTTATTTAATGTCGTTGGAAATGAGCGGCGGATGTAACCGGAGAAGTGATAAGAAAAGTCACATGTGTACACGTGTTGCTGTCCAGCCAGCAACTAGCAATCCTTGTTGGTAGAGATAAGAGATTTGTCTCTTTTCAGGGAAGAGCGATAAAAGCGTTCTCCTCTGCTGAAAATAAGGAATATCTTTTTTTCAAACAAACAAACAAGCAAATAAATACTGAACAAACAGTATCTTTTGTTCCAGATTATTTTGAGTAAAATCCCTCCTTTGTTTTTTCAAGCAGTGGTTCCTTACGGCATTTTAAATTAGATCAGGCAAATTCTGATTTACCACAGAAGTTTCTTATGTTCCAGCCGAGGCCCATAGAATGAATAATTCCAGGGAACCCTGAAGAGCGTACTCTTTCAATGAATGCAAACACATTGCCTAGTCTTTCTTATTTAAAGACAATGTGGTTGTTCACCTTTCTGTCGTTAGCTGACTTTATGATTTAAACACTTTCAGGGAACATAAGTCAATTTGTCTATTTTGCTATAGGTATTTGTTCAATAAGCACGCCTTCCTTGGGCAGGGCTGGTAGCTAGCTGTACGTCTGTATGCGTGTCTTATGTTGGCTTATTCATCCTTCTGTCTGGCCCACTACCTTTGAATGACACCATTGGGGAACAGAGGAGGGCTCCACTGGAAGGCAGCTGTCCGTGAGGACAGTGTCTGGATTTGGGGAGAAGACAGTCCTGAGGGTGGAGCAGGATGAGTTCTCAGCTCTGCCGTTGGCCCTTTGCTGCAACAATTGAAGCAAGTGCAGGCCTCCACCCCGATGGAGTATGTAGTGAAGGGCTGCAGGCCGCGAAGAGTCTGCTGGGTGGCCATGCCTTCAGACAGCTGTAGGAAGAAAGGATACGAGGTGAGGCAGCGTCGCAGAGCACAGACAACGGACAAATGTTTATCGTGTATCCCACCTCCTATGAAGGGAGTGCCACGCCGGGTCACCTGGGAGGCACGCTAGGCATCTCGAGTAGTATTTACCCTCAAGGAGTTGCCAATCCAGTTGGAGAGACATGTCTTAAACATGCGAAAAATGTAATGGTGTAATAGTTAGAAGTTTGAGGTAACAGGATAGAGATCACGAGGCACAATATTATTTAGCACCATAGAAAGATGTTAGAATATGGCACAGAACACACAAAATGTATTTTCTTAAGTTTTTATGTAAATTCCAGTAAGTTCACATATAGTGTAATATTAGTTTCAGGTGTACAATTTAGTGATTCAACACTTCCATATATTACCTGGTGCTCACCACAAGCACCCTCCTTAATCCCCATCACCTATTTAACCCATCCCCCCATCCACCTCCTCTCTGGTAACCATCAGTTTGTTTTCTATTGTTAAGAGTCTGTTTCGGGGCGCCTGGGTGGCTCAGTCGGTTGGGCGTCCGACTTCGGCTCAGGTCATGATCTCGCGGTCCGTGAGTTCGAGCCCCGCGTCGGGCTCTGTGCTGACAGCTCAGAGCCTGGAGCCTCTTTCAGATTCTGTGTCTCCCTCTCTCTCTAACCTTCCCCCATTCATGCTCTGTCTCTCTCTGTCTCAAAAATGAATAAACGTTAAAAAAAAAAAAGTCTGTTTCTTGGTTTGCCTCTCTCCTTCTTCCCCCCATGATCATTTGCTTTGTTTCTCGAATTCTACATGTAAGTGAAATCATACGGTATTTGTCTTTCTCTAACTGACTTATTTTGCTCAGCATAATACCCTCTGGCTCCATCTACTGCCTATGGCAAGACTTCATTCCTTTTTATGACCAAGTAATATTCCATTGTAAATATAAACCACATCTTTATCCATTCATCAGTTGATGGACATTTGGGCTTTTTCCATAATTTAGCTATTGTTGATAATGCTGCTATAAACATCAGGGTGCATATATCTCTTTGAATGAGTATTTTTGTATCCTTTGGGTAAACACCTAGTAGTGCAATTGCTGGACCGTAGGATAGTTCTATTTTTAACTTTTTGAGGAACTTCCATACTGTTTTCCAGGGTGGCTGCGCCACCTCACATTCCCACTAACAGAAAACACACAAAATATTAATCAAATTCTGTGGCCTTCAGAATAATGCCTTTCCAATACCAAAATCTGTATTTGAATTATATTTCTGGAGAGTATTCACTAAGGTCCATATTCTGCCATTGTTCCGTGCATGTAACTGGGGGATCAAAATTCCCTCAGGTCCATATTCGAGTGGGTGTTTAAGAGCTTGAAAGTCTATCTCTTCCTGGGAGCATGTTGGTTTATATGACATATCAAAGCCTTTCCCTCAACCACCTTTGTTGCATTATGAACTTTTTGGTTTATTTGGAGCACGTATTTTACCTCATTGTGGTTTCATTAAGAACTCTGGAACAAAAGAGTTCAGAAACTGGAAAACGAATTTCCAGTGACATAGAAACATATAATTAAGAAGAGTTATCTGCTATTTAAAAAATGCATACAATGCACTCCAAATATAAATTATTTTAGTTTATTAATATTATCATTTTATAACCGTGGATAATCAAGGGTTGATTGTATTTACATCATCTATATTTATTGAATACGAGGCCCTGTAGAAAATATGCTAATACTTCTTTAACATTCAATACGAGACCTCTTTCCTTGCAAGTTATTTTTTGAAATTGTGTTTTAATACCTGGCACTCTGGATTCAGAGGATTTCTCCACACTTACCCAAATTGTTCCCTACATTGGTCTAAATAATTTATAATATCATAGTGGGATCTGCACAACTTGTCCATGAGGGTTTTTTTATGAACAAAGTGTCATAATCTATACTTATTCACGAAAAATGCAAGAGTGGTATGCACTGGGCAGCAGGAAAGGGGCTTCATCTTACTGGCTCTTGGTGTCTTTGTATAAATAATGGAGGAACTGGTCTAATTAGTTATTAGGGTCCCTTCAGCCAGTGGCTTTGCTAAAACACAGTGGGAAAGATGATTGCTCTCCACTGTCCATTGTGTTTCCCCGATGTGCCCCAAACGTGCCAAGAAAAAAACAGCAGAGCAAGAGTTGTGCTGGCCAAGCTGTTCTCTCTCCCAAAGCGCTGGAACTTTCTCGAAGTCACCAAAAGAAAGTCTGAACTTTCAGTGTGTTATCAGACATTTGCTTGTGCCAAAATGGGGATTCCGAGGATAGTCTTTGCTCTTTTTCTTTCTCATATTAACATTTACACCACCAATAACAGCCATTTGTCGACCCATTACTATATTGTTTTCTGATTACGACTTGATATTGTTTTCTGATTAAATTAATTGTCGCTAAAGTCTTCTGCTTCTTTAAAAAAAATTTTTTTTAAATATTTATTTATTTTTTGAGAGAGGGAGAGAGACAGAGCACGAGAGGGGGAGAGGCAGAGAGGGAGACACAGAATCCAAGGCAGGCTCCAGGCTCTGAGCTGTCAGCACAGAGCCCGACGTGGGACTCAAACCCACGAACCGTGAAATCATGACCTGAGCCGATGTCAGACGCGTAACTGACTGAGCCACCCAGGTGCCCCTAAAGTCTTGGGCTTCTTATATTTGTGGAGTCTTTAATACTTTTAGCACTTCTCTCCCTGAATATTTACATATTTTCTGTATGTTTCCTAACACTTTTTCTCAGATCTTTGTGCTAAGTTCATCATGGGCAATTGAGAACAGATGGGTAAGAAAGAAGGATCAAGGAGATGAAAAGGCAAGGACACCATAGTTTATTCGTAAAGAAGCAACCAGCCCTGGAATTTTGTTCTAAGTGCTCTGCTACTCACCACGGTCTCTGCCCCGCTGGTGTTGGAGAACAATCTGTAGAGACTGACGATTCCGTTGGGCTTCCCAGGGGCACTGATGTTGACCACTGCTTGGGTGGAAGAGATTGTATGGAACCTGGGGGCGCCAAGACCTTCTGGCGGGGCAGGCCCGGTTCTACACCAAGTCCAGCTACTGGGGGCTTTTCCTGCTGAATTCACTGCCCAGACCTCCAAAGAGAAATCAGTAAGATCACTCAAAAGCAAAGTAGCCTCAGGCTGAAACAAAAGTTGGCAACCAAAAGCAACCAAACACAACAGAATGTGATAAACTTTGATCTTGCACCTTTGTAATCACAGAGGAGATCAGCTCCTTCCTCTTTTTTGCCTTTGACCATTTGAACACAAAGGGGGCCGATTAGGAGCCCTCATTTCAGAGTGCAGCAGGCTGGTTTAAGCCTAATGAGAAGCCGCTCATTTCTGTATATGGGGTGTCAGCTCCTGCAACCTGAATGGATCTGCAGACTACGTAAAACTCAGCAATTCTTAAACACAGTCCCCACCAAATCTGCATGAAAATTAAATTTTCCTTTCATCAAGGAGGGAATAAACATATGGAAGGATGTATAATCTTATTTATCAAGAACCATTTGTATAATTAAACACGAATATCCTAAAAGGTTGCCTTAGGTCGTCATTTGCATGAGTAAGTAATTTGTAGAATGTCAGGTACAATAGACAGAGTAGATGGATGTGTGAGTGTATAGGGTTAAATTAGGCCCAATAACAGCCAACTACACAGTGATCAATCAGAATGATAGATCTAAATGGCAATACAAGAAGACTATCTGCGTGTTTAGGAGTAAAAGTATTCCTTAGTAAGCTTTCATGTTGTGCAAATCTAACTTCAGGAAATTTCTTTCTCATTCAGTGTCTCCTACAATAGATAGATTATCTATTATGTCTATCGTCTATCTATCTATCTGTCACCTATCTATCATCTATCTATCCATGCATCTATCTAATATATTTGCTCTGAGCTTTTAAAGTCTAAAAAAAAACTTGTTTGATTCTATAGTAGACACGTTCCAGGTATGCAGTGTTACAAAAAAAGCATGCAGAACATTTGAAATAGGAGATGCTTAGAAACAAACCGTTTTTGTTTTTTTTAATTTTTTCATCAAGAGATGCTTCAAGAGAATAAATATGGGAGAGATTTTTAGCAGTTAGGCCAAATCTTATTGATGTTTCCATACTTTTGTTTTGTTTTGTTTTGTTTTGGTGGTTTCCTTTGGAAAAGTAAAATTTCTGATGTTGAACTGCTCTCAGATTGCTGTCAAATGCAAATCTGCAGCCCCTTGCTGAGAGGATTGCCAGAAGCCCCATTTTTATTTTTATGTTTTTTAATTGTTATTTTTTTATTTCAGATTTTTATTTAAATTGTAGTGAGTTAACATATATGGTAAAACTGGTTTCAGGGGCAGAATTTAGTGATTCATCACTTACATATAACACCCAGTGTTCATCCCAACAAGTGCCCCATATTTTAAGAGACAACTAACCTCCTTACATAGCAGAACCTGCCCTTGTTAGACACATTCTCTCACTGTATAATACTCACATTTGTATAAACCCTACACTTTACAAAGCACTTTAATGTGTGATCTGACTTCGTCCTCATAATACAACTTTGTAGGGTGGCTGGAGAATGTGTTATTAGCCCCCTTTACTGGTGAGAAAATTAAGCCTCTGAAAATGTCACTCTCTTACTCTACGTGAGAGAAGTTACAAGAGCTGAGACAAGAATTCTGCTCTCCAATAAACTTTTTTTTTTGAATGTTTATGTATTTATTTTGAGAGAGACAGAGACCGTGTGATTGGGGGAGGGGCAGAGAGGGAGGGAAACAGAGTATCCCAAGTGGTCCCTGTACTGTCAGCACAGAGCCAGATGTGGGCCTCAAACTCACGAAACTGAGATCATGACCTGAACCGAATCCAAGAGTAGAATGCTTAACCGACTGAGCCACTCAGACGCCTCTCCAATAAACTCTTTTATTACTCTTTCCAATAAACTGTGTTTTGATTCTGCATGTCGTCCATATGCATAAATACGACACTCAGGGTCATGAAAATCAAATGGCTCGTCCATAGACAAATATGTGCAGTCCTGGGTGAGGTAATGTTAGCTTTTAAGGGCGGATAGACAGGCCCAGATTGTCTTAGGGGATGGAGGTTTGTTTTCACAGGCACAGGGAGGTAGGGAGCAGCACGCTGTGTTAGCAATGGAAGAACCGCTTCATGGGAACCAGACTCCAACAGCAGCTGCTCTTGTAGTCCCCTCCGAAGTGGCCCAGGTCAGACTTAGCAGAGGGACAGCAGGTATAGAGGTTATTGATGAAGAGGTCACATTTCAGAGCTGATGAGAGAGTCCTCGACTCCTCAGTCAGCTCCAGACCAACCTCTTTAATGTAAATGCCTGTCCAGGAGATAGGAGAGAACATTTCTTACTACACAAGGAGTGACAAAGTTTGAAAAGAAAGTATTCTTGGGGAAGGGGTGCAAAACAAGGTGTACATATTGATATCAAGTTCTTTGCCAAGAGTACGGCTCTTGTTGGTGAGTTAAGGTGTTAAGAGATAAACTGAGGCGTGTTAAAAATTTTAAGAGTTTATTTGGGCAAAAAACAATTCTAATGGGGGCACTGCCAAACTGGAAGTGGTTAGGAGCAGTTGGCCAACACAGGGAATGTGTAGAGGCAAAGAGAGGAGAGTATTTAATTAGCTATAGCCATTGTTCTCCGTGTTTTGATTTTGTAATCTTGAAGCATTTACCGGCTTAGATTTCAGTTTGTTTACATAGACCTTCAAAGCATTAGAGCCACCATAGACTAATGGTCTCCTTGCTTAATTAAGTAAAGGGCATATAGAATTTTGATACAGGCCACAATGGATGGGAAAGGAAATGAGGAGGAAAATAAAAGTAGTGTAATAAAATAAAAATTCAGCAAGTTGCCAATTAATTACTGAGCACCAATAGGAGACCAGCAACAGGGCAGGTATGAGGATGTTGAAAAAAATGATATAAGTATCATAAGTGCTCAGCACGGGGTCTGGCCTCGGATTATGAACATTCACTTTGCTTTCATTTTTGTTGTAGATGCAGCATTATAAATACTGAAGTATAAATACTTCATATAAATATGAAGGCTTTTTAATGCTAGTGTCGTCAGATAAAAACTAAACCTCATACCTTCCTGTGTTAGGTGAGTTTTTGTTGGATAGAGTCCTATTTCCAAAATGTGATTTAATTTATGGCATTTTTAAAACACTTGAGCCTCAGTATTATGGTGTTTCTGTGTATTTCTATGGAAATATTCTGGTCTGAAAAGTAGGCAGTTCAAAATTCTCCAACACTAACTGGGAATGTGTGTAGGACTTAGGGTCTTTTGTCTTTGACAGGAGACCTTCATAATATAGTGCTCTTTTTCTTAGTCTTTCTTTTTAGTATTCAATCAATTTGAGATCAAAATAGCATTCATATAAATCAACGTGTTTATGCAAAGCAGGATCAGCTTATTTACATGAGCTACTCTGAAAATGAAAGCAGTTACGAGGAAGAGAAAGCTGACTGAAATAATGAAGAATTATGGATTTCACAAAATTTGTACCACAAGGCAGTGTTTCTGTGATACAAAACCACCAGAAGAAGAGTAAAGAAGAAACTGTCCGTGGTATCCTCTCTGTCTGTTGAAGTAAGAAGTCTTTTAGCCAAAAATTGCTGTGGCTTTCTGCCAATGCCCAGTGAAGCAGAAAACAAAGGAACGGAAGTGTAATAGTTCAGGGTTCAGAATAAAAATACTAAAAGATATGCTTCTGATTTCTACTGACAAAACAGGACCCCAGGATTTGGGTTCATCTTTATATGGTGAGAAAAAAGAAGCAGAGATCTTGCACGGGAAATGTTGAGCAATATGCTCTGATCTTTTGATTTTAATGAACCGATATAGAAATCAAGAAATAAAATATCTTGTGAACATGGAATTGCCTGCCATATCTATCTCTGTCTATCATATCTACCTATCATTTACCGAATCCATCCATCCATCCATTCACCCATTACCACCTAGTCACCTGCTTTTTACCTGACAAGCCAATCCATCTGGTTTGTGTCCCAAGACTTCCTGACAGGATCATAGGGTACAGAAACAGGGGTTTTATTGTGTGGGCTGCTCATAGAAAAGAAGGGACATATTTATGGGATGAGAGCAAGTAAGGCTTTTGAATTACAAGGCCAAGTGATAAAAAGAAGGATAGTCTTGGGGCACCTGAGTGGCTCAGTTGGTTAAGCAGCTGACCCTTGGTTTGGGCTCAAGTCATGATCTCACAGTTCATGAGTTCGAGCCCCACAACGTGCTCCACACTGACAACATGGAGCCCGCTTGGGATTCTCTCTCTCCCTCTCTCTCTGCCCCTCCCTGCTCATGCTCTCTGTCTTTCTCAAAATAAATGAATAAACTTAAAAAAAAAAGTAAGGATACTCTTCATTTTTTATTTATTCAAAATATCTTTATCCCTACAGTATCCAGCTGAACATATTTATTATTTTATAATTAAAAAAAGATGAGGGGCGCCTAGGTGGTTCAGTCGGTTAAAGTTCTGACTTGATTTCGGCTCAGGTCATGATCTCATGGTTCCTGAGTTCGAGCCCCACAACGGGCTCTGTACTGACAGCATGGAGTCTACTTAGTATTCCGTCTCCCTCCGCCTCTGCCCCGTCTCCACTTGTTCTATCTCTCTCAATATCAATAAAAAATAAGCTAAAAAAAATTATTAAAGTTTTCACTAAAACAATTGGTTATTTGTGTTTAGTGAGCACTTGCACGCACACACACACGCACACACACACACTCAACTGTAAGAGTTAGGAACCTCCCAACGAATAGCTGTGAAAAATGAGAGCAAGTTTGGACTGGCTAAATTGGGGTGTTCTCTTCTCTAAGGTTTTGGTTGTGACCATGACAAGAGTTATAATGTAAATTAACTATTTGAATAAAAACAAAATAAAACCATTTAACCACAAATTCTATCACTGACTGCAAAAATAGTAGATATTTCTGTTTATATTTCCATTTTCAATCTAATTTAAAAAACCTAACTAGTTACTATTACCATCTTTATGTTAGTATTCATTAAAGAAATGAAATTGTTCTTTTTTTTACTCCCCTCAACCAGTACTAATGACTGTATTTTGCCTTAAAAAATTTCAGTTACTTAAAGGGTCAACATCTGCCACCATACTGCCAAGATCCCACTGCTGTGGAAACGATGGGTTTAATCATTTCTTCTCTATTTAAAACTGCCTCCTAGAAATCTTCCATCAGAGAAGTCTTTGTCAAAATGTGTTCCTGGGCCGTGATCATCAAAATCATTTTGGAGTACCTATATTAGTGTTTGTGGTGAAAAGACCTTGGAACCTGCCTTTTCGACACATTTCCAATGTGATTCTTGTGCCCAGTCTTGTTTGAGAAACACAGATGGCTATTCTTTACAGAACCAGGAATATATATGAAAATGCTATATACATTCTTTTGTTGTTGTTGTTGATTTATTTTTGCGAGAGAGTGAGACAGAGCATGAGCAGGGGAGGGGCAGAGAGAGAGGGAGACACAGAACCTGAAGCGGGCTTCAGTCTCTGAGCTGTCAGCACAGAGCCTGATGCAGGGCTCGAACTCATGAACCACAAGATCATGACCTGAGCCAAAGTCAGACGCTTAACTGGCTGAGCCACCCAGGCGCCCCGGCACTACACGCATTCTTAAACTTCTATTCATCGAAGTCAGTTTAGAAATGTACTTTGCATTTCTGTTGTCATTACCTTCAGCCATTCAAAAAAGCATGAAGCATGTATCTGTTTGAATATGTTACAGCTGCAATCATCATTACAGAGTTTATTACAGCGGTCATGGTTTCAAACAGAACCAGAGTTCATTAGCTTTCGAGAAGGAACATTTGCTACCTAGTTTTCAATCCAGGTGTACATTTCTTGAAACCCCGATATTTCTGGAGCTTGTCGGATCTATTTTTCCCTTGCAGCCCAGATGAATATTGTTCTAAATGCTCCCAATTCCTCTCAACACATTATTCCTTTAGTTTGATTCCAGAAGGGAGGGAAGAATCTGTGAACAGAAGCGTTTGTAATAATTTTTGTAAAAGAGACAGAGAAGGGGCCATGACTCTGCAGAGGACAGGGGAAAGGCAAGATAGACCTGAAATTTCCCCAGAGTGGTAGCCTGTTGGGTGCTTACATTACAGTGCTAGTTATTCTTCAGCCTTATTTCTATACTTAACTGTAAAGTCGTTTTCATCTTAGTGCTTCGTCTTACCCAATGGTTCATAGCTTTCTGAAGTAACATTCTTTAGGATTGATATTTTCCTAGTCTTTTTCTTTAATGTTATTTCTGAGAGAAAGAGCACGAGGGGGGAGGCAGAGAGAGCGAGAGGGACAGAGGATCCGAAGTGGGTCTGCGCTGACATCAGTGAGCATGACACAGGGCTTGAACCCACGGACCATGAGATCATAACCTGCACCAAAGACAGATGCTCAACCGACTGAGCCACCCAGTCGCTCCTCCAAGTATAGTCTTTATGCAAAGAGAAATTCTTAGTGTCAATCTCCAGGGATTTCCTGATGTGTTTTTCCTTTATCATATCATAAGGACTTTCCTTAATTGTAAAAGTATTTTATGATTCTTTTGGCTAAGAGACCAGCGTGCTACAAGTGTTGTGAAAGCCAAGAGAACAGCTTAGTGATATTGACGATACTGTTAGCACCCACTCGATGTCGATTCGTTCTTGTATTCACTATCAACTTCCATACAAAAATGGAAGGCAGAGATAACTATATTCAGCCAGTGATCTTTCACAAAGAACTTCTAATCTGTTGACTCCTCATGTAAGTGACAGTGACCGTCCTAGCCCTTAGAGCAATTTGAGATTCTGCTCTTTTTCCAGGCTGCTTAGTTGTATTGCTAGAGATGTATTATAACTGCTGCTCTCAAAGGATTCAGATATGGAGGGATTTTTGAGTTCTCTGCAACTTCTGTGGTATCCTGTAACATGCTTCTTGTGGACTAATGACCATTTTTGATAAAACAAAAGCATTTCAACACTAGTGATGATATATTCCTATTGAAGAGCACTAGGGAAGCAACATCATTCTTTATAAAACTAGAGAGTATGAATATATCTTTGTGACAATTCATATCAGAAATAAAACAAAAACCTGACATGAATGGCCATGCCAGTAATTAATAAGTTGAGTAAATAGGTTGCATGTTAACAGACAAACAATTAAATTATTTGTTTCTTAGGGGCATGTAATGAGATTGTGATCACATTCCCATGAGGGAGACAAATAGATATTAAAAAGGTCTTTCCAACACCTGTATTGGCTAAACCAACGGCTAATTCAATAGATTCGATCAAAACCACCACTTCCTTCACTGCTTCTGATTTATGACTTTGGCTGTAGTGAGTCATCACTCATTGCAGTTTGTTCTCTACTGCTCATAAATTATGCCTCATAAATAAAAAGATACAATCAAGGAAATCATATCAATTCATCTACAACCTTGGAGTCTATTTTCCCAGGGCACTTACACTAATGCCTTTTTAAAGGGTAGCCTGTCGTGGGTTTTGAATATGTTTGAATAGCAATGTGCCAAAATGGGCTTTGCCAGAACTGTGGTTAGAGAGACTCGTGGCGAAAAAAAGAAGGCAATAAATCTGAAATTCCATGATTACATGATTATTTTATTTCACAAGCAGTCCTGCAGGCTATAGTCATAAAGGAACAGCTTGCTGGAAAGCTCCGTGTAGCTATCTATTTAACTCTCTATCTATCTGATTTTCTTTCATCATCAAATGGACTTTTTCAGCATCTCTGTTTGCATGAGGCTTTACCGGCTATATTATAGTTATACTTTTACAGATATTGTCTCTGCATTCCAGGATCCTTTCATCTAAAACACTTTGGATCAGGCAAGATGGAACATGATTTTAATTGAATTCTGGGACCCAGGGGAGCAAGGGTACCACAAGACATTGTCTTCCTTTCCACTGCTACTTTTGAAATTCAGAGATGTGAAGCTACTAAAGAAATTATAAGACATTTTCCTTGCTAGAAAGGGGTGCTTTCTGTCGCTGCTGCTTAGCATGCTGCCTTGTTCTTTGGAGCCACCCAATAAATATGAACACGGGGGATGGAAAACTGGCTTCAGTGATAGTGAGAAATCCTAAAATTAGCCTCAGTTTGATTTTAATAATAAGAAGGAGAATTTGGAATTTATCACACACTATTTTTTATTGCTTCTGTTCTCCCTGAGAGAAGATAGGAACCCAGTTCTGTCCAGCTCTCACGGAGGACACATAAAAGTAATTAATGGGTTCATTGAGCACTTGCACTTTTAGAATTGTGTTATATATGCTGCTTTATTTCATCCTCCCAACAATCCTATCGAGTGAGTATTATTATTATCAGTGTTTTGCATGAGGAAACGGAGGCACAGAAAAGTTTCTGCAACTTGGAAGTGGTAAGGCCGGGTTTCCGAGATAGGTATGTGCCGTAAAAGCTCAAGCTCCTGACCTTTTTCTACATAAGGCCATGGAAGGAAGACCTGGGCACATCTTCCCTGCTCTGGAACTGTTGTAGAGCCCCGCAGTTTCGGAGACTGGCCGTTTCTGTGGAGAGCAGCCGCAAAGTGAGATGGTGGGAATTACCACAAACGTCGTAGTGTCCAGCCCCGCTGCCACTATCGCATGTTAGAGGCAAACAATACTCACATACTTTCCATACAGCTCCAAATGTGTGTAAAGGTAGTGAAATTCCAGTATGTTAACTAAAATAATAACCATGCCCTACTGATACAACATTGGAAACATATACGTTCTGCACAATAGTTGCTATAGTAGGCTAAGATCACAATCACCAATTGGGAATCACGTTTTTGGTAATAACAGTCTAGTTAACTGGGTGAGATAACTTAATCATCCATTAATCCAGCAGATATTGATTGAGCCATTCTACGTGCCAAACACTGTTCTAGGAGTTAGGGATACAACGGTGAACACGGTTGGAGTCGACATCTTGGTGGGGAAAGGCAGCAAGTACACAAACACAAAAGGAACAGGTATTATGTGCTAGAAAGGAAACAACCTATAGAATAAATTATATAAGCTATAACAATATAGCAGAGAATAGCACCAGGAGGGGCTCTCGGGAGAAGATAATCAAGCTGGGATGCTAATGGCAAGAAGGAGGTCACCATGGGAAGGAAGGGGAAACACTCTGGGCAAAAGAAAAGCAAGTGCAAAGTCCCTGAGGCTGGATTCTCTAGAAGGTTGTGTGGCCGGGCTTAGTGAGTGAGAGCCAGAGAGCAATGAGATGAGGAAAGTGGATAAATAAAAGCACCCGTTGAACCCAGGAGGAGTTTGCCTTCTATGTGAAGCCAAGGGAGCATTCCCAGCAGGGATCTGACTTTATCTGATTTACATTTTATAGCAATAACTGAGTATTGATTACTTTTTATGAATTTGTCTATTAAATTTTAATTTTACGTGTGAGTGACAATGCCCTGGCCTTTAAATTAACTTGTTCAAAGTTTATAGCCACCCTACTAAGGTAGGTCCTTTCACCCAATTTTATGGGTAAGGAAACAAAGGCTTAGAGGTTTTATTTATTTAAAAAAAACTTTTAGTGTTTCTTTATTTTTGAGAGAGAGAGAGTGAACAGGGGCATGGGAGGGACACAGAGAGAGGGAGACACAGAACTTGAAGCAGGGTCCAGGCTCTGAGCTGTCAGCACAGAGCCCGATGTGGGGCTCAAACTCACAAACCAGAAGATCATGACCTGAACCAAAGTCAGACACTTAACAGACTGAGCCACCCAGGCACTCCAGGCTTAGAGGTTTTAAATTCCTTGCTGAGACTACAGAGCCAGTGAATTCTGCAGCCCAGATTACAATCTGAGTCAGTTTATCTTTGCAAGGTCATGAGTTCATGCCCCTGATGGGGGTGACCTGAAGAAGCTGCGGATCAGCAGAACAATTACCGGACTTGGGTCTGAGTTCTGACTCTGTCATGTTTCTAGGTAACTTGCACGGTCCTTCAGACTCCTGATTATACCGAAGCATGAGCAATATCTATCTCACAGGACTACTGAGATTGATGTGCAAGAATGTTTTTATAGGGTTCCAAGGAATGGGTTGGTGATAAGTACATTTATAAATATCAAGATTTTGAAAGCCCCAGAGCTGTTTACAAATGCAGTTTGGAGCAACAATGGGATGAGTTTAGGGACACAGTCTTTGGAACCTGAATCTCAAGTTCAAATTCAAGTTCTTCGACTTACCTACTATACCTTGGGGCATGGTAACTAATCACACAATACATCAGATTTCTAAATGTTCTTATTAGTAATAGCCTTTATTTCAAATGGTTGTTATGAGTTAATACATGTAAAGTTCTTAACATAGCACATAGCAAGCACTAAAAATATTAATGGTTCTTATATTCTTTGTGTGAAAATTTAGGAAAGAGGGACTCAATGACTTGGAAGAGAAAGTGGGACTAAGTAGCAATTCTGTAACTCACTTCTGGGTTCCATTTAGCCAGGGTGGATCAACCATAGATCTGAAAACACTTCATAGCATTATGAGCTCAGGCTGCATCTGTGTGTCTTTTTCCAGGTACTTCTCTTTTCTCAACTGTTGAGGGTTAGAGCAAATGAAAGCCTGGCTTTTGAGAAATATTGTTCGGAGATAAAAATTTGCTTATTGGATAGCATTCTCTATTTTGCGTTATTATCAATTAAAATTTCTTAAAAGCATCCCCGAATCTAAGCAAAAGGAAACAATGGAGCAATTCACTGGATTCTTCAGAGAAAAGAATTTTATCTCCGGTTCCCATTACAAACATGCCATAGGCATCAAGGAGAGAACTGCACAGTTTCCAAGATGCTTTTAGGCATCTCAGTAATGATCAGATCCATCAGCAGATAGATAAATCAATTCACAAGAGAGAGTCTCAACCATCGTCTTAAAGATTTCAATTGAAGGCATGTGATTTACTGACGCGTCTTAACGTCTTGGTTTCTACCTGTAGATTTGATTGCTTCATATAGACCAGGACATTTATTTAGAATTTAATGGAAATATACCATCAGTCCAAGTACTTAAGTGCAATCCTCCTTAAGCCTTCAGATTTACTTAGTGTTTTATCAATAATCATGGAGTGGCGAGCCAAAGCTTGCCAGGTGATCCTCTAGCCTGGAAAGGATTCTTCGTCACATATTGAGTGAGAAGCAGCACCAATCTGAAAAATGGGGGATATGCTAAATTGCCTCCAGACCCATTGTCTGCCCTGCTCTGTGCGCTGGGGTGTGACTCTGCAGACTGCCTTAGGGATCTTCTCCTCCCTCCGGCTTCTTTCCAGTCGGATTTGACCAAAGGAAGGAGAGAGTTCAGTTTTTTAATTTCTCCTGATCCCTGTCTTTGGCATCCCGGTTTGGCAAGCCTGCACTCTTTCTCTATAATCTCAGTTTCTACGGGGGCAGCCCCGCCTCACTGGCTATAGCATTTGCTGGGTTCCGGGAACAGCTTCTTCCCCTTAGGCCTAGAAGGTAATAGCTTCTGGCTTTTGCTAGTCCCTGGGTACTTTAACATCCCTTGTTGATTCTCTTAATCCTGCCTACACCTCCATAAATAGCCTTTTCATTTAATTCTCTTCAAAGGCCCCTTTGAGTATGCCATCTGTTTCCTGCTGAGATCCTGACACCGGGGAAAACATTTCCAAATCTGACACAGGCACCAATAACAACGGGTGGGCTGAGATTGGCATTTGATCATAATGAGCATGGAGAGATTGGAAATAATTTTTTGAGAGACTGAAGAAATAGAGGAATAGTGCCTCCTCATGTCCGCATGGAATGATTTCAGTCAAGTACCACCTGTGCTCCTCAAGCCTGTGTGGCCAGTGAGTGGGATCGGAGGGGCCATGAGACTTTGGTGTGGAAATTGTGCTGTCCTGAAGATAAGGCATTCTCGGTTTCTCCCTCTTTCTGCTGCACCTCCACTCAGATCTTTCAAATATCTCTCTTCACAGCTTATATTAAGAGCTGTATATACATTTTTAAATGTTTATTCATTTATTTTGAGAGAGAAAAAGAGAGAGTGTGAGGGAGGGCAGAGACAGAGGGAGAGAGAGAACTCCAAGCAGGCTCTGTGCTGTCCGTGCAGAGCCTGATGTGGAGCTCAATCTCGAGAATCGTGAGATTACGACCTGAGCCAAAATCAAGAGTCAGACTCTTAACTCACTGAGCCACCCAGGCGCCCCCATCCCTATATTTTTATGGATACATTATTCATGCGTGTGTTTGTCTTATCAACTAAATGATAAGCTCCTGAGGAACAGAGTTCATGGTTTCTACCCTCCTGCCCCAGTCCTAGTAATTAGACATCCATTTTGAACACGGCAGGTGCTTAATAATACATTATTGTGTATTCTAGTAACAGGATAAAGTAAAACAGGTCTCATCCTTTCCTGGATATTTTTACAGAACCTACACTTCAGATGAATGTGGGGAGCCTTGATTTTCACACTGAACAGGAACTGTCGGTGAAGAGCCATGGGGTGGTTGAAATTACACATTTTCTGCCTTCAGTAGGAGAAAATTTGGTCGCATTGAACATTTCATGTCCAGCAAACAAGCTTCTAACACAAAGATACGAGGATCAATATTGGCTTAAGTGAAATATACATCTGAATTGCATCAGCATGAGGGTGAGAACCAACACAACCTCAGATGAATAACTTGTCTCAAAGGCAACGTAAAGATTGCCAACAATCGAGCTTAAGAATAGAGTCCTAAGGGATGCCATGAGAGAGAAAAAGAACAAAAAGACATGCACACATGTGAACTAGAGCATGCTCCTGAGTGTGCTCATACACACGTAGGTAGAAATGATCTCCAGCTGGAACCAAAAGCCGGATGGCAAAAAATGACACGGTCCCTGGTCTCGTGGCAGAATTCAGACTTTTATTCATGGAAGTGTCCTGATGGCCTTCAGTCTGAGCTATAGCACTTCAGCGCTAAAGTTTTAGAACGAATTCACTGAGACAGACAATATCAATAAATCATTTAATACCTTGAGCTGTGGGAGCTGGGGGTGGAAGCAGCTTAGTTCTTGTGGGAAAGACTAACCAAACAAAAGCCTCCATGCTGGTCAGAAATACGTTAGCGAGATTAATACCTAATTAAATGCAAGTCCAAAACCAAACAGAAAACATGCTCAATAAGTTTTCTCTAAAAGTGGTATGGAAAATGCTTAGGAACACGATAGGATAAAGGTGATAGCAACAGAAAATGAGCCATCTGAATAGCATAGCTAGTCACAGAAGTGTAGACTCAGACTCAAAGTTGGACGGAATCTTAGTCATGGGTATGTGGGTAAGGTATTCTTGTCCTGAGAAGAGAAGTGGCAAGGACAAAGAAGATTGGACCACTTCACTGAAGGGGCATCACACCTTCAGAGCCAATTGTGCTCTTGGTTGGAGATTTTTTATTCTAGCAATTCATTAATGACTCACTGATAGAGACATGAGGTTTTTGTTTTTGTTTTTGTTTTTGTTTTTTTTAACCTGGCTCTTTTCTGTCTTAGAAGAAAGTATCTTCTACTTTTAAATAGTAGGGGCTGAGGGTAGAGTGGGGAGATGCAGCAGTCATCCCGCTAGGTATATAGGATCTCTTAGTTCTCCTAACACACCCATTTTGTTTTTTTAAAGTGAGACTATGGGAAATTAAGTATCGTGTCCAAGCTGTGTTATTTTCACTCAATTTCTTGATCTGGAAAACAGAATGGCTATGAGCTTCTAATGGGGAAGAGCCTGGGAATTGTAACTATTTTACAGTAGCATGGTGGGTGTGTGCAGTGTGCTGGGAAAGCCTTTGTTTCTGGCTGAGAGTGTTTCCCACGTATTCATAAAGCCCTGGCTGTAGGAGAGGGGCCCTATGATTAGGCCTATTTGATCAAAGTCCTCCATTCTTGGTCACAGGAAGGCATATGGCGCTAGGGGGTCAGTGAAAGTCTGGCTCTTGGTTGACTTACGCATACTGAGAAAGAGAAGTCCTCTTTCTACTCTGAGGTGGGAGGGCAATAATACTAATAGCTATCATAATTGTATTGGGTGAGTAGTTCCTATGTATGAGACACTGTGCTAACCACATCCATTTATCAACTTGTTCAATCCCAAAGCAAGTTCACGAGTTCAATGCTGTTCCAATCAACATTTTAAGGACAAAGAAACCAAGGCATAAAGAAGGTTTGAATCAGACAGTGTCAGGGGTGATTTTCTCCAATGCCCGGAGAGAGTCTGGTGTGGGATGAGGCCAAAAGGAGACAATTTGAGATGCAGGAAGAAGAGAAGGAACGAATCTGACAGCTTTGAGTTCTGTACCCCAAGCCCCTGTGGAGGTCTGGTGTTTGCACCTTACTCTTGGTTTCAAGGAATTTCTTTGGTCCTTTTCCCAAATGGGTGAAAAGAAATAATATCTTTATGTTTAAGTTAAAGTTGGCTTTCTATCACTTGTAGTAAAATAATCAAGATACATTAACGATGATGTAAGTTTTCTCAAGAACCTAATGGGACTCTTATATGCGGTAAATGAAATAAATTGTTATTTATTTACATTTATATTTTATAATATATTTATAATTTATTAAATATATTTACTAGTAAAGAAATACATTGGGTTTCATTAGGAAACACCTCACCTCTACTGATGTTTCCACATGTCCATTTTGGTGGTAGAGAACCATACAACTATTGATTGTCTGAAGCTGGTCTCATGAAAGCACTTGCTTTGACACAACTTAAACACTATTAGAAAATGAAATTGTTTAGGATCAGAATATATTCTGTCCTTACTAACTATAGATTAAATCAAAAGAAGATAAAATTTGATTTGGAGTTTTTAAAGTGTATGTATGGTTATAAATTCCCCCCTCTTAGGCTGCTAGAATTTAGAACTGGGGAGAACTATTAAACATAGGGGAGGGGTGCCTGGGTGGTTCAGTCAGATGAACGCCCAACTCTTGATATTGGCTGAAGTCAAGATCCCAGGGTCATGGGATTGAGGTCCCTGTGGGGCTCTTTACTGGGCATGGAGCCTGCTTGGGATTCTGTCTCTGTCTCTCCCTCTCTTCTGCACCTTTCCTCTGCTTGAGCTCACTCTGTCTCTCTCTAAAATAAAAATTATAATTATTATTTTAACTCAGGGGAAAATCACTGGGAAAGGTTGATTTGCTCCAGGATCCAGAAATAGAGAAGGGCTAGAAGCTGCTGTCCTTTCTGTCCTCCCTTCCAGCTGTCACCGCACCTTGTGGGGGTGCACAGAGAGGGCCTCACTAGCCTCCCCTGCAGTCTTCAGACAGATGTTTCTAGTAGGAACAGTGAGAGTCCCCTAGTATGTCTCCTTCTCAGCCCTTCCATCCTCTTTGGCATAAATTTTTAGAATTTTTTGGAGCCAGGGTCGGTGTGTTAGAAAACAGCAGCCTGCCATCCCGTGTGGCCTTCCTCAGCACCGGCCCTATCAGACCCACACTTAGTGAGTCATAGAGTTTCCTCTGAGGCTGACCTGTCACTTCTCAGTCACCCAGTTACGAGGCACCGGAGGCCTTGGAGATCGTGCGAGTGTAGGTGCTTATTGCAAAAAGCTGTCAAAGTGGGGAAGTTTCAGGAAAACTAATTAAGTCACTGACAGCATGATTCGGTGAAAGGGGGAGCCATGGCAGGCCCTAGCAAATCCATGGTGAGTCATTGCCTTAAGCGAGAGTATGAATATGAATGCACAATTACCGGGAGCTGCTCATTGGCCTCAGCTCACTCCCCGCAGGTCAAAACTGAAGCTGCTTATGGAGTAGACTCACACACGGGTCCCTCTCCAAAGCCTGTGCAGAGACTACCGTCTTAATTTGCTTGCTGAACAATTAAGAGCTTCCCCACACAGAATGTGGAGGTTTATACCGTATATGTCAGTACAGCCTAATTTGAAAAAGTTGAGGACAGAAATGAGTATTGCCCGTGAAAAGTATCACTTTGCGTTCTTCAATATTCCGTGGAACAGGAAGCCTGTAACCTCCATTCAAGGAAAAGGTCTGTGCATTGAAGAATTTTGTTCAGTAAAGATGCATTTCATTTATGTATGAATCACACATTTTACAGAGTTTTTGAGAGTTAGGTTTTGGTAAACTAAATTGTATTTGAAATTCAGTGAGAATGCTTGTTCTCTAAAGAGACTCTGTGCTGTGTGGTTCTGCAAAGACACCCCATCCATCTTGTGACATAGAAAAAACCACTTCCAAATTTCTATGATTTATATTTCAGATCTTACAGTTTTTATTAAAGCTGATCCTTCAGAATCTCTGGAAGCTGTATAGAAATGAATCAAATTAGGAAAATGCCATTTTAAAGGTGCTGAATGTTCTAACTCTTACTACCAAAGACCAGGTCTCCCAAATGAGAAACAAAACAAAGTAAAACAACAAAAATCAAACAAAACCCATGAGCAAGAGTAAAAGAAATTATATGATTAATTGAAACATGAACTTTGCAGATAATATATTCTGCCCCCTTTCTGGCTTCATACCACAACAGTAGGACTCTTGTTTGGGAAAGTCATGGATAGACCAAGATGACCATGATAGATGGAGGTAAATAGGTTGGTCATCAATTATCATCACGTAAATTCGGCACTTGTGGAGAGCTGGCTTCACTTATTTAGGCAATCGGTTTATGATGGTTTAGGACTATGATTCTCAGCCCTGGCTGCACATTAGAATCACCTGGGGACCTTTTGAAACGCACTGATGCCTGGACGCATCCCAGAATCAGAACTACAGACGGATGGGGCCAGGGCATCGGGAAGGTGGTTAAAGTTCCCCAGGTGATTCTAATGTGCAGTCAGGGCTCAGAGCCACTGAATTAGGAAATCACGACTTGAAAATCCGGCTTAAGTAGCATAGCAACAATGCTGTACCCTCTGGGGTAGTAAGTATTTCTCTCTCTCTCTCTCAAAAAAAAAAAAAAAAAAAGAGTTGTGGGCCATCTAAGCTGCTTGTTAAAAATACAAATTCTGGAAATCCCCACCCTAACCCCTTAGAATCTGCACTTTGAACATGCTTCTTGGGTGATCCTTTTGTACTAGAAACACTGGGAACCATTTCTTTAAGATGTTCAATATTGAAGTATCACTGAAAACTTAGAAAGTGCCTGTAATATCACATGACTTTTTCCCACCTCCAAATGCAACAGTTATCAAGCTGGTTATGTGAATTGTTGTAAGGTAAGTGACATTGGCTGGTTCTCACTCTTCAGAGTTTCCTGGAGTGAGGGAATCCCCTTTCTCTCAGTAAGAACATAGTTTCTGTCCCTTCTGTCCATCAAAACTCATCCATTCTATATTCTTTTCTCCCAGAACTCAAACACTGGTCAACTGATTGGTGAATTTATTCTAGTCAGTGCTGTTTTGTTTTTCCCACATAATAAATTTTGTCAGATACCAAAACAGAAAAGAGTACAATGGTGTAGGGTCATATAGGAGGATGGGCAATGGCATCAGACACCCTCCTGGGATACCAAGTGGAAGGTTACCTACCCAATTACAGATCATCACCACCCTTTTGATGAGTAGGTCCATATCTCTGGGCAGTTTCTCAGTTCTTTGGTTTTATACCATACCAATACAAATCACCTCACAAATACAATCCTCTGCAGAAGGGTCAAATCATTGACAGATGTTGGGTAAACTGATGTCTCTAGGACAGTGAAGGTGTTTTCTGAAAGGCAGCTTGCAGACGAAGTAAACCTCAGACAAATTTGAGAGCAATACAAATTCATCTCAACGGCAAAACGTTCTTTTGTAAAAGGGAAATCAATTCTTGTAGTACATTACATCCTAAATAGCTTCTGTGAGATTACTCAGGGTCTATATAGACTCAGCAGTTACACAGGCTAAGTAAATCCAATATTTTAGTTCATTTATTCCAGCATTTAATCTATATTTTTCAAAATATTTCCTGTGAGGACTGTGTTTGGGGCAGATAGTCTAGATTTTACCCTCCTGCTCTCTATCCTTATGTTGTAACAAGGTAGGATTAGCTAGTAAATGCAAATTTGAGACCAGTTTGTTATGAAAAACTAATGAAATGCACCCATTCGGGTGGAAAGAGTAAGGAGGAGGAACATGACACAGAGCTGACAGGAAGGGTTACAAAAGGAACAGCATAGTCTGAGGTCCACTTTCCTCTGAACTGTGGGTCCCTTGGCTCCTGCTTATCCTTAGGTCCTGTCCTGTTAAGAAAACTCACGAGAGCTAAGATACATGCATGGGGTTTACCATGCCTTAAAAACCTGGCATAAGACTTCTATGGATCACGAGGCCAGTTATTGAACCCGATGACACAACATAATGCCAAAGAAGCTATAATCACTGGTTTACTTTTAGTATCTATGGGTTGTTTTTTGTTTTGGTTTTGGTTAATGTTTATTTATTTTGAGAGAGCGAGAAAGAGAGAGAGAAGGAGAGAGCATGAATAGAGGAGGGGCAGAGAGAAAGGGAGAGAGAGGATCTCAGGCGGGGTCTGCACTGTCAGCCTGTAGCCCGACATGGGGCTCGATCCCATGAACTGTGAGATCATGACTGAGCTGAAATTAAGAGTCAGATGCCTAACTGACTGCCCAGGTGCCTCACAATGGGATATTTAGTTTCATCTAATTAGAGGCTGAAGATTTCATGCTGATTCCATTCAGCTCTGTCATAAAGGTGTGCTTTTATTTATAAAGGAGACTAGAGAATTGAGAATAAAAGAGTCTTTGATAACTTGACACTTTTTAGTAAAGATATAGAGAAAAGAACAAAAGGATGGCCAGCCACAGAGACTCTGGCTGTTTCCAACTGTGGTATCACTAGGTATTTTGTTGCTTCATAATATAAACCATAATCCTCACCCTAAACCCTTGGGGCCTGATGTGTTTTTAAATATTTTTTTTTCAGATTTTGGAAAGGTAATACAATACATATATTGCATATTTTGTAATATCCTCAGAATGATCTGGTAATGAAACACAATATTTCTGTAGCAAACATATAAATATTCACATTAGATGGGATAAATGCTGCAAACAGTCTCAAGTTTGTTCAGACTGAGTTTTGCTGCCAAATGACTTGTGCCAAACCTAGGAAAAAACTCTCATTTTTAAGCGAGTTTTAGATTTGGAAATGAAAACAAGGGATTAGGGATATATACCCGTGTATGTCTCCAAAGGATTCAAGAATCTGCTTACATTTTCAATGTTCACTAAGTTCATTGGGTAACTAATCTCATACATTATTGGCCAAAAGTACACTCTCCTCACACTAAAATATTACCTCTAATTACTATCCTCACTGATTTGCTCCACATATTTCTAGTGACTTAGTGATTTTATTACTTCTGGGTACGGTAAGCCATTCAAGGCTCAGTTTCCTCTTTTAAAAACTTGCATTTGGCACTGTGCCTGGCACTGAGTGCTTGCAGCTTGTATCAACCAGCGAGCTTCGGACTCCAAGTGAGAAAATGATTCTGACTTAAGCAAAAGGGAGTTTCTTGGGAGAATCTGGAATTAAAAGAACAGTTGAATGATCGAGCCTGCAAATCGCAGGGATAAAAAAGAAAAGCTTTTGGATTGAGACTGGGGATATTTTATCAGGACTTCTCACCTCTGCCTTTTAAAATTGTGAGTCACCGTGCTGAGGATCAAGCCCCAGATGAATCTGAGGGGCTGAGCATGGCCCCGGTGCCCATCACTTGGTTAGGAGACAGCCTGACACATTCAGGGAACGATACTCCCACCAAACCTGGGCAAGCGGTGGGGGGGATCATCCCCCCGGGGAAGTGGGGTGCTATCATAAGAGGAATCAAAAGCACTCTGGTAGCACGACAAAGTAAACCTAGCAGAAGTCCTCTATAGATTTCAAAACGCTTTCCGAATATTTTTCTCAATTCTCAACTTTTTAGGGCTATGCAAAGTCCGATTTTTTAGGCTGCTCTCATACAAAACTTGATTCGTCCCCATGAGCAGGTTAGCTGTTTTCCTCTAGACATTCCTCAACATTCCACATCTTTCTTGAGCACAGAGGGTGAAGGTACTTGCCGCTGGGTTTTGCTTTATCTTGGTACAATGAATGAGTTACTTTCAAAGTGATTTTTTAACAAGGAGTGTTTCCTGCCAAGGCAATACTGACAGAGGGAAGCTTAATGGTAGAAATTACTTCATTAATAAGAAATGCAAATACTTCACCCGAAATTTACATAGGAATAACAAGCACATATCACATGGATCAAGAACCAAGGAAATGAAGAAGGCAAATGAATGTGGTCTTTCCCCCCTCATTTACTGCTTACAAATTTTTAAAGGACCTTATTAAATTCCTTAAGCTCCATGTCTCTTTAAGTGGCTTTTCATATTGCAAGTGATTTTTACAGGCAGGTGCTGACGTGCGCCTACAATCTCAGTGTGGATTGGTGATAATACACATTTCTTACCTGATACTCATATTCTGTGAAAGGCGACAGTTCAAAGTCCGTGAAAGAGGTTGAGCTTCCGTTATAGGTTAGCACTGGATTCGATTTTCCGGGCTGAGTTGCTATTTGTCTTCTGTACAACTCATAATGTAAAACGTTTCCATTTGGCTGAAGTGGTCCTGTCCATAAAAGGGAAACCACGGGCTGGAACCCCCCTGGTGCCATCCGTACCTCGACATGTGGAGGCGGTTGCACCTGGGGTGCGACCTCAGGGGTCTGTGTGGATGTCCAGTCACTTGATGCACACCCCAGCATGGTGCAGGCTTGAATTCGTACTTCATACCTTCAGGACACAAGGCAGAAACTGCCCATTATTGGCAAAATAGATTCTCACGGAAAGGATCTTTAAAAGACTGTTTTTCGAAGAGAAAAAGACAACTAAGTTCATGTTTATTCTTATCTACAGCTAGCCTTTTTAAAGAACGACAAAGTTCTATTTCCATGAAAATTTTAGAACATGTTAAATCATCCTGGCTTTCCAAACTAAAACAGATTCTCATCTGTCCGGAAAGGGGTGGGCACAATTCTTCCCTAAACAGGAATGTAAGGAATAAATGAACTTTCAAGATTCTCTCCAACATAAAAAAAATTCTGGTACGCTGCAGAATTACTTAACACAGTGATGACGAATGTGCATCTTGGGGGGTATGAACCAGTTTTCAGTAGCCTTGGGCTTCTTCTACATCTGCAGCTGGGGCTGAGTGATTCCCCAGGAATGTTTCCAGGTCATGAAGGAACATCATGGAGTTAAAGTCTCCGTGGTAATAAATCCCCTCACCTGATACCTGACATCTTAAAACAGGCTCTCTTACACCACAGAAAGACCTCTTGGGGCCAAAGTTAACCCAGCTTCACGCTAGATTATCAATCATGGAGACACCTTATCACCATCCAGTTAAACTCAACCAATCAATTATGTTTTGCCTCGTAGTTGGTCTGCTGCTGCCTAGGAAGTTCTATTTACATAGCTGGGACTTTCCCTTTCCAGCAAGAGGGGCTTTTGTTAGTATTAAGTGCCTATGGCTGCACGTAAGTGCTTTTTTCCCTCTGTTCCCATGCCCTGCTGATTTTACGACATCCTTGGTTTTCCCTCAAGCCACAGCCACCTTTCTTTCCATCTTTGTTTCCTACCTTTTCCTCTTCTCTTTTCTGCTTTCTCTCCTCTTACCACTGCTTTCTCTTCTCTTCCTCGCTTTTTTTCTATTTCTCCTTCCCTCTTCTTTTTCCCACGTTCCCTTCTCCATTACACTTCTTTTTCCTTCTTTTGTGACACCTTTCATTCCCGCTTTCTGCTTCTCCTTCCTGTCTGCTCCTCCCATGCTTATCTCTACCGTGATGAGACTACCAGTTTATGGGCACATCAGTTCGTGGGTGCATATGGCAGATCTGACTCCAAAACAATTCTGTGAAGTCAATTGTCCACACATGGATCGTTTTCCAGATTATCTGTGGCAGTTTTAAAATTCTGGCTCATGTGCCTTTTGCTACTTAGAGGATTCCCAGGCTCCTTCTTCCTACTGATCAGCTGGAGGTGCCCAGGAGGACACGCTAATTTGCAGTATTCAGTAGACATTAAGCTGCTAGAAAAACCACAAACTACATGAAGTCCAACTTCATCTACAAGTGAGAGGCTGTTTTAAGTCATTTACTGTCACTTACATCTTCAATTAGAGTGGAGAGTAAAGAGGACATCTCTTATCCCCTTAAATATCATCGTTAGGCTTATGAGGCTATCAAGCTTTTTTCCCCCTCCCCAGCCTGTGAGAAGTGCTCCTCTCACCTCTGGAAACTTTATTCTTCTCTAGAAATCTTTCTGAGTAAGAGTTTCAAAGGGGAGCAACTTGATACGATTTTTAAAACTTGCAGGTACCAGTCAGGTAAAAAAGAAGTCAGAATAAAATGTATAGCTGTGCGGCTAACCTGGGTCTCTTTAATGCCCTGAATCAGAGTCAGATAAAAGGCAACTCACACAGCATGTGGATTAGCTATGAAAGATACCTACGGAAGTTTTAATTACTGTTTAATATTTAATGCGACCTTAAATAATTGTCATGAGTAGATGCATAAGACCATGAATGTTTCATTTAAACAGCACTATATATCAGAGATAATTATAGGAGGGATCTAATCTACACATCAGTAGATTACAATAATAGCTGAATTTTAGCAGTGGTGGTTGGAAATCAACACTCTTTCAGCCTTTAATTTTTTTTAAGTGGTTCTGTTCATTTTACTAAATTTTAAGCATAAAATGTCTTTTATTACTCTTCTCCTTGGGGATGTAAGTTACTTAAAATGTGATGGGGAAAAATGCCAAGTAATTCTTTAAGCTATAGGAAAAGGGCCAGTGGGAAGGTTCCTTCGTGTAGAGAGAGACACACATCCATGCACGTCAGAGAGCCCAGAGTAGGATCAGTGAGACACATGAGCTGGCAAAGTGGCACCGTCCTCGGAAGGCATGAGATCAGAGCTGAGGAACCCCAAGGGGATGAGGGTATAGAGTCACATGAGTCTCATTATCCCTGGCACAAGTGCTGGATTCCGTAGAAAAGGCTCTCCCCAAAACAAAATTTGGGTAGTCCAACTCTGGCTGGTAATAACTCACTGGCGCCTTTTTGATCTTTAAAATAATACCCAATTTTTTTTCACAGCCTGGGTCAGATAACCCCATTTGGGCTCTCAGAACTGTCTAGGGGCCTGTGTGTTTTCAGGAGGGTCTAATCTCAGGGAAGGGGTCCCATCTCTGTATCACTTGTCCCAGACATTGTGGTGAATTGCAAACATTTCTGAAAAAAACGGACTCTCAAGATACCACCTGCAAGCATTTTGCTCTCTAGAAGTTATGCAAACAAGCTTTGGCTGGATGAGGATGTTGCTAGTCCACTGTCAGTGCTTACATGATCAGGGGTTGGGGACATCCTACATCTTGTTTTAGAGTTTTCATTTACACTGTGTAAGGGCTTACACTATAGAAAGGACAGTGTTGCTCTTAGAAAACCCGGAGTCGACTACCTACCTGTGAAATGGCTTCAGCTGGTCTACTACGAGTGACTGTGTGTCAAAAGAATTATGAGTTGTGTTTATGTGTATGGTTTTTGTTTCTTTATCAAAGAGCTCTCGGAGAAAGAGGGTGTAGTTGACAATATCGCCATTTGTCCTCACTGGAGCATCCCAGTTGACTGAAATCTCTTCAGGGCCCTTAGCCTTCAATTTTGGGGGTTCTATCCCTGAAGGCGCTGAGGGGCTGGTTCTGTCTTTGACGAGTGGACTCAAAACCCCACCTTGGCTGTTGTTGGCGGCCACTGTGTAGCCATACTCCACACCTGGGGTGAGAGTGAAATCATGATAGCGCGTTTCCAGGCCAGTGTAGACAATGGTTCCATCCCGTCTAAGTTCATAACTTCTGATCTGGCCATTTGAGTTTCTAGGAGGTTTCCAGGTGATCTCTATTGACTCTGAGCCTGTGACTTGCAGTTTTGGAGGGTCCATGTTCTGCGGTGGGGCCTCCATTGTCCAGGCAGATTTTGATGCGCTAGCTGTACAACCTCCTTTTGTGCAGGCCACCAGGGAGAAATCATACTGAGTATAAGGCTGCAGGTGGGAAACCAGCAGGGACAGGCCCTGCCCAGCAAGGTACTCCTTCCCGTCCAATCTCAGCAAATATTTAGTGATCTTTCCATTTTGAATTGATGGCGGTGACCACGATACATTTATTTGGGTAGCACTGATGACCCAGAGAGCTGGAGGGCTGACCCCGGCTGGAGCTGCCTCGAGGGTCGTAATGCTGGTGGGTTTGCTCGAGGAGCAGCCTCCACTTGAACAGGCGATGACCGCATAACTGTATGTGGAGAACGGAAGCAGCTCTTCATCGGTATAATTGAAAGTCATGGCATCAAAGCTGAAAGGATAGAGCACTCCGTTCCTTTGAAGTTTATACGACTGGATAATACCATTAGGCTGTTCTGGCGGGATCCAGGAAATCAGCAGTTTTGGGGGACTCGTAGATGCATAGGCTATTTCAGGGGGAGAGACGCCTTCTGGGGGCGCCTGCATTGTCTTTACCACACTCCAAGAGCTCCAGGTGTGACCTGCTGAATTCCAAGTGTGGATTTTATATTCACACCGCGTCCATGGTTGTAAACCAGTGTCAGTATACATAAATGTGTTCCTTCCTGTATTATATTCCGTGAAAACAATTTTCTCATCGGCCTCGATTGTCTGATTTCCCCAAGCTTTTCCCTCAAAGCACCTGCGAATCACTTCATAGCGAATTATCTTTCCATTTGGGTGTATAGGCTCAGACCAGCTCAGCTCAATGCTTGCGGGTCCCACGGACTGGATGGTAGGAGCCAGCTGAGAGTGGGGAGGGGCTTCATCTGTCCACAGAGGCTGGGGCACTGAGTGTGTACACCCAGCCCTGGTGCAGGCCTCCAGGGTCAGTGTGTAGAGAGTGAAAGGGTCCAGGCGTCGGAAGAGAAACTCACGATTCAGTCCCGCGTACTCGAGGATACCCTCACTGAAGACGTTGTATGTCTGTAGGAAGAAGAGAAGCAGAGGGAAAATAATGTGTAGCCTATGATTTCTTGGTGTAGCTATTTTGTCCCTTTTACCCTTCTCACCCTCCAATTTTTCCTTTTGATGATCCCAATCCAGATGAAGCATTCTGATATTAGTTTTGGGAATGTGCTCTTTTCCAGTTACTGTAACACAAAAAGTCCACAGAAAGTCCACAAAAAGAGGAACAATAGTTTTCTTTGCCTTTTTTTTAAACGTTGGATATCATGTAAGCACATATCTAAAAGCTAAGGACTATTGAAGCTGATTCTTTGGCTTAAAAAGTGCTCATGGGGTTTCCTCTTATTTTTGTTTTTTTTTAAAAGGAACCGTATTCAAATACCCTGTTTTATAGATGACAAGCACTTTGGGTCTCATTCTGAGTGGGGTAAGTAAGAACTATCTACATTGTCTCCTACGGCATTTACTGGGAAATGGAATTATAATGCTTAATCATTTGTACCAGGGTGCCAAGCCTGAAGATGTCTGTGTATCTGTGTGTGGGCACACATACATGCACATATATACATATGTATGTTATACATATATACACAAATGTAGATGCAGACTTTGATGAGTAGAAGGTGGAGAACCCCTCTCTCCCCCTCCCCGTATTCTCTCGCATGCCTTGGAAGAATTGCTCCTTTGGAGCAAAGTGTTCTTTTGTTGGGGAAAATCCTCTGAGCACTCATTATAAATGTAGAGCAAATTTTCATTCCATATTATTCATTGTTCTTTGGGAAAGATGGGAAGTAACTCAACTTGAATATAGATGTTTTTGTATAGTGATTTTCTACCCTCTTCCAGCCTCAGTGCACCTGAGAGATACAATACATTCTTGGGGATGGTGGTGACTCCCTAGGGTGGCCTCCCTCAAGTGGGGCTGGGACATATATCAGAATCTCTTGGGAGGCAAATCTAGTTTGAAACATTCTCAACGGGAAACTTAACTTCGACTGGACTGTTGATATACTTTAATGTTATTTAAGATGAAATAGCCTAGACTTTTGGAAATCTGTTTATGTTGGACTCCCATATTTCAGTGTGATTTTTTTTCTAGTTGGGATCCTAGTGCAAGCTCACATCCCTGAGGGAAGAGAAATAGTATATTTTCTGAAGAAAGCTCGGCTTCCATAATCAAATTGAAAGCCTCTATGAGTCACTGAGCCCCTTCATATTCACCTAGCAAATCTCTATCTAGTATTAAATTTAGCTTTCCCTCTGTACCTTAGCTTCTCTCTGGGTTTGGGAGAAAACACTCAGATATGCTGACTGGTCTCACTTTAAATTTCTTACTATAAATGTTAAGTGGGTGATTCCTACTTGTAGTCCTGTTCTATTCCTCTGTATGTTTGCTCTTTCATTTTCCAAAGTGATGCTTCCATATCTTCTCTTTTCCCCAATACCTGCCAACACCCTCTTCCCTGTCTCACAGGTGGCTGTTGACAGAACCCTATATTTGATTGGGAAAACAGAAGCAGTCAGAAAGGAATATTCTCATGTTATATATGATCGTCACCGTATCCATGTGGATCTAGACTTACACTGTTCACCCTCCTTCCTCATTCTATGGATGAAGTATCTCTGCCCCTGTGTGGCCCACCTGAGCCCTGGATCCCATATCTCCCCCTTCCTACAGCTCTCACTCCTGCCATCATTCTCATTATCTCTTGCATCACCGATTGATCTCCCTCTACTGGGCTATTTCCATTAGTGTTTAAATGTACTCTAGTATCTTTCATTGATTTTTAAATAAAACTTCTTGACACTATAGTCCACCAGCTACTGCCCAGTTTCTCTGCTTTTCCCCTATACTTCTTTAAAGAGTTGTTTATCCTCAATTCCTTCTCTTCCCATTTTCTCCTCAGGCCATCCCAACCAGGTTTCTCATTTCACCACTTGATCTCCTTGTCAAGGTCAAAATGATTACATCATTTCCTGATCCAGCGTGACTTCTCTGCCCTCATTCCACTTGATCTCTCAACAGCATTCAACAGACTCTCTCCACAGTTTTGAGATGCCCCACTCATCTACTTTTCCTTCTACCTCACCTGCCTCTTCTCAATGTTCTTTGCTGGCCCCACTTCCTCCTCTAGACCTCCAAATTTTTGTATTCCCCAGAGCCTGAGCCTAGTCTCTCATCATCTTTAGTTATATTCTCTTATGCCTGATTTCCTCCAGCACAGGGATTTACACACCACCCATATACTATAAATACCTATAAATATAGGTACATTTATGTTTGTGGAGAACTGCCTCGAGAATTCTAGATTTCTACCTCCAACTGCCTACTTACCCCTTCAAACCTGTAGAATTTCCACCCTTACTTACCCAGTCAAGGACTCAGGGCCTGTACTATCCCTTTTCATTCATATTTCACATCCAGTCCATTAACAGATCTTGTGAACTTTGCTTTCTGGATGTATCTCCACTTCACCCATGTCTTGTACCCTCCCAGCACCCACTCATTCTACCCTGAGTTTTTAATATCTCCTAAACTCAACTGGTCTTCTTAGAGTCCATTTTCTACATAGCAGCCAGAGTGATTTTGAAAAACATGAATTTGATTATGCTACTCCTTTGCCTGAACCCTCCAGTAATTTTTCATTGCACTTAGAATAAATTCCAAACTCATCACAGCCCACAAGGTTGGGCACAGTCCACCTCCTACCAATCTGCCAATCTCATCTTTCTCTCCCTCCCAATGCTTCAACCACAGTGGCTTTCTTCCCTTCATTTGAACACACCAAGTTCATTCCTGGCTTCAGGCCTTGCATTTGCTGTTCACTTTGTCTGAAACATTTTGCTCTCATATCTTCACATGACTGACTCGGTCTTGTCATTCAGGGCTCAGCTCAAATGTCAACTCAATTCAAATGATCATCCATTCTAAAATAGCCTGAGCAGGCATAATTATATTATTCTATTTAATTTTCTTTATAGTATTCATTCTGCTCTGAAATTCTCTTGTTTATTTGTGTACTAGCTTTTTGTTTGCCTCTCTGTACCCCCACCATTCATGCACACACACACACACACACACACACACACACACACACACACAGGTAAGGTGTGTGATAGCAGGGATCTTGCCTGTTTTGTTCACTCCTGAATAAATGCCTGGTACTTAGTAGAAGCTCAATAAATATTTGGTGAAATGGAAATGAAGATAAAGGAGTAGATATTCCTGTTGTCAATCATGCCAGGAAAAGGCAGACACCAGAATGGGAAACAAACACTCACAAAGGAGGTACTTTGATGAGTGTGAAAAGAGATTCTTTTCTCTGAGTGTGAAAAGAGAGATTCTTTTCTCTGATGAAATCTTAGGGCTCTGGCTTGGATTTTAAGACCACGGATCCTCCGGGTTCAGCCTCCTGTACTAGAGTAGGGGAAGTCAGGCTCTGTCACATGTAGCAGGCTTGTAGAAAGCAGCCTACTTCTGCTGCCTGTGGCAGGTCTGGCACTCAGCTGAGAGGCAGCCATTGGGCTAAGCAGCAAGGCTGTTACATGGAGGCCCATGAGGATGGGCCTGAGCCTGTGAGCTCGCATGACAGTTCTAAGTTTTTGCTGTAGGTAGTATCTGCTGTCATCTTCCTTACAGGGTTTTTAGAGAAGCTTTCAGCAAAGTTACAGCTTAGTCTTAACTGTTCTGTGTGGAATTAACAGGGAACTCTTTGCCATCTTGAGAGGGAGTGGTAAAGGAAGGCAGAGGGTCTAGAGCAGCTGCGGGCTGGGGAATTCTGCAGAAGGTAGGTGATGAGGGCCTAACTGCTGGTCCAAGACTAGAGTCAGTAATAGACTGACAGGTAAGTCCCCCTACCGTTGGAGAGGAACATTAGAGAGGGAGACGAAGGCTGGCTTTCACAAGGGTGATTGTTCAAAGTATCTAAATGCAGTCTGATAATGGAAATGCAACTTTCTTTGCGCTCATAGACCAGTGAAACGTGAGACATCTATGACATTAATAAGATGACTCCTCATGGTTATGTATGGAGGTGGGGAGTCAGCAGACATGTAGGGCTTCCTGTCCTCTGCTTAGTGAGCTCTGCTCACAGTGTAAGTTAGGCAAGTCTTGAGTAAATAACTGGGCAGGGTAATTCAGGAGGCAGTAAGAACAATCATTTAGGGTTCAGTTTTAGCGTGACTTCCTGACTTCAAATTGCAATTCAGTCATTTGCAATGTGGGCTTGGGCAATTATTTAGCCTTTATTATGCCTCATGAAGTTTAGTGGTAGCTACCTGGTAGTGTTGATGTGAAAATTAAATGAGATAATCCACAGAGTGCACTTAGCTCAGTGTTGGGTTCATAGCAAGCATAACACACGGGAGCCAGTTTTCTCTGATCTATGATTAAGTGCCTGGAGGAGCGATCAAGGAGAATTAAACCGACTGTGAAGGGTGTTTTCCCACAGTGACATGATGGCATGTCAGGGCTCATCTATTTATCTGGAGAACACCAAACATGCCTTCATATTCAGGGTAGACGTTACCTTAATCACACCATTGGTTTTTACAGGCTCTGACCACTGTAGCAACAATGCTCGGCCGTTCTCTTGCTGTTCCACTGTGAAGTTGCTCAGTCCACTGGGGGAAGATTCTAGGGTGTGAACCATAGTCCAAGGGCTTGAAACTTCTCCTGCCTGGTTTGTGGCCACAATTCCAATGTGATATGTTGTGAATGGTTCTAACCCAAACAGGTGGGCTTGATGGCTTGTACCCTGTAATGAAAATTAACAGGTTAGTTTTCTTTTAGGAACTGCTAATAATTGCTGGGAGGTCATTCTCTGACCAAGGTACATGAGCAATGGCAGCACAAACATCACAACAGAGTTTTGAATTATTAAGAAAACAATGTGGGTTTTTTTCTTGTTCTTCCCACCTGCATGTAATATCTAATGTGTGATTTCAGACATTTGCAATGTATAGATCAAATAGGATCCTTGCCTTTACAGAGCTGGCAACCCAAAGGATGTGATATATAACATAAAGAAAGAGTCTTGGGGCACCTGGGTGGTTCAGTTGGTTAAGCGTCCAACTTCGGCTCAGGTTGTGATCTTGAGGTTTGTAGGTATGAGCCCCACGTCGGGCTCTGTGCTGACAGCTCAGAGCCTGGAGCCTGTTTCGGATTCTGTGTCTCCTCTCTCTCTTCCCCTCCCCTGCTCATGCTCTGTCTCTCTCTTTTTCAAAAATAAATAAACATTAAAAAAAATCTATAATGCTTCAGGTCAGTGCTGTATCCATCTCACAATGGAGACCCATGGCACCGGGTTGCAGGACAAAGAATGGGATAATCCTAAGGGCTTGGAGAGTTAACTGAGACAGTCCTAATTCTTTTTCATTAATCTCTTATACTATTTGTTTATACCTCCCCAATCTCCCTCTTGCATTCTCTTGGTGCATATTTATATTTTACAAATGCAATAAAACAAACACAAGAAAACAAAAACAACAAGCTACCTGAACTATAAATGAACAAACACCTTAGAGAAGTCTACTAGTGATAAATATGTGAAGATATTCTCATTTGTTAAAAACACCATGACTAAAACTATAAAATTTACCAAAAGTAATTGTTAGTTAGGCTTTGAGAACTTGGTTTTTGTTGATTTAAAAGGAAAAAAAAAAGGATAGCAGAATTAGTTTGTTTTTTCTGCTTGGGGAGAACATTTAACATATTTTACATCACTAAAAACTGGAACTAAAAGTCTTCATGTTTGAGAGAGCCCAGGGTGCTCTTTCTACATCTGGGCCAGATGGATATGTCTGTTTACAGATAGCAACCATGACTGCAAGTGGACCAGTAATGTGTCTATGGGTAAACACACATACATGCACCCAGACACACACACACACACAGATACCCAGAGACACACAGACACACATACCCAGAGACACCCCCGCCCCCCCCCCCCCCCCCCCCCCCAGGACTTTCTGTTTTGTACAACACTCATTGAATGTGAATAATCATGAGGAAGTTTTGACTGGTTTAATGGGATATTCACACTTAACGGTGTGTGAGATCAGGTTCAGTTTGTTAGATGTTTAAATATGATAGATAGCTTTCAGTTGTCCTTTCCTCTCTTGTTGCTGGGTACAGGAGGAAGAATGTGAGGTAGGGAAGAGGAAATTAGTTCTAAGAATAGGTACCAAAAGCATCGAATGAAGTTATATGAATGGAAATTCTCCTTAATTTTGAGACACCCAAATATAATTTTGAATCTAAAACAAGTTGGTAAAATTGAACTGAAATATTTTCCAAAAACCTTGTTACACAAAACCAAAACATCATAGAGATAATTTTTGACACCCTTTCCTCACATTCTTGGTTATAAGTTTCAACTGTTTAATGTCTCTTCTTATGTGTTAAACACAAGCAAGAAAATATAATTGCCTGTATTTATCAAAAACTTGTAAGTTAATTTTCCTCTCTCAATAAGTCCCATTATGATATTACATGCTAACCTCTTGAAATCTTTTAATATTTAAACATTTGCTAAGCGACCAGACTCTGAAACAAATTTTATAGAAATACTAATTTCTCTTTTTTAAAATATTAAAAGTTAGATCATAAATATTTAAAACTTATTTCTCCACAACATTGGATTGGTCTTTTAGATAAATATAGCACAGAACTAGAATGTCCATAATGAATATTAAATCTGAAGATGCTACAAGTCCCGATTACAAACATTCTTTTCTGATAAATGATTCCTTTTCTGTAGAAATAGGGCAAACATGGGCAAGATTAATAATGCAAAAAAGAAAAACTCTTTGTTCAGAATATTCAGTAATAGATGCCAAAAAAGCATAAGCTCCAAAGCAAATAGTAATCACCTCTAACAGATTATATATAAAAAAGGTAGGCTGTTGGGGGACATTTAGAGATAGCTTTTGTCATAAGAAACATGAAAAGCATGTGGGCTATAAAGCAAAAACATATGTATATTGTCAATAGCAGCACCTGCTCAATTACAGTTTATTTCAGGGCTGAGAATTCCATTCAGCCCCTAGATGGCAATACTATCAAACACTTTTGGTAACATGAGTACTTAATGATTAACAACCGGCATTCAGTCATCCAACACACTCCAGGCAACCATTAAAAAAATAACAAAACTGATTTCATTATAGATCCTTTTAATAAACATTTATAGCTCAGATTCTCAGAAAGCAAAAGTATTCAAAATGCCCCAGACTCAAAACCTCCGCCATCTAATGTAGAAATATGACCTGCTGATCTCAAGTTGAAGTTCGTGCATGCCTGGCACCTAGATTACTCCTTCAAAAGGTGATTACAATAGTTGTGCTTACTTTGGTTTGTATCTTAAAAAGAAAAAAAGGAAAAGGAGAATCTCATGTTGTAAATGTAAAGGATAATTTTTTATATCATAAATTTATGCTGACAACAGTTTCCCATAATATGTTGTTACTCCTGAAGAGCTACAACACACACACACACACACACACACACACACACCTTAAATAAAGCTCATTAATAGCTGTGCTTTTTGTCAATGTTTAGTAAAGTCCACATGAAAAAAAATGAAGAAAATTTTAAAATGGCAAGACAATCCTTACTGGTATATTCTTCAACATTTAAGAAAATCATTTGTATTATTCTCTCTTGAATGGATTTCCAACACCAACATTCACTATTTTAGAATCCTGCTGCAAAATTTGGGCACAGTTAATTCTGTGGATTGGGTTGTATTTTGTTTATTCAGTTACTTGTGTTTTTCCTTAGATTCAGAAGATTTGCTTGAGCACGGTCTATCTTAAGTGTTTAAGATTAAATTTCTTCCTTTGGAGGGGTGCCTGGGTGGCTCAGTCAGTTGAGCATCAATTTCAGCTCAGGTCATGATCTTGGTTGGTGAGATTAAACCCCACATTGGGCTCTGTGCTGACAGCTTGGAGCCTGGAGCCTGCTTTGGATTCTGTATCTCTCTCTCTTTGCCCCTAGCCTGCTCATGGTCTGTCTTTCTCTCTCTCAAAGATAAACATTAAAAAATAAAAATTAAAAAAAAAATTAAAAAAATTCTTCCCACTGAGAAGAATTCTTCCTTCCTACTGAGAAGGAAGTCTCAGTAGTCTCCTACTGACTAGTAAAAGTCATCATTAAAAACCTTCTCTTATGTTTCGTTCCTCTGCTCCCTGCCCTCCTTCCCTTCCCTATGGAAATGATCTTGATTCAATACTCTGACTCCTTCCTCTTCATTAGTTTGCTCCTTCTTTCCCTCACTCTTCCATCTTACCAATTCTTAGGAGACAGATTTCTTGCTATTGCTGATCTCTGGGCTATTGGCTTGTGCTAGCTTCCCACTTGTCCTTGTCCTTTCCGTGTTCACAACCACCTACTATTCATATTTTTATTCTAGAAGTATATTACCTACTTTCGTTAGGCAACAGATGGAAAGAATTATTCAACAGAGGAAAACAGGAATAATCCATTTTCTGCAATCTAATATTTCCAATGAAACTTTGCTTTTTTTTTTTTTTAAAAGAAACTCTTATGCATGAGTGTCAGAATCTGGATACAAATCAGCGTGTCCTTTTATGAGACATAAAGACAAGACTCTCTGGAACACTCTGCCAGTTGAGGTTCTGCTGGCAATTTGAACTACATTTTAACCTCTCAACTCTGCTCTGGGGGCACATGAAACTACTTGGAGTGTTCAGCAGTCTGACAATTTTACACTATCTCCTCTGATTATTTTTGACGACTTGAAGTGCCCCAAAGGTGGCCATGGGGTCAATAGGTTTATGTAGGTTGAAAATGATCAAAAATTACCATTGATCTGTAGCTGTCAATAAAAGGCTGCGTGGGGAGACTCCCTGCACAAATGTTTAAACTGCATAAGGCAACCTAACTTAGTCATCTTCGAGTCTATTGATCTGATGATCCAGCAGTTTCCAAAGCTTCCCCTCTGGTCTTTGTGGTGCATTTTCACTGAACCCACTTACCTTGGCACTTAGGAATCTTTTTACCCTGCTGCTGGTAATGAACCCAAATAGTGGTAAACAGGCACTGCTGTGCTCATAAACTGTATTATGTGTGCTTATTGCATTTCGGAAGGGGCTGATCTTCCTGGTCACCATCAACTTCATTCCCAGCTGATGGAGTTTCTGCTGTCTATACTCCTCATCCTGGGGTCCTCATTTTTTTTAGGTTTATTTATTTATCTTTTTGAGAGATAGATGGAGAGTGGTGTGGGGCAGAGAGACAGAAAGAGAAAGAGAGAGAATTCCAAGCAGGCTCAGCACTGTCAGTGCAGAGCCTGATGCAGGGCTTGAACTCACCAACTGTGAAATCATGACTTGAGCCAAAACCAAGAGTCGAACGCTCAACCTACTAAGCCACCCCCAGGTGTACTCTGGGTCCTCATTTTAACATGCATGACTTTTGGCTTATAAATCCTAACCCGGTTACAAGATTCCTCCTTCGCTTTGTTAGTTATCATGAATGCCAAGACCCAGAGAATATGTCACATCAAAAGTTTGCTTTTTTTTGGTACAAAGATAGCTTCAGAGAAAACTAAATTTAATTATATTAACCTCTGTTTAGTTGAACCACTTGGATGCTGCTTCTTGGTTTTATCATAAGTTATAGGTGCCTTGTCATAATGATACAATAAATAAATGGCTATAAGCAAGTTCTTAGTTTAGATTACAAATAAAACATGAGAAGTAGGAAAAGCTCTTATTTAGTCTTACATAGTCTTATTTAGTCTTATTTAGTCTTGGCTTTGGACAGTGCATCCAGTCAGTTGGGTGATTTACACATTTTAATGCTGACAAATCAACACCAAATATTTTTGTAGATTTCTGAAAGCCAGATCATTTGAAGCATGGGTTCTGAAGATCTCTATTCCTTTCCATTTATAAAGTTAATTTTTAATTTCTCCAAAGTTGATGAACATATTTATATCTAGGATTCATTTTGTAAAGGTTACACCAGTCTCAATACAGAAGTGATCTTTATTACCCATAGTCATATATCAGGCTTAAATACTTACGCATAGTTATTTAAGTATGAGACTCCCAAACCTGCAAACTGTTACTGTAGAAAATTTCCACTGATTTCACATATGTATTTACTCCACCAGTGCCATCTCTGCCTACATACCTCCTGGCTGGTGGGGCAAAGACATTTTTTGATGGTGCACATATACATGTAGAGTTGTTCCAGAATCAAAGTTTGACTCATAATACAAGAAAAGTAGAAGAAGACACCCTTTAGGATCATAGTTTATTGTTTTACGTGCATGAAGGGTGTGCATGTACTAGGGTGCACTGCTAAGTGGCATGTCAGAGCTGCCAAATGGCTAGTAGAAACATCTAGTATTCTTGGTCAGTAGCTCCATTCAATTCTTTAAACACCTTGAAGCATTTGATAGGGACAAGATTCTACAAAGTTACTGTGGGGGATACAAAATGGTTAACACAGGTTCCTGACTCTTAGGAGCTTGGAATCTACTAGGGAAGTCAATAATAAATATAGATACGCACAGTTTGGAGTGAGCTGAGTGCCAGGGAAATACTGAAGGGACACTTCTAATTGGGAAGGAGAGAGGTTGAGGAGTGGGGGCATATTTACTTGGGAGGTGGAATCTGATATAAGTCAGAAAAGATGCAGAGTTTGCATAGGTGAAAACATCTGAGTGATTAAAAGAAAAAATACAGAAGGAAAAATGCAGGGTATGTTTGGGAACGAGCTGGGAGTTGCATAGGGCTGAATGTGTGGGGAATAGTGGGGATTAAAACTGGAAAAGAAATTGGTGGCAAGACTAAAGAGAGCTGTGAAAGTTACCCCACTTTTTAGGGATGAAATTGCTTGAGAAACACTGAGTAACATCAGGCAAACATTTTAAGAACCAATTTGGTATAAAGAGCTCTATCATGCAATTTGAGAGAATAAAGGGACTTTAAAATTTTGCCCTATCATGGTGTAAGTCATAGTCAGTGACTGATGAAATAAAAAAAATCTTCCAAGAATTAATGAATGAATTCATTTAAACATTATTCATTCAATAAGTATGGACTGTCATATATAAAAGGCAATAGGACAGTATTTTCCTAGGAATAAGATTTTCAAAATCTTTATTGAATATTTGCTCTGCCTCAAAAGGTGTAATTATTCTTTTAACACAAATGTTTGCATTTTGGTCACAATCAAAGTGGGGATTATAAAAATTGGGCTGAGTTGAAGCCAATTATATGGTCCTCTGTCTGGACCACTATCAGAATCACATGTACCCGGCATATGGGGCCACATATTTGTGTAGGGACGTCCACACTCTTGCACCAGTCCCTTGTGCATATCAAACAGGTACACGGCAGCTGGAAAAGGTTAGGGACACTACTGATGGCTACAACATAGAATGAAGCCAATTCAAATGTACACACAAGTGGTAAATCATTCCTAGCTCTGAGTTCCAGCTAATGTTTAAAGGCTTCGTTTGAAAGATTTCAAGAAAGTATCAATGCATATCTTCCTTTTAAGTAATTATGATATGTATAAGTAAAAGTGATTACTCAGGGGCCCTTTGTTATAGCAATTGTAAATTTCAAACTGAAAATGTTAACTTTGGAGTATTCATGGGCTAGTGCCATGGCACACTTTTATGCCTTTACTCCCCAAAATATCTACACTCTGAAAAGATATGTAAAAGAGGGGTTTTCATTTTTTCTCTCTCAGAATACATCATTAATTTTATAATGGGGGGAGTGATGCAAAAAGAAGATTCAATTCACAGAGTTTTTTCTTCATAGACAAATGGGCTCTATCAATCTAATCTATAAAGCACAATCTAGAGTTCTTGCAAAATGAACGATGTTACCTCAGTTACCATAAAAACACTGGAGGAAAAAAAAAGAATGGTTTTGAAATGGCTCATTTTTCAAAAGAGAAGAGGGGAAAAAATTAAATCTGCGATAATTAAATTTTAAAATGGCAAATCAGTCACACTAAATATTAAAAAGCAGTACTTCTGATCTATCAAAATTAAAAATGTGCATACTCTGTGACCCAGCAATTGTACTCTGGCCATCTATTTTATGGCAATATTAGTAAAACTTTACTAAAATATATTTAAAAGAATTTCATTCCAGCCATAGTCTTGTAGTAGTCAATCCTTGATTGAGCAAGCCTTGATATTTACTGAAGGTTTCCTGTGTAATAAGCAGCATCCTAAGCTCTGAGGACACAGCAGAAAGCAAAGGATACATGGACACTAACCTCTTGAGTTTTACATTATAATGAGGAGAAATGGGCAATTGATAAGCCAAATAAAGAGAGAGAGAGAATTAGACATTGTGGTAAATTATGAAGGTAATAAGAGTGCTGAAATAGAGTTTGGGTTTAGGTGATGGGGAAGAGTGAGATTCTTGGTTTAAGAAGGGTGATTCATATCCTTGATGAAGTTCCATTTAGGCAAGAATGCAGAAGAAACCAACCATGTGAAGAACCAGAGAAGCTTTAAGGTGAAAGGGAAGAGCTTGGTATTTTTGCTGACAGAGAGAAGCCAGTGTGAGTGAGGGGGGAATGGCACTGCGTAAGGTCAAAGTCATGGGCAGAAGCCAGGTGATGAAATCCTGTAGGCCAACATTAAAGAGTCTGATTCTAATTTCAGTGGAAAATTATTGAAGGCCTTTAAGCAAGGGAGTGACATGAATTAATTTAGGTTTTAAAGAAATCATTCTGGCTGCTCCATGGAGAATATGTGTAAGGGTTGTATTAGTCTACTCAGGCTGCCAAAACAAAATATCATTGACTGGCTTAAAAAATTAGAAATTTCTATTCACCCAGTTCTAGAGGCCAGAAATCCAGATCAAGGTGTCATCAGGGTTGGTTTCTGGTGAGGCCTCGCTACCTGGTTGTAGAGAGTTGTCTTCTTATTCTGTCCTCTCACTGCCTCTCCCTGCATGCACTTGGAGAGGGAGATCTCTTGTGTCTCTCTTTCTTCTTATAAGGGCACCAGTCCTATCAACCATTCTTACAACCTCATTTAACCTTAATTGCTTCCAAAAGTATCTACCTCCAAATACAGTCACACTGGGGGTTAGGGATTCAACATATGCATTTTAGGGGAACACAATTCCGTCCATAAGAGTCAAGAGGAGTGGATTCTGTGTAAGTCCAAGGAGGGGTGGTCTGGGGTGGTAATGGTAGAGATGGAACTAAGTGGATGGATTCATGTTTTGGAAGTAGAGCCAAGAGAATTATGACAGATTGAATGTAGAAGAAAAAAGGGAATGAGAAGAATCAAAAAGGACTTGGGTTTGCCTTGAAAGAAAGGGTGGGTGGTGTACCATTTGATGAGATGTGAAGTTGAAAGAGTATCAGATCTGCGGAAGGAGGGAATAATTTGGGGCATACGAAGTTGACATGTCACATAGATCTATGAATCTCTATTGGGTTAGGAATATACATCTGAGAGTCATACATCTCTCTCCAAATCCAGCCTCCAATCCAATGGCCTTCTCAACCTCTCCATTTTTATTTCTAATACATCTCAAATTCAGCAAGCGATCTTTTGATTTTCCCTTCTGTACAGTTTGTATTATGTTAAGTTGGTTAAAGTGAAACTACATATCTCAGAATCCCCTTTCTATGGCAGCCACATTCTAAGGTGACTGTGAATTATACCCTGGTACAATTACACTCCCCTTGAGTTTAGGCAGGACCCCATAACTTACTTCTAAACAATGTAAAATGATGTGTCATGTACATGAATATAAGAGACACCATCTTAGTTGACTGAGAACAAAATTTTCCTGTTGGTCTTGAGGAAGCAAGCTGCCGTGTTATGAGAGGGCTGTGAAGATCCCTGTAGCAGGGAATACTGGTGGCCTTTAGAGCCTGTGGGCCAACAGTCAAAATAACAATTCAGCACCCCCAGGCCTAAAATCATAAGGAAATGAATTCTGCCGACAACCTGAATGAGCTTGGAAGAAAATACCTCCTTAGTCTAGCCTCCAGATGAGAATGCAGCCCAGTGGACACATTGATTTCAGCCTTGTGAGACTATGAACAAAGGACCCAACTGAGCCATGTCTAGACTTCTGACCCATGGGACTGTGAGATGACAAATACGTATTCTTTTTAAGCCACTATGTTTGTGGTAATTTGTTATGCAGCAGTAGGAAACTTCTACACCATCCCTTTATGGTTCTGGGTTAAAGTTGGTGAGGATTTGGAGGATGAAGTCAAGCAGCAACCATTATTCCTTGAAGTTCATTGAGATGTGAAATGGGGATAAATAGGCACAGAGGTGTAGGTTTCAGCTTGTCCAAATTCTCTTCTGCTCCGTATCTGGCTATCTCCAACTGCTGGCTCTGACCAAGAGTGGCCATGGGTCTATGATTTGATTCTTGGTATTGGCTTCATGGGGATGGTAGCTACCCAGAGGCACAGCTTCCTTTTGACATCTCCACAAATCTCCTCCTGACAGTCCCATGTAGATGGCCAGTCATGCCTGGCTGAGCCAGTCAGACTGGCTGAGTGGCAGCTCTTCTACCTACCCTCTTACTCCTCTTTCTGGATCTTCACTTTTCCAGCCCTTCCTACAGTTATGTGAGCCCTAATTCCTATAGGAAATCCCCTATCCCCATACCAATAGTGCTCAGATTCGTCAACTGAAATGTGTCTGATGCACCGACCAAAGATGCTTCACCTGTAGTCTTATTTTCTAGGCAATAACTCGATCTTTCCAATTTCTTAGGCCCCAAACTTTGGACCCATCCTCTCTTTCCCTCACATCTACATTGGGTGATTAGGAAATAATATTGGGTTTATTTAACTACAAGATACATCCAGAATCCTACCAGTTCTTATCACCTTTGCTACAACCACCTTGCTCCAAGATACTCTCTTCCTCTTCCTTCACTGCCATAGTCAACTTGACTGGTCTCCCTGTTGTTGACCTTAATCTGGCCCCCACCCCCATCCACACAGCAATCAGAATAATATTTTTGAAACATGTCCAACCATAGGACCCCTTTGCTCAAAATCCCGTGGTAGCTCTCATGTCATTCAGGGTATAACCTGTTCTTGCCCACATTTCCCTTCTGACGTCACCTCCCACCTTGCTCTCCACATGCAAGGTGCACTGTAGCTACACTGGGCTTGTTGTGATTCCTCAAACACATTAAACAAGCTCCTGTCTTGAGGGCCCTGTACTGGCTGTTTCCTCTGCCTGCAGTCCAATTTACCCACAAGTCCTCTTAGGGAACTTCAGCTCATCTTCTCATTGAGCCACTTCTGTTTAAAATTGCATTCTACCATTTCCCTCTCCCACCCCTTCCATTTTGGAACCCCTTTTCTTGCTTCCTATTTTTCTGTTTTCCAACACACTCATCATTCCTTTCTGACATACCATGTAATCCATTTGTTTATTATGATTATTATTTATTCTTTTTTATCTTTTTACTAGAATGTAAACTCCACTGGGGCAGAGATCTGTATGTGTTTCATTCTCTGCTCCATCTCAAGTGTCTCTAATTGTGCCTCATAGAGAGTAGGTGCTCAAAAATATTTGTGCTATCATGAATGTGGACAGAATTCAAACTGAAGGGAAGGGGTGAAGAAGAGAGTGCAGAGTGGGACTAAGAGGAGTCTGGGAAGAGAGGGAGCATCGAGGAGGAGAGCAGAGGTAGAGGAGAGGGCCTGACACCAAAGAGGGACAGAGACAGGGCGAGGATGAGAAGCACAAGCAGAAGAGGATGAGGCAGTAACGAAAACTAAGAAGGAACAGTGAAGTAGGAAGAAAACTAAGAGAGTGAGATTTCATGGACACCAAAGAAGAGGTGTCTGTTGCTTTGCAAACAGAGGTGTGGTCATCCGTGTCAAATGATGCTGAGATGTTAAAGAAGATACACACAGAAAGGCCTTTGGATTAACTGGCCAGTGGTCCTGATATAAGCTTTTTAGTGGAGTATAGAGACAGAACTCTGATTGAAGAAGGAGGAAGAGAACCAGATGTGTGGAAGGAGAAGCAGAGACTATTAGCATAACCTCTTTTGAGAAGTTGGCTCTAAAAGAGAACAGGGAAAGGGGATGGTAGCTGGAGGGGCCTCTGGGGTCACATTCTTTTTTTTTTTAAAGGAAGACACTAGAACATATTTGTATATTGATAAGAAGTCTTCAATAATAAGGAAGAGATTGTTAATTCGGGACAGGAGATATATTTAAATATTAGGACTTCCTTCTCACTCTGCACGTAGAAACCAGGGTAGCCAGACTTCTGTGTATGGCAAAAGGATCTGGATGTGCTCAGATATCAGCCAATTAACTCGGCGTTTGCTTAGCATCTGCAGCAAGGCCGTGATTCATACTACGGCTGCCACTGTTGGTTGCTTAGCTCTTTTCATAGAGAAATCGGGGACAATGAAGCTTCATCCAAAAATGAAGTGGTAAATAAGCCACAAGTCCCGTTATCTGGCAAGTCCCGTTATCTGTTAGGAACAGGGTAATTTTTAAAATGCTTTTTATTAAATTATTACTTTTGATAAATTGTATCTCCCAAGTGAAGAGTACACAATGAAAAGTTACCATTTTCTTGCCTATCCTCCCTAAGAGAAAGCGATTGTAATTATTTTCGAGCAACGTTTTTGCCTTTTCGTGTCAAACCTGGTGTCAAGTATTTCACATGCATGATCTCATTTGATCTGCACCAAACAGCATGAGGCTGATAACATCACACATAAGGAAATGGAGGCTTAGATGAGTTAAGTAACTTGCCCAGAATCACACTGCCAGTAAGTGGCACAGTGACGATTTTATTCCCATCCTATATCGAGTTCAAATGTTACTGTCAACTGCATTCATGGTTCTAATGTTGGGGTCCTGGGACCTGTGTTTCTTAAAAACAATAAAGGATCCCCCAAAGCTTTCTGTGCTTATATCCACCAATATTTGCCGTATTAAAAATTAAAGCTGAGGATATTCTAAAAAAAAAAAAAAAAAAGGATACAAAAGCACATATTCTATTAGCCAGCACAGTGATAACATCATCACACAACACGTAGCCTCTGGAAAACTCGACTGTACACTGTGAAGGGATGAGTGTGCAGAAGACACACAATGTCTTAATATTAACATGAAAATATTTTTGACCCGGAAGATCCCTGGAAAAGGTTTCTGGGACTCTGAGGGGTTCACAGACTACACTTTGAGCAGCACGTAACTACATTATACCCCACTTTAATTGGCAGCTCCACTGAAAGATTAATCAAAGATTTGTTTGAACTTTTATGCAGTGAAGAAAGGAATCTTATATTTCCAACTTTTGATAATACACTCATAATACTTGTGATTAAATATGAAATACCCATGTATACATAAATCCTATTAGTAAAACTTTTAATTAGATTTAAAGAGTCAAAGAATTATGAAACTCTACTCTGCTGCCTCACGTTATAGTTGAACCTAATGTCCAAATAGTCCAAATAACCTGTGCAAGATCCCACAATCCATCAATACTAACTTTGCAATTGAATCTGAGATTCTCAATGCATGTATACACACTCTTTTTCAATTAAAATTAAAATTCTTTGTTTGAAACAAGGGTCTCAAATTTCTTTGTCATAAACATTGCTACCTGTGAGAGAGAACGGGTTTGAATTTACTCATTGATTGACCTTCTTTTTTAGTGGATTTTCTACTGTGTTACATTTGTCTGTTCTTGTGTTTGTCCTCTCACTACGAAGTGAACTTTTGTATTAAAACTATTTCTTAACCTTCCATCACCTCCTCATATATAAAAAGGGAATAGTAATAGTACTTACCATTTTGAGTTTGTAAGCTTTAGTGAGTTAAGTCTTGGAATAGTGGCTGACATGTGGTAGGCATTAGATAGGTGCTAGATTTTTAAAAAAATGTTCATTTATTTATCTTGAGAGACAGGAGAGAAAGAGCGTGAGTGGGGAAGGGGACAGAGAGAGAGGAAAGAATGAGTCCCAAGCAGGCTCTGTGCTGAGGTAGGGCTGAACCTAGAAACCGTGAGAACATGACCCGAGCCCAAATCAAGAGTGAGAGCCAGATGCTTTCACCGACGGAGCCACTCAGGCACCCCATTAGGTGCTAGATTTTATTGTTATTATCCTCAGCATCTAAGAGATACTTCTACACATAAGATATTCAATAAACAGTTCTGGAAGATATGAATGAATAAATGGATGAGGCTAAAGCAATGAATAACTCATAAGGCATTTTCACTGCATAGCACACTGGCTTTTATGGAGAATATATGGAGAATGATATTTCGAAAATAGACATAGCATCTCATGAAAGTAAGCACATCTTTTAAGTTAAATTTAAACACTATCCTTCTAAATTTTTTTTTTTTGAAGACCTAGTAGGTATTAGATAAATGTATATTAATTCGTTGAGTAAATTGTAAATTCTTCCTTGTTACTGACTTCAATTGTTTGGTCTTTAAACATTTATTTACACATATGTATATATAAACTAGATTATATGATAATGAATATGATTTTCACTTTTATCTGTAGGGAGTGCAATATGATATAGTTTTTGTGTTCTTACATACACTGACATTGGGGGTGAGCTGAAAAAGACGACACCTCTCCAGTGGAGAATAAATAATACCATTAGGCGGCATAGGAAATTTTCATAAGAAAGTTGGTGCTATAAAATACAAAATGACATTTTCCAGAGGGTCTGGGGTATTGGGATGGTAGAAACTCATTCAGTCCCCATGAATCAGGTTATCCTTAGGAATAGGAAAATGTGAACAATTTTATGATAAATGTAAAAATGTACACAAAATGGGCAATTCTAGAAAAATAGAAAAAATTGAATGAAGACATTCAATAATAGATCAATCAGCTTTATAATAAAATAAAACAAAATCCCGACTCAGCCCCCTACTCCAAAAAGGCCCAGGAACAGAGAGTTTTACCAGTGAAGTTTTTTGCTATTGCTTTTAGTTAAATCTGTGAGTAATAGGTAATTGACATTAGGTACAAAGCGTTTAACCAAAACTGGCTAAATGGGGCCAGATAACAAACTCATTATATGGAATTGGAATAACATCAAAATTGGAGAATAACATAACAAGAAAAGTATGTTATAGACTGAAATCACTTGAGATTAGATGAAAAAGTCTTAATACTAACAAATAGTGTCCAATAGTATATTTAAAAGAAATACGATTTTATAGGAGTTAGCCCTTAAAAATTGATTTATATCTGATTACCTTAATTAGAATTAACAAAGCTCAACACCCACTCATGACAAAATCTCTTAGCCACATTAAAATAAAAGAAATTATCCCAAATATGATAAACAGCATTTACTTAAATCATATCACAAATCATATTTAATGATAAAGCCTTAGAAATCTTACCATTAATATAACAATCAAGAAAGACAAAATACCCTCTCCATAACAACATTTTTCAAGATATATCTCTTGAAGCAACAGAAACAAAAGCAAAAATAAACTGTTGGGACTACATCAAAATAAAAAGCTTCTGCACAGCAAACTATCAACAAAACTAAAAGACAACTTACTGAATAGGAGAATATATTTGCAAATGCCATATCTGATTAAGGGTTAGTATCCAAAATATATAAAGGATTTATACAACCCAACACTCCAAAACCAAATAATCCAATTAAAAAATGGGCAGAAGGAATGAACAGCCACTTCTCCAAAGGAAACATACAATGGCTAACAGACACATGAAAAGATGCTCAACATCACCCATCAACAGGGAAATGCAAATCAAAACTACAATGAGCTATCACCTCACAGCTGTCGGAACGGCTAACATCAACAACACAAGAAACAACAGGTGTTGGCGAGGATGTGGAGAAAAAGGAACCTTCTTGCATTGTTGGTGGGAATGCAAACTGGTGCAGCCACTGTGGAAGACAGTAGGGAGGTTCCTCCAAAAATTAAAAATAGAACTACCCTATGATCCAGAAATTTCACTATTGGGTATACACCCAAAGAATACAAAAGCACTAATTTGAAAGGATGTATGCACCCGTATGTTTTTTGCAGAATTATTTCAAATAGCCAAATTATGGAAGCACCAAGTGTCCATCAATAGATGACTGATAAAGAGGCTGTATACATATACAACGGAATATTACTCAGCCATAAAAAAAAATGAAATCTTACTATTTACAACAACATGGGTGGTCTAGAGAATATAACGCTAAGTGAAATAAGTCAGTCAGAGAAAGAAAAATACCATATGACTTCACTCAAATGTGGGATTTAGGAAACAAAACAAATGAACAAAGAAAAAAAAAAGAGAGAAACCAAAAAAACAGACTCTTAATTATAGAGAACAAACAGATGGTTACCACAAGGGAGGTGGGGGATGGGTGACATAGGTGAAGGGGATGAAAAGTACACTTATCACAATGAGCACTGAGTAATAAATGGAATTGCTGAGTCGCTATGTCATCCATGTGAAACCAATTTAACACTATATGTTAAGTATATTGGAATTAAAATTTAAAAAACCACTAAAAAAAGACAGGATGCCCTCTATTCATTACTGTACTGTTAATCTTAGACAATGCCAGACCTCCCCCAAAAAATGAGTGAGAGAGAGAGAGAAGATATGCAGCAGAGATTATTAGTGCTCATCAAAAATTGATTTATTGGTCCACATTCCTCAGCCTCCCTACACGTATAAATGGAACTACATGACTGGTGGGACATGGAAAGAAGGGATGTTAGCCACTTTCAGTCCTGGACCTCAAAAACATCTCACAGAGCCTCTGGCATGCTCTGACCCCATCATGGTCCCGGCATCATTACGAGATGGATCAGTCCGACCCACTATTGCTTTCCCCACTTTCATTGTGTTCAGCACTGATATTTAGAGTTTTATTTGTTACCACAGCATTTCCTATCCCAGTCTATCCAGACCAATACAAAGCATATGTGCTTGAATCGCCGAGAAATACGGATTTTTTTTTTTTTTAGTTTTTAAATGTTTCTTATTTGTTTTTGAGAGAGTGAGACAGAGTACAAGCAGGGGAAGTGCAGAGAGATTGGAGACACAGACTCCAAAGCAGGCTTGAAGCTCTGAGCTGTCAACACAGAGCCCGATGCAGGGCTCCAACTCATGAAACATGATATCATGACCTGAGCTGAAGTCTGACGCTTAATGGACTGAGCCACCCAAGCACCCCGAGAAGTATGGATATTGACTACTTAAAAAGTCCAAAGCATGTAATAATAAATTAGGATCAAATCCAGAAATATCATATCATATTTTTCAATAAGAGATATGACACCCAGATTTTAAAATTTACAATCTGTAGTTACAGAAAAGGTGGGACATGATCTAGTCTATATTACAGCCAAGAATATTTACTTATAGGGAACAGAAACTCTTTTTGATTGGCTTAAGGAGAAAGAGAGAAAGTGAAAGAATAGATTCCAAGCAATACAGCTTTGTCTCTCTGAAATTGGAAATAGAAATATCATATGATCCAATAATTCCATTACTGGGTTTTTACCCCCCAAAAATTAAAATATGAATTCGAAAAGATATATGCACCTGCATGTTTATTGCAGCATTGTTTATAATAACCAAGGTATGGAAGCAATCTAAGTGTCCACTGATAGATGAATGGAAAAAGAAGATGTGAGATATATATTATATATATTATATATAATATTATAACATAAATATAATATAAATTTATATATAATATATTGCATGTATAATATATAATATAAATAATATATAATATATAAATATATATAAGGGAATATTATGTAGCCATAAAAGAGGAGGAGATCTTACCATTTGTGACAACATGGATAGACCTAGAAGGTATTATGCTAAGTGAATTAAGTCAGACTGAGAAAGAAAAATGCCATATAATTTCACTCATGCAGAATCTAAAAAACAAATCAAATTAATAATCAAACAAAAAGCAGTATCCGATCCGTAAACATAGAGAACAAACTGATGGTTGCAGAGGGAAGGGGTTGAGGGGATGTGCAAAATGGGTGAAGGGGAGTGGAAGATACAGGCTTCCAGGTATGGAATGAATAAATCATGAGAATAAAAGGTACATCACAGGGAATGTAGTCAGTGATATTTTAATAGCATTGTAGACGGATACAGACTAGCTACGCTTGTGGTGAGCACAGTATAATATACAGAGATGTTGAATCACTGTGTTGTACATCTGAAGCTAATATAACATTGCGTGTCAACTATACTCATATAAAAACAAAATAAAATTTATATCTGAGTGTCAGTGACCCCTCAGAGTCTTTTGAGCTGTTCCCTCTATTTTCTGTAACTTTACTTTTTTACTTCTGTCCATGTCCTGATTTCAGATTTTTTTTTTTCATCCCTGTTCACATAGCTTCAAGGAGAGGAAATCGTGGTACCTTCAGGTAGAAATAATTTTCTGCCTCCCCACTTGTGAGTGCTCTCCAGCATCACTTACTTGCTGTCCTAGATTCTATTTCACTGTCATAGTAAAGTGGAGGAATCAAGTTCACACTTTTATCATTTGAAAGTGAGAAGGATGCCATAGCTTGGATCTGGTCAGGATCCAGATTTGCGGTTGGGACCACCAGCCCTCTTCGGCACAAACTTCTGTGGCTTTCTTCTCTAGGTGCACCCTCTGCCACTCCATGCTCTGCCCCTGTTCACTGACAGCCTGTCCTCGAGCCTCCTGACTGGGAGACCTGGTCACCACAGTCCTCAATGATTGCCGTAGCCTGTGATTTCCTCTTCGTTCAAACTGTGCTTCCATTACTGGCAGCTCCTAACCAGCTTTACAAACAAATTTAATGTCAACTTCATTTGGAAGAGTTTCTTGACACCCCAGGCAGTTTCTTTCTCCTCCTTTCTGCTCTTTATATTGTTCATGGCATTTTTACATTGTATTATGGTGATTTATTTACCTGCCTTCTCTCCCCACTAGACCTTGAACATAAAGGACAGGGACTGAGGAGATGAAATGCATTTGGTGCCTTCTGGATGCTCCATAAATTTCTGTTAAATGAATACAAGTTCAATTTTATTTAAATTTATTTTGTTTTCATAAATACTAACTTAATATATTATTAAGACATTATTAGCAATATGCTAGCTGTTTAAAAAATTATTTTGCCATATACCTCATTTCTTTGAATGGAGGATTCCGTTTATTTCAAGACATGCTGCTATCTTATGTATCCCTAAGAAGAAAAACATGCTTCCAACTGAATGGAGGTAATTTTTTTTATCACTTAGAATTTTTATTTGATATTTGTGGGAAGGCATCTTTAGACTTGTATGGACACAGGTTTGTTGTTGTTTAATTGTATATTAAGCTGCTGTTTCTGTGCTTTCCTAGGTCTACAATAACTTTCCATTTTGGTACGAAATGATAGTGTAATATTTTTAAAAACATTTTAAGTGGCAATTAAACTCAACGTGTGTAGTACCAACAGGGCATATAACTCAGCTGAAGTGAGGGGAGTGTGAATGGCATTGATCAAGTTCTTGCAAGCACAGGAAATGACAAGTATATAACAGCCGCCACCTACAGTGGTTGTAAAATTGTTAGATGCACATGATTTCGGAGATGGAGAAATGTGATAAAACGCCCATCAAAAAAATTAGTGAGATTTCTGTTCTGTGTTTTCTGAGTATCCTTCCCAATAGAAAAGGACACACTATGGTAAAAATCCAGCGCATAACTTCTAGTCTATTGACTTTAGCAAAGTGACTTGTTTTGGGTGACAGCAATGGCACCAGAAAGCTAAAGTTGGCCTGGTTAGAAAGCCGCCAAAACACGCTGCCACCGGGCTGTCGTGGGACTGGTGATGGCACACTGCAAAAACCAGATGTAAGAACTCATGGATGATGTCATCAAGATGGGAACCAATGGACATCATGACTTTGGCCATGCACACCTAAGTGTTCTGAGAGACACCTCGGACCACCACAACCAGTGGCTGCTGCTGCTGCTGCTGCTTCCAGTTATTCCTAGCACACGTTCTTTATGCCTTTCATTCTTTTCTGAGGGTTTCTCAAAACGTTATAACAGTGAGCGCTTACTATATGGCAAGCACTTGCCGAGTGCTCTTTACATTCTAAGTCATTCAATCCTTAAACCAACCTCATGAAATAGACAGTTTTTACCCTCATTTTTCAGATAGAGAAATGCATGCAAAGATGGTTGAAGCAAATTGTCCATGGGGATAATTGTCATACAATTATAAGCGGCAGAGCCAGAATTTGAGTGGAGCCATGCTGACTGAAGAGTCTGTTCTTTTAAACTTGGGGGTGTACTTGGGGCGCCTGGGTGGCGCAGTCGGTTAAGCGTCCGACTTCAGCCAGGTCACGATCTCGCGGTCCGTGAGTTCAAGCCCCGCGTCAGGCTCTGGGCTGATGGCTCAGAGCCTGGAGCCTGTTTCCGATTCTGTGTCTCCCTCTCTCTCTGCCCCTCCCCCGTTCATGCTCTGTCTCTCTCTGTCCCAAAAATAAATAAACGTTGAAAAAAAATTAAAAAAAAAAACTTGGGGGTGTACTGATAGCATCATATTCCCCTCACCATCCCCGCCCCCCCCCCCCCCACCACTACCACCAGGCTTTAGAAGGTGGGAGCCGCCCTATACCATATGTTGATATAGATACGTTGTCATTTCTTTTTTCCAGGGAAACGGAAAAGGCTTCCTCTGCTCTTTGACCTAAGCCTGTTTGTGTAATTCTGTTCTCTGGGGAGTCAGGCTGAATGGTAATCTGAAGGACAATGCAGAGGTTGCTTTTCAAATAAACGTAACTTTTTTTTTTTTTTTTTTTTGCCTATAAATCAGGAAAAGCAGACATAATGAGCCAAAAATGATTGCATTTGAGGCTGAGAGAAAAGATATTATAAAGATAGATCACCGAGAAACTTCTACAACTTACTTGTATGAGGCTCCAAAGGGGGTCAACTGATTATCAACAATCAGAACCCAGGTGTCTTAGACAGATATTGGTGGCACATGTAAGCAGTTGTGGCATGATATTGAGTTGTTGCTTCGAAAACATTTTAATATAATAGGATTTAAATTTTCTTCTCCTCTTCGGGTTTTTCAGTTAATATTGGAATTAAATTAAGGCATTAATTCAACCAGCTTAGTGTAAAGAAAATTATGTCATGTTCACCTTTGAGGGCTTTGTTATGGAATATCTATTGACTCAAGCTTATTAACTTGTAAATCCTCTAGTTTTAGATTATTATATATTGATTATCTGCTTTTATTTGAGTTTTAAATGAATAAACAAAAAGAAATGATCATGGTTTAGTCATTACACCTTAAGAGAAAATGTACTGAAGCTAAGCCTACTTAATGAAAAATAAAAACTTTTATTTTGTTCTGAGAGCTAGAAGTTGTGTTTCTTATTTTCATGTAGGCCAACCAAAGATTGATTTTAATTTTGCATAATTGTTTTTAATAGACATTGGAACAAAACTGGAAAATGTTTATCACTGAGGATAGAAAGTGTTGAGAGTCTAGATGCTTTAAGCCATCAACTTAGAATAAAAAGCCCTGAGTTCAAGTGTTGGCTCTGTTACTCCTACTAGGAAGACCTTAGGCAAATTATCTTGTTTCTGAGTCTTGGTTTCTAATAATTAGTATCTTTCTCATTGACTTAAAACAATTTTTTTAACATTTATTTATCTTTGAGAGAGAGAGAGAGGTAGAGACAGAGCGTGAGTGAGGGAGGGGCAGAGAGAGAGGGAGGCACAGAATCCCAAGCAGACTCCAGGCTCTGAGCTGTCAGCACAGAGCCTGATGTGGGGATCAAACTCACGAACTGTGATATCATAACCTGAGCCAAAGTCAGACGCTTAACTGACTAAGCCACCCAGGTGCCCATCTCATTGATCAACTTTTGTGAGGATTAAACAGGATGATTTTTCTGAAAGGGCCTCGTACGTAGTTGGTACTCAAGAAAAGTGCTCTGAATCAGATTCTTGCTCATACAAACAGCTAAGGAAACATAGGCTTCTGTTGATTTCAAAGGGTAATTGTTTAAATTCAATTTTATGGTTTGTTTAAAGCTCTCATCAAAGAAAAGTGCTGAGGGTCAAATCCACAGTCAAATATTTATTTACCATCTACTTTTTTTCAAGCATGGTGCTAGGCACCAAAAGGAGTGGAAAAGAAGTAGAAAACATGCAAATCCTGGATTTCTGGAACTGCAACCCATTAGGAATGGAAGACTCACATTCATGAAACCACATAGAAAACCACATGGAAACTAGCGCTAAAGGTGTATGCATGGGAAATCCTCAGGGGCTTAAGCAAAGGACTTCACAGAAAAGATGCACTTTAAATACCGATGTGTAGAAAATGTATCTAGTGATATATGCAGTTAGGGAGTAGCATTAGATCAGTCAATGCAAGATTTCAACAATTAAACATATTTAAAACTCATAGAATCTTAGGAGTCAAAAGGAATTTCCAGTTAACTTTGACCTTCATATCTGGCAAACCTCCCAAAAAACACTGGGTAGAAAGACAAGGGAAGGGAGGCAACATTTCAACACCGTAAGAACTAAAGACTAGTTTGCAAAAGTTTTATTTACTGTAACCAAGACTCTGGGATCTGCTGATGTAGAGATTTAGAAAAGAAATGTTTCCATAATAGTTTCACTGAATTGAAGGAAGAAAATGGTTGCCTTGCTATTTGGACTACCTTGTGCAACTAGACAAAGAAGAAAAAAAAAAGAGCTCAGACTGGTGGCTGGGGTGATTGACAAAACAAAAAAATAATAAACATAAATAAATAAATACATAAATACATAAATAAATAAATAAATAAATAAGGCTGCTATCACATGATGAAGGTTAGGAAGCTTAGGCATGAGCCTACAAATGTTTCCCCACCTCCTTCCCTTTTTTGACCATATTGCCAGGCTAGTGAAAGACCCTTGCAAGCTTATGAAGGCAAGACCATCTAGAACTCAAATCCTTCAAAAATGAGTTTGGTTGATCTCTTGAACCAAATAGTCCCAATTAGGGATAAAAGAAAGAGAAGTCACAAATATTATTGCTGGTCTCTTGATTTATTGTATAGAAATGCATTCTATAAATGATACTGTTTTTGTTTTTTGTTGTGTCATGCAAATAAAGATTCATTTTCTTCTTTTAGCCTACTCTTGTATATGTGATATGTTGGAGTGGTTACATTTACTGTTTAGTTTTGGGACTATAGATTATCAAAATTGGATTATGAAATAACTACAGAAAGATTGGAAACGTTATCAAGAGCTCCTGGGTGTAAGGACGGCTTTTATAATTGCAAGAGACTTATCTGGTTTGTCTGGAATGTGGGGACATTTTGAAAGAATATGCAGGAAGAAATGAAGGATGTTAGATAGGCAGGGGATGGACTGGCATTCAAGTAAGACTTCATTACCAGTATGCGAATAATATAAAACCAAAGAACAGATTCAGAAACTGGGAAAATATATTACACATCTGATAGTTGATACTTCTATTCCCAAGCAATGTGCATTGGTCTGTCCAAGACGTACCAGTGGTTGAGTATGACCTTTCAGAATCCTGGGCTGAGGGTCCATGAACATACTGATGGGTTCTGGGAATTAACTGCACTATCCAGACTCCAGAATCTGATTGTACATCCTCATTCTTGAACTAAAATTATTTTCCCAGTTAACTGCATGGTTTTCTCCTTTCCTCCTAATCTCTGTCCCAGTGTTACCCTCTTGTGAGGCCTTCCCTGGCTTCCCTACATTAAATATCACCCTCCCTCTCCCAACAGGCCAATGCCTTCCCCACTCCTATAACTGGCCCATAGAACATTTCCCTGACTCGCCAACACAACACCTCTGATCTCTCATCTATGATTTTTTCCATTGCCCTTATATATCAAACATATATATATATATATACATATTATATATATACTTATTTAAATAAAAGCTTCAAGAAGGAAGGAATTTTTGTCTGGTGTATTCACTGCTGTATACCCAGGAGGTATATATTGAGTGCATGTGTACTGAGAAAATGAATGAATGAATGAATGAATGAAATTTTAGATCAGTCACTAGAAAGGGAAGGATGGGGGTGGGGGTTATAACACGGAGCAACTGGAAATATTTATCTTATTTACTTATTTGCTTTTAGCACATAGTGATGAATTATAGTTTATGGTTCCATGCTAATTGGTTTATGCATTACATTATCTGGTTTTAACTATACTATCTTTGCAAACACAGGTAACTTTCAAGGTTCCTGAAAGAGTTAAAAAACATGGTTCAAGTATCATACTAATAATTCATACATAAATGAAGAACAAGTAAATGGCCAATTTGACACTTCTTACTTATGGTGCAAGCTCATTACCAGCCACACTATGAGGTATAAACACTGCTAGTCCAGTCTTATTTGGCCAGAAGTTGACAAAGAAATTTGAAATTATCAAGGAGACCACTTGGAAATGGCTTGATATCCAGTACTATTCACAATGAATCTTTCAATAAGTATATATTGTGGCTTGAGGAACTAGCTAATGACAGTTTTAGCTGTCATTATATATTAGTCATTATTATATTAGTTTTACCAATATTCTATTGGTAATTTTATCTATATCTATACCTCTTAAAATTTGTATTTTCAGGGTGTAAATAACATCTGTTCACTAGTGCACACTTTATAATCTACAGATAAGTAAACATACATGTAATGGGGATGTGCGTTATAGAAGTTATTATTTATAAGAGTGCACATTCTAAAAAGTTTGGAGACAACTGGCTATGTTAACATTCTTCTTACAGCAAAGCTATTTATTAAGAGAAAAACAGAGCAAGATAATTTTCCTCTATGAAAAATAAAATGGAATCTGATCACTAGCTTATCATGAATAAGGTGTAAAATAAGAACAAGTAACTCACTTATGTCGCTACCTTATGATGGGCAAACCCCAGGAATACTTTTTGGAAGATAAATGCTTAAAGATAATTTGTAAAAAAAAAATCTCATCCCCTTGACTAATTTCCCAGTGGGAAGTGCTGACTATTATTGATAAAAATGATACCGATGGTCATTGCCCAGATGGCACTTTGAAGAATATAGTTGGAGACAAAAACCCTATAAAACGTGCATGTCACAAAATCATGCTAAACCTCTATTAGGCACTTGGGCTATTATAACCAGTCACACTGTTACATTTATTTTATGAGTTCGTTTGACTCTTTTCTCAGTTTGAATAATTTGATTTAAATTCTCTGTTAAACTTAAAGACTAGAGTGAAGAAGAACAATGCAAATATAAGTGGTTCGACAAGGTATAAAATATTTACACTGCCTCTCACTCCCGTGTTACTTACAAGATTGCAAGTAATCAGTTACACTGAAAATGGTAGTATGCTGGGAGGGAAGCAGGGGGCTCCGGGTACACAGGGCACTCCCCATCCCAGAGAAGCGATGTTCAGTTATCATGGTGACTGTCATCTTAACAATTGTGCAAGTGCATCATTCACTGTGGGTGACTAGAAACGGATGAAGAGGAGCTGAAAAATGGGAGAATTTTCCTTGTCTCATGTCTCTCTGATAACTAGGCAGACTACAGAGCATGAAAGATGAGGGCTACCCAATTCAAACCAGAGCACGTAGTTACCATCTGGGCATTTTAAAAGTAGGACACATGAAATGCTCAGATGTATCCCCCAACAGGGTGCAATAATACAGCAGTAAAAAGAAAACTACAGTGAACTATGGCCACTTCCACCCTTGCAATCATTCTAGTACAGGAAGAGGCAAGGATTTTCCAAAAACCTTTGCTTAGGTGCATCTTAAGTGCTCACACGTTTGGTGCACAGATGGCTTCCGTGATTTACCAGCCGTACGTGGTATGTAGACATACCCAGCAGAGGGCACTGTCCTCATGGAAAGAAAGGAGCTGGGCCATTCTGGCTGGAGCCCTGGCTTGAGGGTTCAAAAATGAAAATAGTAGACCACGCACACTAAAATAGTCATTTCCTTTCAGAAACATTCACTGCTGAAACAAATATTGACTTTTTAAATGTTATATTTGGCTTTCAAAAGTACCCAATTGAGTAATTTCTTTCGGATGTTGCCAGATGTAGACCCTTAATTTTCTGACCAAGAATTACTAAGTTATTCAACAGTTAGAAAACAAAGAGCCTCAATACTGCATTTTTTTTTTTTGATCTTAGAAGGTGAGAGTTCAGAATTTCTTATTTCTGGAAACCTCTCTCTATCAGCTTCTCTAGATCCTCAAGGCATAGTAACACTGCTGCATCCAGCTGCTGCTGCATGAGTTAAAAAACAAACAAACAAACAAACCCTCAAACCCTCACTCATTTCTGATTTCTGATGTACATTTTGCAATGAGAGAGAGAGAGAAAGAGGGAGGGATACAGGGAGAGAGAACATTATTTATAGGAACAAATGTCAGAAACGTATAATCTTTGGCCACAAAATGAAAACGCCTAAGTTAATGTTTAATACATATATTTTAATGGAATTTTAATTATGTTGATAGATCATTTTATAATCCCTGCCTAAATTCATCCATATTTGCAAAAATGTGTATTCACAAGATCAAGTAAATTCACAGGCTTCTAGTTTGCTGGGTTGAGGCTTGATGAGCAGGGAGGCTACAAAATGGCATCGCTTGTTGTAAAATGAAGCATCAAAATATCCTAATGAAACTAATAATGGCTGGGAGTAATTTAAGACTGTCTCTCTGCCTTAGGAAGGAAAGCAACTAAGGAAATACAAATGAGAGAATTAAAGAGAATATATAGGAAGAAGATTTAGCAAAGTGAATCTTTTAAATTTAAATTTCCATTTCCATTTCCATTTCCATTTCCTTGCCTCCAAATGAAACTCCAGATACATTTAAGAGGGGAATTCTTCCAGATTTTTGTCTAGAATTCCCCAGATATTTCTTTTTTGGTCTCTCTTCATGCATCATTTTTTATTCTCCTTCTTGTTAAGAATTCTCATTAGCCAATCTAACCATTCAATTTATCCTGCCTATTTTGTAATGAATAAATAGCACGTACTGTTAATTGGCCACCTGGGGTTCAAAGAGGGGAAAGATGGAGGTGACGTCTGAACACTGAATGTGCTGACAACATACTGACCACACTCTATTTCACAAGATTTAAAATCAGGCTTCCTTGCCCTATTCTCCCCTCCCTACCCTTGCTCCATTTCTATATTAGTCTGTGAGACTAATATAATTTTTTTAAGTGATTTATTTCTAACAGATGTGATCATCCAGCTGCAGGGACCTGGATGCTGGATGCACACTGCCCCTAACAACTTTAATTCCTGGATATAATAAGCATATATTCCACTAATAAATAATTATCGCTCTGTTAAGGAAAAGATGCCAAGGCGTGAGGTTCGATGACCAGGTACTTCTGGGCAAAATGGACAAGTAGATGGGCTCTCCTGAGGCCCTGACTGTGCTCAACCTAAATGTGCTAATGACGTGGTAGGTCACAAAGGAAGAAAATTAGTCACGGCTTAATTTAGGAAGCTAATTTTAGGTCTACGTTAGATTCCTGGTAAATCAGAAATCACACGGGGTGAGGTAAGAAAAGATGGCAGCCTGGGGCCTGGTAGAGAACACGGCCTATCCAACAACAGAAGAGACATCTACCCGATCTTCCCTCCAGCTCCTCAGGTGGCTCTTGTGGCATCTCAAGGGCAGGTGTTGGAGGTTTGTCCCCATGGTGGGCGCCCTGCTTCTGAATGCTGATGAGGTGGCCCCAGGCAGTGCCACAAAGCCAGCGATGGCATCCCGGGTTTACCTGATGAGGTTCGAGTTGTGACCCGGCACTGTCTGTGGCCAAGAGAGGCACGACCTGAACATTGGACTTTGGGTAATAATTGAAATGCACGTAATTTCCCTGGTTGAGCTTTGGAGAAGAAGTCTCCTCTCATGTTTCCAGTGAATAGGCTGCCTTTTCTTCCCCTATTACGACACCTAGACTCTTGGTTCAGCTGCCATGAGACCACACTCTGTTACTAATATGACTTGCTAATAGTACATGTTTCTGGGGATCACTTGTTAGGGAATTAAGGGGAAATAAAATAAAAAAGGAGAAAAAATGTTTTTTCTTAAAAAAAAATTCTGGACTAGTCTCTTCAGACAGGAACCCTGTTAACACATTAGCGCAATGACATCTTTACGGATTGATTTTCTCTCCATCCACCTACTTCAGATCATAATAATCACCATTTACTGAGTGCTGAGTGTCTCCAATCCACGTTTGCCCACCCCCAGGCCCATGCTCCTGACCACCTCACTCAACAGCTTTGCTAGGAATCTGATGAGACTATTTTGAATAAAGCTGCTTTAATGTCAGACCAAAAAATGGAGACGGATGGCAGGAATAGCCTCTTCTCTACCTCTTAATGCAGAGTCTCACCATCAGGTGTTTAAAACCAGGTTTCTGTTTCTTTGCCTGAGAAAATGTCTGTTCCAACTCCCTCCTTCTGTCCAAATTCTTGTCTTTTTAAAAATATGTACTTATTTCTTTTGAGAGACAGAGAGCAAGAAGGGAAGAGATAGAGACAGAAGGAGAGAGGGAAATTCCCAAGGAGGCTCCGGGCTGTCAGCACAGAGCCTGACGGTAGCCTCAATCTCACCAACTGTGAGATCATGCATGACCTGAGCTGAAATCAGGAGTTGGATGCTT